>NW_026585643.1:4127140-4286792 GCF_907164565.1 Psammomys obesus | reverse complement strand
TGTGTGTGTGTGTGTGTGTGTGTGTGTGTGTGTGTGTGTGTGTATGTGTGTGTGTGTGTTGTAAGCACATATGTATATGTACCCATGCCGGCACATGTGGAAGCCAGAGGTCAGTGTCTGCTGTCTTCCTTGAACATTCTCCACCATACTCTTTGAGACAGGGGCTCTCTCTTTCACTAACTGTGGAGCATACAGGCTGCCTAGACCGACTGGCCAGCAAGCCCCTTGGGTCTGTCCTCCACTGCCATCCCAGCACTGGAGTTAAAGACATGCCACTGAGCACTTTTTTAAAATGTGGGTGCTAGGATCTGAACTCATGCTTGCAAAGCAAGTATTTTACTACCCAAACCATCTCCCCAGACCCAACACATTTATAATTATAGCCCAATTGTTCTTCTAGAACAATCCAGAAAAAAAAATTATAATTTCCATGGAGTTCCCAGTGCAGTGTATGTGCTTGCCTAGCAATTCATTCAGTTAGAAGACAAATATAAAGTACTTCACACACACACACACACACACACACACACACACACACACGTATTGTGATGGACACAGACATCAGCAACATGTCACCCCATCGCTGTTTACACATACAGACAATAATGAAAATGGTTTCAATAAGAGTCATCAGATTCTTATCTTTATCTGCTTGGATTCTTAGCAAAACTTAATTGACAGCACTAAGGATAAGTTGATTTTGGACATCAGTAGTGAGGAGGGAAAAGTGTACTTGCAAGTCATCAGAAATGCCCGTGTACTGTGCCTAATATGAAGTACATGAAGCCTGTGACGTCTAAATGATCGGGTTTATACAAGAGCGGTTTAGAATAAGTAGCAATGACTAGGAGAAAGAAGCTCAGCCTACCCTCCGCCCTCACCCCGTACATTCTCAGAGCTGTGATAGGGGCCGGGGCTGCTTAAGGAAGGAAGGATTGGATTGGCCTGGAGACTGAAGCTGCCACCCTTTGTGGAGAAGATGGCATGGCAGCATGAGTACAGCTGCCTGCTCACACTTGGGGACATCAGGAGGCAGAGGGAGGGGAACGTCAGAGCTCAGCTCGCTTTCTCCCTCTTCGTTCAGTCAGGAATTCCAGCCTGTGGAATGCTGCTTCCCACATTCAGTGTGTGCCTGGCCCCTCAGTAATTCTGGAAGTGGCTTCATAACTACACCCAGTGATGGGCCTCACTAATGCCCTAGGCTCTTTCTTAATCCAATGAAGCTGGTGATCAAAATGAACCCTCCAGGACGGTCTTCAGGGAATGAAGCCAGAAACAGGTTGACAGGGTGACCTTTGGCTACCACACTGACTGAGAATAGGATTACAGCCCCTCAGGCGTTCTAATAGCTCCCATGGCTACAACCTCCCACTCTCCCAGACTCCGAATTGTCCCAAGCTGTGCTGAAGTGACTCACCAGCGGACAGTCCTTTTGGGGTTCAACTCCACTCGCACCCTGTGAACTGCACCTTGGATAGTTACAGATTTCCGGGCTTTCTAGAAACTATTTCTCCTTCCAACACTGGTCTATACTTCTGACCCAGCTCCCTTCCCTCTCCAGTCTTTGCATCAGTCTTCTTGCCTGCCCTGCTCAGAGGGTCCCTTTGCCTTGCTCTGGTTGTTTTTGAGGGCATCTTCGCTACTAGGGTCCCTTTTCTCCTTCCTTGCATCTTCTCCAACTATCCAGACAAAAGCCCCTGACCTTGTCTGAGACTCTGAGCAGCTTCTTAGGACCAGATTTCTTGGGTAGCAGTTAACAGAGTACATGGGATGATTGTCCTCCTTAGTGTCTGTCAAGAAGCTCTTCTAATCGGGTTATGAGGAACACAGGGCAGGAACTCTGTTTTATTAAGTGGCCACATCACTTCACGGTAGGCTGTGTGCTGAAAAGTGTCCTTAAGCAGTTTCCTTGCTATGTGGGTATCCTAGAGTGTGTCACACAAACTTCAGTGGACTAGGTCAACACAGTTAACACAAAACAGATGAGTTGCTGCCGGAAGAACACAGCCCACAATTTGCAGTAACCATTGTTTTATAAGTAGAGGTGTGCTATAAAGTGATGATAAAATGTAGGCAACAGCAATGAACTAAACCAAGACCATACGCAGGTACTTCCATCAAGCCCTGCCTCCTGCACACGATTATACACACTTCACTGTTACACAACTGGCACTGTAGCAGGTGGGTTTGCAAAATGAGGAATGCTACACATTACAGCTGCTGCATCACCAGGCGATGGGCACTTTCCAGGCATGTGACAGCCCACAGTCTGCTGTTGACTGATGTACTGGTAGATGGTGTTTCACCACACAACTTTGAATTCCTTGGACATGGAATGCCGCTCACACAGGCTGAGACAATTTCAGTCTTCCAGGAGACCTCTTCTGTCTGCTGAGGGGCTGCTGAGAGACACCGCCCCACAGTGAGCCTTTATGCATGTGAATCTGGAGCGCAATTCACCTCACAACCTCTAATGGAGAGGCTGAGCAACTCTGGGGCAGCAGCAGAATCAGAAGCGGGCTTTTCGGATCTCTTTGCAGTTGTCTGGAAAATCTAAAGAACCCACGCAAGCCCAGGAAAAGGGTCTGCCTGAAGCCTCTTTTCCCCAAAAGTAGATTGCAAGCTTCTCCAGCTAGACACTTGCACTGCCTTTGAGGGGTTTAAACTAATAAGGCACCTTTGCCATTTCCAGGGAAGGCAAGCTACATTTTTATACTCCATGACTATTATCCTATGGCCAGGATGTACAGATGTGCTCTCCCAAGGATGAGATGAGGGGACTCCAGCATAGCAAGGATTTCACAAATTCACCTGAGACAGGTTGAAAACTCACAGACATGAAATTTATGTGTTTTAATCACACATGGGCTCAAAGAGCAGAATGGGTTCCTGGGAGCAAGGACTAGTGTTAAAAAAATAATAATTAAGGGTTGCCGACATGCACCAGATCCCAGTGGCTGCCTTCATTTCCTCTTTGCAGTAATTCCACACCCACTTTTCCTCAAAGAACTAGTCTTAGTTTGGCTTCAACCTGGTCCACCTGCCAGCTGCTTCCCCTTACAACCAACTGTTCCTTCCTTGTGTTGATAGGACTTCTCTGGAGCACGCCACTCCCAGGAAGCCTGCCTGAGCCCAGTCCTAGAGGCAGTCACCGCAGGGAAACAAATCCAAGACTTTTCTTCAGTGGCAAACATCTAGAGGGGTTATCCCCAAGATCTCACAGACACACGATACACACCACCCTCCCATGATGAAGGTGGAACTCTGGTCATATCATTCCATGATGCTCAAAATGGCAGTCACTGACTGTGGAAAATGATGGACCACCATACTCCTTTCCCGGCCAGTATATCTCAAAATTTCTTCCCACTGGCCTTCTGGGGTCTTCTACACTTCCGAAGATGTGTTCCAACTCTTGTGTTGCCAGCTAACTAAGGACGGATGCTGAAACAGATACAAGGTGTTGTATACCGGCAGATCACATTGGCTGAGGTGACTTCTGGGGTTAAAGAACAGAAAGAAACCCTCCAGGCTACTGCTTCTGCTGCAAACTACCCCAGTGGCTCATGTCAGTGCTGTTAGCCATGAGTCCCTCTTTGGGGACATTAGTATTGCTTTTCCCTCATTTCCTACAGAGAAGACAAAAACAAAGTATTATTTTCCTTAATGCATGATTCACATAGAACCTACATGTCTTCTCCTATACACCTTAAGTCATCTATAGGTATTTTGTAATATCAAAATCATGTAAATGCTCTGTCGACTTCCCTCCTTGGGCTGGTTTTTCATAACTACAAAGGTGATGACTAACAATTTAGTGGAACAAAATTGACCCTGTCTCTGCAAGCATACCTAGGCAGCTTAAATGACACAGGATCATAAGATGTTTCAGCAACTCCTCAGCATTCTTGTATTTGGTAGGAGTGTGTTAGACTCTCACCCTCAGGTGAGAACCTACTGTTCTGTCCCAGTGGGAATGTAATGCCTCTTGGTGACTTATTAGGACAGTAGGGAGAATGGAGGCAGCCAACACCAAGTTCTCCAGGTTGGATGAGAGCCACCATCCTGTCAACAAGGAAAGTGCATCCTTACTTAGATTCTAACCCTTAGCATGAATGGAGGAAGCTGACGAAATCAGTTTGCTAATAGCAACCTCATAATAAAAGCAGCTTATTTGGACAAAGACTCTCTGTTCTCTAATTTCAATTATGTGCTTTGTCAATTGTTCAGTTCCATCTTCTCCTGTTGAGTCCTCATATTAGGCCACAGTTACCCTTCCTAAAAGTGCTCAGCCACTTCTCACAGTGACTCTGACACTCTAGCGTCACAGAACCCAACCCATGTAGTAACCAGTAAAGTAAGAACACAGCAGCCATCTCACCCCCATGGGGAGGAATTCCCAGAGCATGCAAAGTGATACCCAGAGGCTCAGCTCCCTGCTATTACTGAAGGGATGGACATTCTGTTCCTGCCCCCGGCCCCCCACAAATGAAGGCAACATAAAGACTTCATCAGACCATATCTGAGTCAGTGATAACTGGAATGGCGGCAGCATGCTCTAGTGAAATCGTGTGTAAGAATTCTTCGTTCCATTCAACGTCATGGCAATGTACTGAATGAGACCCCAGGGAGGTGAGGTATGCCAAGCTCTGAACTGTAGGTGCTCATGTCTAATAGGAGAAATAAAGTAGATGACATGAATGCAGAGGGAGAGTGATTTGTGTTTTAAGAAGTGTGTAGAATAGTCCATGCCAGGCATCACTTCTGCACAGGAAGAGAGAAGAGAGAAAGAGTATTTGAGTGACTCAACTAGGGAAGGAAAAAATGCTAAGAAACTGTGCAGGGGGAAGAGGAGAGAGCTCTGGGTAGAGGCAATTGGCATGCCACTAGTTGGGCCTCACTACGTCAACAGCACCTGAGCTAACTTTCTTACAAAGACACTGTGGGTATCTTGACTCTGCTGTGGAAGTTCCCTCCTGGATTGGAACTTTTAGGTCTGCAGTGAATCCATTTCACAGCCAGGAAGGAAAAGAAAAGAGTAAGAGAGCAGTATTCCAGAGTTCCCTCTGCAGACCACCCTCGACCCAGGGACCACACACACACACACACACACACACACACACACACACACACACTTGCATCCCTTTGTGTTAGCACTACCTCTTGAAAGGATTTTGCCGTTGCTATTGAACTGCTTTGTTTTCTTGGTCAAAAATTAAATTAACTGGGGCATCGGGGATGGTAAAATGCATAATGCATAAAAATGCTTGCTGTGCAAGCATTAGGACATGAGATAAATTCCCACATAAAAAGCCAAGCACTTCAAGCACAAGCATACGGGTGGCACACACACACACACACTTGTTCCTTTCTGGCATATCAAAATTCATTTTTCTATTTTGAAGTTTGTAGTATGACTTTATTAATTTTAGAATATCCTTTTTAGTAACTCTAAATTTCTCAGAACCTATAGGTAATATCATCCAGAAATAACTCTCTTACTCCTTTTTCCAAACTTTAAGCTTTTTTAGTCTCTTTTACTGAGTATTTGGTTCATTTATTGTTGTATCTGTGTTTTGCTTTGTTTTGTCCTAGCTAGAAGTTCTAGGACAATATAGCAGGAGTGATAAAAATCAATTGTTTGTTTTTTTTTTTATCTTGCTCCAAATCTTAGGAAGGAACTATTTCCTGATTAGGTGCAGTGCTTGCTATGAGATCTCCACAGACATCCTTTATGAAACCATTAACATCCTGTTAAAAGTTGGGGTTTTCAAGCAAGAAGGAGGACTCTGGGTAGGATGATCAATCCTCACTCAAAAAGACCAACAGGAAAGACATTGGAAGGAGGAGAAAAAAGGAAACAGGACAGGAGCCTACCACAGAGGGCCTCTGAAAGACTCTACCCAGCAGTGTATATCAAAGCAGATGCTGAGACTCATAACCAAACTTTGGGCAGAGTGCAGGGAATCTTATGAAAGAAAGGGGAGTTAGTAAGATCTGGAGAGGACAGTAGCTCCACAAGGAGAGCAACAGAACCAAAATATCTGGGCACAGGGGTCTTTTCTGAGACTGATATTCCAACCAAGGTCCATTCATGGAGATAACCTAGAACCCCTGCTCAGATGTAGTACATGTCAGCTCAGTGTCCAAGTGGGTTCCCTAGTAAGGGGAACAAGGGCTGTCTCTGACATGAACTCAGTGGCAGGCTCTTTGATCACCTCCCCCTGAGGGGGAAACAGTCTTGCCAGGCCACAGAGGAAGACAATGCCAAGACAATGTCCTGATGAGACCTGATAAACTAGGGTCAGATGGAAGGGGAAGAAGACTTCCCCTATCAGTGGACTTGAAGAGGGGCATGGGAGGAGAAGAGGGAGGGATGGTAGGATTAGGAGGGAATGAGGGAAGGGACTACAGCTGGGATACAAAGCGAATAAACTGCAATTAATATAAAAAAATGAATAAAATTTAAAAGTTTGGGTTTTACTCATTAAAACACTATGTGTTTTTTTTTTATATTAAGCTCATCATATGACTTTTCTTTGTTCTAATAATGTAAAAAAAACAAACTGATTAGTTTTCAAATGTTATACCTTCCAGTCTGAAAGGGTGCCTTGCAATGTGATTTGTGGTGGTGCGTATTCCTCTGCAGTAACCCTGCCTTTGCTTTGCTCAGATTTGCTGGGGGCTTCTGTCTTCATCCATGTCTGCACCACTGGCTGGTTGGCGATTTCTTCATCACTCAGTATCTGTAAGCACTTGATCGCTGAGGCTACGCTGAGCGTACACTGGACGGTGTGCCCGCCTATGTCTTCTTGGGCTGTGCAAGACAAGAACGAGTTCATACTTTACGGATTCTAAGATGTGCCTTTTAGCATCTCTGCAACTGGAATACAGCTCATGCTCTGTAAGGGTTTTTCTTTCAATCCTCCCTCAAATGCTGTTACACTATGAAAGTGATGGATACTTATTGGTAGCTCAGTACGGAGTCAAATGAAATCAAACATCTTTGAAGTTTTAACTTTTCCTCTCAGCTAGTTTCTAATAGATTTTTAAAAGTTATATTGGCTAAGAAAAAACTTACACACACATGAATGTAGTTTTTATGTTGACCTAGATATATCTGTATCTCATCTTATAATTTATCTGTTTCAACCTCCAAGGACAATTTAAATATATTTTGGTTAAAAATTATGCGTTTATTACAATTTTTTAGACAGAAAGTTTTAAAACTACCATAACTATACAACAAACATATTATTCGTGATATTTTAA
Organism: Psammomys obesus; assembly: GCF_907164565.1. Lineage (NCBI taxonomy): Eukaryota > Metazoa > Chordata > Mammalia > Rodentia > Muridae > Psammomys > Psammomys obesus. Next base: position 4,279,520 of record NW_026585643.1, on the reverse strand, counting down.
ATTTTTAATCAATTTTCTTCTTATCTCCTTGGCAAACTAGGATGAGTGTGCACACATGTCTCTGAGATTGGGGGAGGGAATCGGGGGGAGGGAGGGAAGGCCATTAGAATTCTAGGCCTGCACCGAAACATAAGGCTGTGGAATAAGAGGAAACACACACATGGGAAAATCATCTTGTGTTCATGAAGATTGTTCTAGAGTTATGGGAGCAGAAGAACAAAGAAGGAACTGATCATTGGAACCCAGCAATCCCTAAAGTGAACACAAGTCAAGCATCTGTGCACAGCTCTGAAAAGCGTGTTCATAACAAAGTGGCCGGCAACTCTAGCCTTCCTTTTAAATTAGTCAGTCTCCAGAGGAAGCAAGAAGAGCCACCCTGTAGAGGAGCAGACAAAGTCTCTGGATTATGCAGGACTTGAGGGCATAACTACACCTACAGCATTAAAGGACCCCGTAGGCGTATGGGTGCAGAATCCTCCTCCTCCAATGTCTGTGACTAAGTTGTGGGGACTTGCATGGGCAGTTCCAGAAGGTAGGTTTGCCAAATCTCCTTCAGCCTTGGAATCTGGTGCCTCTGGCTCTATGCGGCTGCCCCGTGCATTTAATCTACCGTGATCCTGGGTGTCCGGGAGCTCAAATGCCTGCTGCCAACCCACATGATAAGAGGGCAGCCGTTGCCTTTGATGTTCCACCGTGGTGCATTTTCACACCTGCCAGTTTTCAATGCTGCAAGCCAGGAACAGAGAAGGCAGACCTTCAAACCAGAAACAAACTGTTCCACAATTTTTGACAGTGTAAGAGAGTGTCAGTACAAGTGCCTGGTTAGTGTGAAAGCATCTGTTTCGAATCCTAAGAGAAGTTGTCTTCACTTATTTTTCAAATCCATGTGTCCTTATCTCATGTGAGTGTGTGGTAATGCTAAACAGTGCGAAAGGACTTGGAAAACTGAAAAATGCCTTAGACAATAGGATTGAATTTGGAGCATCTGAACAGCATGATCTACATGTGTGTGCATGTATGAATGAGTGTGCATGTGTGTGGTGTGCGTGTGCATGTGTGTGAGAGTGTGTTTGGGTGTGTGAGATGTGTGTGTTCATGTGTGAGTGTGCATTGCGTGCATTTGTGTGTGTGTGTGTCTGCTGAACATCTGTCCAGAACAAACTTGGAATCCTTAATAGAAAAACACAAGCCCTTTCAGAAACAGGCAAAACAGAAACAGTCTAGAAGCTATTCTCCCCTCAAATCCTTTAAACAAAGATTAAAAGAAAAGTGCCATAAAGATGTTTTTGACATTTCCCATTTTTAAACATAACCACACTGATGTATTTTTAATACGATAAAACAGATAAAAGAGAGAGTAATATTTTAAGGGGTGGAATACTTTATGTTAATGTAAACAGAACCAAAGCGCTGTCCAGCAAGTCAGAAGTTGTTATCCACAAGGAGCATGTTTTTTTCATTATGGAGACCAGCAAGTCCAAATGCCTCAGCCATGGTGTCCAGAGTCCTTGTGAGTGCTCACAGCCGCTTTCCGCTGCACGGCGTGCAGCAGAGAAAAAAGAAACAACAACGGTGTGCTGCAGGATTTCAGGTGAGAAAGAAGATGATTTTCAAGCCTTGCTTCCATTCCTAACTGCAAACGTGGGCACACTGGCTCTCATGCACACACAGGTACACACGCAGCACAGGTATAACACACACATAGCTACAACTCTTGCTTCTTTCTTTCTTATCCTTAGCAATCAATTCTGCCTGTCAAATGTTTTGCACTAACTGGTGGCAGACTGTGCCAAAGCCAATATTTCTTGCTCTCTCTCACCAATGAAGTCACACATACAAATGAGGTATAATGTCACACATGTAAAAATACCATAATGAAATCCATTACTTTGTAGACTAAAAAAAAAAAAATCAATAAAATTAAATATTATTTGAAGTTCTCGAAAAACAAAAAGTTATTTTAAAAAGGTGAAACAGTTTGGGGTCCTTCATTATCTATATTTGCTTTCTTGTGAAGGATAAACACATTTATTGGAAAGAAGCTCAAAAGCTGAGAGGCACTCCTGAAGAATTGTTGGACAGACTCAAAGCAATTGTTGGAGTGTGTCCTTTAGACACGCATGATGTCAGCAGGAGCCATCTGAGCCATGCAGGAGGAGAAATTTCTATTCTGTGAGCTATTACAAACACTGTTTGTTAATACATATTAACAAACAATTCATATTAATTAAGCCTTTGTAATCACCTCAGGTCTACAGCTCATCAGAAAATGAACAAGTAGTGAGAAAATGTCAGGAAAAGGGTAGCAGTCAGAGTTATACTGAGTGTCCTCTGAGAAACCCTGGAATCTCATGATTCTGGGGTCGGGGCATGGGATACAACAGCAAAACCAATAACTGTGTCTTCAGGCACTGACCATTTTACAGCGGTCAGCCCTCTCTTTCTCCAAATCTGGATATACAGACTTGGAGGTGACGCCCTCCTGGTATCACTCTAAAGGTTTCTGAGGGGATTTCCAAGACATATTGGGATTCTGCATCATTTCCAAGACCTCAGTCATTAGTTAACAGAAGCAAAGAGCTAGAGTGGCAACAAAAGGCTCTACAGCTTCTTAGTCCCATCCGACCTGGAGCCCAAGCACGTGGCCCCACTATCTCGGCATCAAACTCTCCCTCAGCTTACCCATGGAGGGATAGCACCTGATGGGCCCAGAGAGCTCACAGCATGTTCAACAGAACTTAGCGAGGAAGTGGGTTTGAACCTGGGGATGCTGGACGCCCCTGTCTCGGTGTGTCAGCCCTATCTTCAAGAAAACCTAGGAAAACTTACGTCCTAACCTAACTGCGTCAGTAGCAAACAAATCTAGGTGAGGGTGGTGGGAACAAAGGGACCTTGACTTGAAGCATGGTTCCCTAAGTTTGCAGAAAACCTGGGTGAGAGGAGGCTGGTGACAATCTGACCATGGCAGCAGGAAGTGAAGAGATGGCACAGGGCTACGCTGCATTTCCTTAGAGCAGTGTTCATCGCAGGTGGGTTAGGCCCGTCAGACAGAGACCATGGAAAGAAGATACTGAATCCTCAACCCCTCCCTCTGCCACGTCGACAGCCATTTGAAAGTCAGGAGTAAATCAGCTTGTTTAAGAACCAGGCAGAAGCGGTGTTTATGCTGCACGTCAGAGTCTGGGAATAGAAGGTGTAAAAAAGCACTGGAGAAGGTGAGCGGCAGTTTCCTGCTTCTTATGGGTTTACAGGTGAAAAGTCTGAGGTGGATTAGTACCAAGCTTGCTGTGTGACCGCCAAGCCCTCTGCAGCTGCAGCTTTTGCGCTCTCACCAAGGAAAAGAGCTGTCTAGCTAGCATCTGGTCCCCAGCCAGAGTGGCTCGGTCAGAGGTTTGGGGAGACAGATGTTACAAGCTCTCTCTGGCCAGAGAGCTATGTTCTTCCCCTGATGCCCAAAGGGCACAGATTAAAGTGGTTGCTCAGCCGATGAAAATCTGAAAATGTGGCTCCTTGAGAGACTGGTTACTGCTTGCTCTCCATCCCAACGCTGGTTCTGAAGAAGGAACTAGGGCCTTTCATCCGGGCCTCTGCCCCCACGCCGTGTCCCCAGTCCCCAGCTACTTTTAAGCATCTGAAAATATCTCCAAGCAGATGGTTTGCACCTTCATCAGTACTTGCTGGAATCTGGTTTATCGTGTAATATATTCTCAGCTCCCTCCTTCCTAAGGTTCTCCGTAAAGAGGGAGACTGTTTAAATTTACTGTTGCCATGCGGGCTTTTGTTTAAGTGAATGTATTGCTGAGTAAGTGCTCCTGGCTCCATCACAAACAGGCAGAGGAGGGTCACCAGCCAGGAGGAGCTGATGGTACCTGACACAGAATTAGATACAGGGACAAGAATGTGACCTCACTGCCCTCTTCGCTCCCTGAATATAACCATCACACAAATTCTTTTCTTGTGCAAGCTTAAGAATGTGTGATTAATGTGCTGGAGACGTGGCTTGGTTGAAAGAGCTCCTGCCGACCATGCATAAAGCCCTGGGTTCGATTCCCAACAGTACAGAGACTAGGCTTGGTGGTGCAGGCCTGCAATGCCGGCCCTCAGGAGGTGCCTGCAGGAGATCAGACGTTTGGTGTCCTCTCCAACTGCACAGTGAATTTAAGGCCTGCCGGAGCTACATGAGACTCTGGCCCTCACGAGAGAATGTGATGCGTACTTTTCAAGGGCCCAAAAGTGTGGCCCTCCTGCGGATGATAGGAACACAGTCATTAAATCATCTCAAGTAACATGTGGTTACCCTGTCCTCTTTGTAGTCTGCAGCTCTTGGCTTAACAAAGCTATTAGACCCGGCTTCTTCTCGAAGCTTCTGCTTAGAGCTTCTCATTGAAGAACAAAGGGGAGGCTGAACCTCTCATTAGAATCAAACTCATAATTCAGTGTTCGCACATTTCCTCCTGTGTTGTTTGGTCCCTAGCAATGTATCATGGGATTCAATAAAACTGTCACTTTGGCAAAACAAAACCAAACAAAACTTTGGCCTTAGAAAAATGGTGAGTCATCTCTGTGATCCTTCCGCTGGGCTTACGCTGAGGCAATACAGTTATGCATAAATAATAATCACCAAAATTAAACGTGTGGATGCTGGCAAGGTCTTTGCCACTGCCTCTCAATAACAACAGTAATTTGGTAAGGAAAAATCCTATTGATATCAAATGCTTCTTGTAGGCATCTTTCAATTAGGAGGTCACACGTCAACCTTTAACTGACACGTCTTACTTGCTCTGTGCTCCCTCCCCAACACACTGTTCAGAAGAATGTACTTTGTGTACACTCTTCCTGTCCTTTTCTCCATGATGCTTTCTTTTTTATGTTTGACAGTTCATTTACTTACTCTCTACATCTTGCCTAGTTTTGAGTCTCTGTATTAACCACCACCTACTAGGTATATGATGAGTTTTAGTCCTTTGCACCCTGCATTCCCCTGTCTCATCACCCTCCTTCTGGTGAATCCCTTCTATCCAGCAAGTCCTCTTCTTGAGTGCATGCCCTACCCCTCTCCCTCGGTGGAGAGAGAAGCAGATAGACACACAGACATAGAACTCACAGAGTTTAAACAGGGTTGCCAACACGGCCATGTGTGGGAGGGTGTTTACTGAAGCAGGGGAACCTATTGGTGGTTATGCTACTGCGGAAAGTGATATCCGCCATGGGCTGTCGGTAGTCCCTCAGAGAAGGGTGGGGTCTCAGGAGCTCTTCCATCTCCTTCGAGGAAATTCTGATGGCTCCGATCTCAAGCCTGTTTTCTGCAGGTAACCACAGCTGCTGGGAGCGATGAGGGCGATAGCCCTGGTGTGTCCAGAAGACACTTCTTACAGATGATGCAGGTGTTCTCTTTAAGGTCGGATACTCCATACTTGCTTATTCTACGCCCTTTAACTAGCGTTGAGTTTCTGTATTAACTACCACCTATTGCAAGAAGAAGCTTCTCTGACAAAGGCTGGGAGCTACACTAATCTATTGATTCTATGTCCATTTAGCACAGTAATAGTAGTAGTATTTTGTAGTAGTAGGTTCTGCCCCTAGGGCTTCTTACCTGCCCAGATACAGATTCTTAATCTGATTCACAGTCTAGGCATGAGTTCCCTGCAGTGGAATGGGCAGGCCTTAAATTCAAGCAGAGAGAAGCTGACTACTCCCATAACATTCATGCCACTATTTCACTGATGGGCCTATGTTGCCAAGCTAGTTGTTATTGTGGTTCATGGGTTCACAGCTGGGGGGGACTGTTGATGACTTTTCGCCCTCGGCTGCCTTGCATAGTGCCTTCTGCACCGTGAAAGCAAGCCAGTGGGAAGAAAGCTTCCAAGTCAGTACCAGCTTGATTTCTCAAAGTCCTGCCACCAAAGTGTGTTGTGTCTTTAGCAATAGAGTCTCCCCATCATATTCTGGTAGGCAACAGAAAGCAATTACAACAACCTGTATTGTTTGGAGGGGTCTCTTGGATACCCATGGCCAATAGCTGGATGAGCTGTATCACATGCCTAGCACTGGGTTTTAAAAATAAAAACAAAACAAAAAAAACCCTGGCTTATAGAAAGGGCACCCCACCCTTGTGTAAGTGATCTCCATTTAAACTCTCTTAAACATTTATATTTTTTGAACACTTTAAAAAAAATAGTGGGTTTCTATGTAGCTTTTCAAAGCATTTTTAGTATTGGTTCATCCTCCCCTGACTCCCTCTACCCTGTTATCCTCTCCCCACTTAAACCTCTCCCCCCACTATTCTCCTTCACCCCTTCATACTGTATTCTACCATATTCCTTTCTTAAGGCCTCCTCATGGCCTCTACCAATTGGAGCAGGGGCTGTCTCTGACTTTGGATCCTTTCCCCTGGCTGGGCTGCCTTGTCTGGCCTCTGTGGGAGAGGATGTGCTTAGTCTTGCTGAGACTTGATGTGCCAGAGTGGGTTGGCACCCATGGGGAGGGGGTTCCCCTTCTCCTCAGAGAAGGGGAGGGAAAATGGGGAAAGAAGGGTGGGACTGGGAGGAGAGGAGGAGGCGGCTGAAAACAGGCTGTAAAGTGAACAAATTAATTAATGAATGAAAAAAAAAAAAAAGAACTCCTATGGACCTTTCTAGTTTCATGGCTTCTACAGGGACTGCAAGTTAAATGAACAAATCTAAAGATCCAAAGCTAGGATCCACTTAATTTTCTCACTGTCATGTGCTATCTACTATGTACTCTGCATGTACACCAGCCTTGTACAAGTAGCACCCGTGTAAGGCCAATGCTATAAATTATAGAGGATGGTGCTGGGCGTTACCCTATTCTAGTGGCTGTGTCTTCAGTGAGCAAGGGTGTGCTGCCACGCCCACTGTTGCTGAGGCCTTACACAGTGCCCAGGAGGGATTTAGAACTCTGTCCACACAGATGTGGCACCCAACCAACAACCAGAGATAAAGATTGGATGCAGATCACAGCTCCATCTCTGTCGTTTGTGGCTCCGGACAACCCCCAGAGTTGCTTGCCTCTGAAACTGCCCCTATCCATAGTCTTTTTGTTGTGCGCGCGCGCGCGCGCACACACACACACACACACACACATCCACATAAAAAGCCAAGAGAGACTCTGCTCATCCTGAACCTAAGGGTCATTTTACATAACACTTTACATAACAACACGCAGAACATTCTTCATCCTTCATTCTACTAGAAAAAGAAATGTTGGAACTGGAGGTTGACAGCTGTTGCCACTATGGCCCTTGTCACTGGCCACACAGCAGGTCAGCAGAGAAATAAGACCTTGAAGAAAAGGCAGTAGGTTGGCCCCTGTACTGGAGTTCAGGACACTGTCCCATCAAATGGACCACACCTGGAGAAACTGATTTTAGAGTACTTTTCCCATATGTCACGTATATCTGAGGTGCAGACAGGCTCATTTATAAGCCGCCGCAGTGTTCGGAGGAACTGCTTGCGTAGGTCCTGCCTCCCAGCCCAGGACTGGCTGCTCTCTCTCTTCTTGCCCACTGCACACACTGGGCTTCTGGATTCAGCCACCAACTTCCAGAATGGGATTTAAGTAGAAACGGTTATGTGACAAAAGTAACTTAATTTTCTAGCCGCCATATTTGAAAAAGTCAAGACAAAGTCAATTTTAGTACTTAAAGCAATCTATCCAAAGCATTATCCCTTGAAGATACAGACAGTACAAGACACCACTGACACCACATTCTACACTCCCTCACCAGTTCTTTGCTTGTAGTTTGTGCAATTCTAGTCCTAGGACAAGAGACCACACCAGGAAATGACCTTCTTACTGACAGTAAGGCCTTTATGGCAAGAGCCTGGCAGCTGGTCATGTGATCTTTTATGCTTTTCCTGGAAAGCACCAGGATTCGGTCACAGCAGGTCCACTCTGGCGGCTTTATCAAGTCCTCCTCACCGCCAAAGCTCCGCCTCCACACACACAGTCAGGTTAGGTTTCTGCCCTTCATATGTGGCCGTTAAGAGTCCATCTCCAATGTGGGTTTCTCACTAGGATGGAGCACATTTGAGCCGCAGCACCGCCACCTCACCTCCCTTGCAAAGACTGAAAGAAATGTCTAGTGTGCTGAGACAGACATGGCCCTCGGCGTTTCCAAGGATGACAGGGATTCTGAAACCTTTTGCCAGATTGGGTATCATATAAAAAGAACAGAGACTTATTTAGGCTGTAATTACATGCCAAGGAGACAGTGACACGCCCCTCACGCCGAGCAGTTTCCATTGCGAACCGTGTGGATTACAGGTGGGAGGCCAGTTCAAACCGCTTGACCATGGCCACTCAACCAGGGTGAAGCAGCTTGCCCTGCAGCAGGTGTGAAGCAAGGCCAGTGAAGTTACCCACTGCTGTGGCGCGTTGTGACGTCCCGTGTGTGACTGTAGAGAACCCGTTCTTACTCTCAAACCTCACAGTCAGTCCACACCATCAGTGTCACTGTTGAGCCCTTGAGGAAATACTATGATTGGTAACGTAGCCACTCACAGCCAACATCATATTACCTGCTCCAAGAAAGGATCAAAGTGGCTTATTCTCATCAGATGAGGTACTGATGCCCTGTCCAATAAACCCTCTGAAATTTAAATGAATGGAGCCAACTATCTGTCACAGCATGCTGTCCGCTGGGTTCATCCAACACTCATCCTCGGAGAAACTCAAGCCGGGGTCTATGAACTGTAAATATGAACGGTGAGCATCCCACCTCTGCCTGCCACTGGGGATGCACACAAGCCAGACTCACATGAGACGAGAGGAGCTGGGAAGGACTAGGGTCTCACAGAAGGGAGGCCTGCCCCCACAGACAACGGTCTCATTGGAGGTTTGACGTGTCATGGGGTACATCAGACAGGCCAGGTTGCCAGCAGTGACCTTGCCACCTGCTTGGCTTACCCATTTTCCTTGAAATTGCCAGCAGTGGTTGAGGCTAGATTAGATTGCTGCCATTATTTGTGTTGTTAGCATCTAGGTCTTTGGCTCCCGAACTCACTGCTGCAGCTATGAGGCTGTGCCTGCTTCAGAGCAAAGCAGCAAGGGAAAATGCAGCCAGCCCCAACTCGGCTGAGTCCTCAGCCAGATCTGCCACTGTACCTCACCAGGGTCCGAGGACACCAAGACCCCAGAGGCGAGGTCTGTGAACTCTTGAGTCTTTAAAACCATGGGCAATCTATAACTCCATCCCAGTGTCCCTGTGGGTAACAACCTGCAGGAGGAAAGACATCTCTTTACTTTCCTACCCAGACCTCAGCGCTGGCACTTCCAGCATTTGGTTTAGTCCTCTTCCCCTCCATCAACTTATCAGGGTCTAGAACAAGAAGTCAGACAGGCAGGGGCTGCCCAGCTCCCACCTAGCCCCCACCACACATCTAGTTCTGTGTGCAGTTGAGAAGTCACGTACCACAAGTCAGCTTTTTTTTGTGAGAATTTGAAGGAGTTTGTACATGTCCCAACACTTATGGGATAGTTCACTGAAACAGTCCACATATGACACCTGACTCTTTTTTTTTTCTTTTTACTGTTTTTACTGTTAACACCAGCAGTGGCACTATTTGGCCTGCAGGATTGCAAGAAGAAGGGGTGTAAAAGGAACACACCCAGAACTGAGTGGGCTAGAGGAACTTCCCACGTACAGATGTGTGAGTGCACTTGGAAAGCACTCCGTGCGGACACGCTGGCTAACTGACAAGCAGAGGCAGCCCTGAGAGGTAACCTCACTTCCCTTGGGATTGTGGGAGTGAGTTGCAAATGAACAGAGGGGTCTAGAACAGGCCTGAATGGTGATTGAGCATAAAGTGTGAGTGCCCTTCCTCAGGTGGGCCCTGCCTTGCCCAGATTCTAGAGAAGCTCAGGGCTCCTCCAGGACTTGAGTCTTCAGGGGACCCATGGACACGCCCTCCTCAGCCTCTCTTCTCTCATCCTCTGTTCTCTGTCTTCCAGGAACCACTTTGCTACAAGACAAGAGCTTTCACATTTTCATGTGCTGACCCTGACTGACCTGTGCAAACATCTTTGGCTTTTTAGAGAGCTTTCTCCAACACATCACAACAAGAAAAGCCGTGACTATTTCACATAGAAAAGTCAAGAAACTCTCAACCACAGAGGCACCATGGAGCCAACAGAACTCATGGCTGCAAGCAAGGGGTTGTATTATCTCCTAGACCACACTGGAGGCAGAGGAAGAAGCCCAGGGTGGTCGACATTGTCTGTTTCCAGAGAGCAATGTCTGCGGTGCTGAGAGCCTGGGATACTCAGGCAGGCTCAGAGTTGCCCCTTAACTTCTTTGGGTGCCCAGACGAGAGACGGAGCAGAGTAACCCCTTGGAGATGAGAATGCGACTCTCAGCCCCCAGCCCTCCCTGCTCACAGGGGAGCTGAGAGCTCTGCTTGTGCCTCCATCTGAGCTCTGGAAACAGCTGTTGGTCTCTTATGTACAAGGTGGCTGCTCTGGGGAAAATGAGAGGAACACCAAAGGTCTGGTACACACTGGCATGCCCTCAGTGACACAAGTGAGAAGGGCCGTGTGCAGGGAGCACACCCAGGAGCCAGGCATGTGTAACAAGAAACTACACTTCACCGTAAAGCTTTCCTTTGTCCATTTTGTCCCCTCCCAAGTCATCTGTTTCGGGATGATAGCTCAGACTCTACAATAGCTCAGCATTTTCCAATACCAGCAGTACCAGCAGCACAGAGGTCTCAGTGCTCCAGATGCACAGAGTCCCTTTTGTGTAGTGTCATTTGTGCCTTACTCTTTCAAAGTCTCTCGCTTTGCAGGAACCTGGTAAAGCTAAAAGGGTAGAGCAGGGGGAAAAAAAAAGACAGCCCCGCCCATCACAGCCCCTGCATTGGAGATCACTGCCCATCCACCTCTGCAGAATGCTATTTCCAGCCCCTTTCATCATTCACTCACTGCCTGTTTGTGGAAAGGAACAAGGTCAACGGGGAAAGAATGTGAGGAAGGCAGTACTGAAGCAGAGGAGGGTCAGATCCAAAGACAGCAAGCGAGTCAGAAGTGAGAGGGGACAGAGTATCTTGACAGCCCCTCCTGCATAGGGAGAAATTCTGTTCCCTCCCCTGAGCTCTCACAGTTCAAACCTCTGCTCTAGATTATAAGTCCCTGGAGGCTGGGAGCTGCCTTAGGGGATAAAGTGCTTTCATACAAGGAGGACCAGAGCTCAAGCACACATTTAAATGCCCGTGAGCCCCTCTAATCTCAGTAGGCAAGAGGCAGAGATGGGATTCCGGAAGCAAGCTTCCTAGCTGGTGTAGCTAAATCGGCACTCTCTGGGTTCAAGTGAGAGCCCCTACCTCGATCTATGTATGAAGTGGGGAGCCATGGAGGAAGGCATATCAACCTCGGGCTGCCACACGCACACACAAACACACTGCGCACATTCACCTGTATATATGTGAGCACCACGCATACACATTTGCATACTCATACCACTTATACCAAAAATAAACAAATACATAACCAAAAGACGTTTGCAGGGTGGATTTCACAGCTCAAGCTTGCAGACAGCTTCTGCAAGTGGACAGCCGTTGATCCTGACTTCTGTGAACCTCCTGCCACCTGGATGCCTACTCAGAGAAGGGTTCCTTGAAGAGATGGATCAGCCGTCAACACACCACTCAAAGTTCTTTTAAGAGTAGTGCATACTCATTACAGAAAACAGAAAGGAAACTAGGAACAAGAGCCAATTGCTCATATTCTTACAGAGCAATGTTAGAATTCGCTGACATTTACTTCCAGGCGCCTTAAAACTTCATTTAAATTAATATTCTCTTCTACTATAACAAAGCACCTGGGTACAGGTATATTACAAAGGAAATAGGTTGGTTTAGCTCACAATTCGAGATGTGCAGGGCCATAGTGATGATGTTAGCTCATCTCTTATGGGGACACAGGTGTGTGTGAGGGAGAGATCACATGGAAAGCCAGGAAGCCAGAGAGCAGGGAGGAACCAGTCTTGCTCTTTTGTGACCTTATTTCCTGTAAGAACTAATCAGGTGCCACAAGAACTACATTAATTACTTCTTAGAGCACTACCCACAATGATGGCCCCCTTTTGAGGCCCACCTTTTAAAGTCCCACCACCTCTTCACCATAGCACTCTTGTCACTAAGTGAACCCCAGGGGAAGGGAAATGGGTGTGGACAAAGCTATGTTAGAAACCTTTAAGTTAAACTGAAAACAGTGACTGTGTTCTCTCCTACGAGCAGGGCTACACTGTGGCCTAGGAACCAGAAAACAGTGACTGTGTTCTCTCCTATGAGCAGGGCTACACTGTGGCCCAGGAAGCAGATTCTCATGCTCCGAGGAGATCTAGTCCCACGTAGATAGCTCTGCCTAGTAAGGTCTCCCACAATCACCTTTTACCCTGATGTCCTCCATCCCTTTCCTCTACTCCCATCTCCCCAGTTCTTCCCCTTTCCCTCATCCACATACCGTAAGCTAGAGTACCAGGACTCTCATCTCTACAAGAATCCAGATTTGTATTCCCATCCACTGACAAGAGAAACCAGTTTGTAGGAAGCAGTGTCTAACAGGAAAAGACTGAGCTAAATGACCAAACAGGGCACTGTCATAGAAACAACAGGCCAAGCGTCCTCTAAAGAGTTGGCAACCCAGGAGTTGGTGTTCTTGATCTATGGCTTCTAGAGAAAAGGAGGGAAATTGCTCCCACTCTGGGAAGCACACACAACATGGACAACATGGGAGCAGAGCCTCGAAACAGGACACTTGCTGAGCAACAGGACTGAAAAAGAAATCCTTCCTATGTCACACAAGCTGCTGTGCCCTTGCTGGAAAGGGCTTTCTGGTTTATCCAAGGAGTGAGGATGTTGAAAAGAGGTGACACAGTTGGATGGGTCCATTTTCATTTTCGACCTCTTGTCACGACCACTGAGAAACAGATCTTCAGGCAATGCTACCAGGCTTTGGAGATTTTTTTTTTATGTTTACTTGGTTAATTGGTTGGTTTGATTTGATTTGGTTAAATGTCAGTTCTGGTTTGATTGGGTTGGGTTAGATGATTTGGTCTGCTTTGATTTGATTTGCTTGGGTTGTGTTGGTTGAGTTTGTTTGGCTAGTTGGTTTGGTTGGGCTGAGTTGAATCAGGTGGTTAGTTTAGTTAATTGAATTGATTTGGTTAGTTTGGTTTGATTTGATTTGTAGCTTTGGTTTGGAGTAGTTGGTTAGGTTAGATTGGCTTATTTTGGTTTAGTTTGGTTGTGTTGGGTCACTTTCAATTGTTTGGTTTAGTTTATCAACATAGAGTTGGATTAGTCTGTTTGGCTTGGGTTAGTTGATTTAGCTGGATTGGATTGATTTAATTTTGCTTGATTGGTTGTTTGGTTAGAATAGTTGCATTGAATTGGTTTGGTTTGGTGGATTAGCTTGATTTGATTAGTTGTTTAGATTTTGTTGTGTTAGTTAAGTTCTGTTAGTTGGTTTGATTTTTATTGGGTTGAGTTGGTTTGGTTGTGTTAAGTTATTTTCATTTTGGTTGGTTGGTTGGACTTTCTTAGTTTTTCACAATCTGTTTTAATCTGATTGGGTGGGTTGGTTTGATTTGGTTGGTTTTGGTTACTTCTGTTTTCAGATCAGCGTATCTTCCCTCAGAAATACTTGTACCAGCTAGCTCTGCCCCTCCTCAAATATGGGGGTTTCAGGTCTATGAGATCCTATCGGATCCCAGGCCTCCTCTGAGGATTCATCAGTTTCGAAGTGGTAGTTGTTTCCTGAGCTGTTACTTCCAGGTTTTATCTATTTCTTTCTAACTTTCTAGCTTTTCAGTCCCTGGTTCCTTTTTTTTTTTTTTTTTTTTCCTTCAGAGTTGCTTTGGATCAAAGCAACCTAGAGCTTCAGCTAAATAAATGACTCATATTCCAGCTAAGCTAGAAAAATCTTTACAGGAAATTTTAGGGTTCATGTGTGCAAAATAGTGGGCATGTATATTAGCTTTCCTTTACAGTTTAATAGATCGCCATGCCTTAGCATCTTAAAAATCTAAATTTATTTCTTTAATGCTCTGTAGGTCAGAAGTTCAACACACATCTCACTGAACTAGAATGGTGGGAGTGGCAAGGCTGCATTTCTGTACAAAAGCTTCAAGAAATGGCGACTTCCTCAGCCTTTCCAGCTCTGGAGTAAGTGCTGCCTGCCTGTACTTTGGTTCCTTCCTTCCAGTTTCAAAGCCAACAGTGATGGGTCAGGTCCTCACTGTTCATCACCCTTCTCCACCTTATCTCTTTTAATTTGATGGTCTTTGAGATGTCACTGAAAACAAGATAACCCTGGACAACATGCATATCTTAAAAGCAAATGCTAAGTAATATTAATTCCACTAACAATCTTCATTTTACCTTACCATGAAAGCCAGCCATCAAGGATTCCAGTGATGTGAGTGTGGACATCTATGGAAAGTCTGTTACTCTGTCCACTCCAGTCCCCCTCCTGTCACCCAGTAATGCATGCCACTCTTTATGTAAAGCATATCCATCTGATTTAAAGTTCCCTCAAAGTCTCCACAGGTACACCATTCAATCAGAATCCAAAGTCTCATCCTCACTAAAAATATCAAATCAGCTGCCCCATGTGGAGGAGGCGGAGTGTGTAATCCATCAGTGGTACAAATTCCTTTTCCACTTGAGAGCCTTTAAAGTTCAAGGAGTTAGTTACCAGATAAGAGTTATAGACATTTTGGTTCATGAAGGGAGAAAATGAAAGGTTTCATTAGTCTAAAACAATTTGAAAATCCCTTCAATAAAATTCCAAGTACTTCCAAGGCCCCCCAAAACCGTTTTCTGTATCCCAAGGTGCTGCCTACCAGGCCTCTTTCCTTTGTCATGAAAACAAGTTTGTGGTCACAGCTGAGTAGTTTGGTGAGTTTGTTTCTTGCTTGCAGAATTGGGGAAAATGGCAACCTCTTGTGTTCTGCTTTCTCTTTATTCTAGTCAGTATGAGCTGATCATGTGTCTGCTGATAGAACATCTCAAAAATCTTGTGGGTTTCCCAAACATGTTGTAAAGATTCATTCTATAAACAAAAGACTTCCCCCACAGGCCTTCCTACATAATTCCATTTCTATTTTTGTGTTCTGCTAAGATATCTATGGGAATTTATATGCTTACTCTTTTAAAAATAAAATATTTCATTTATTCTTTAAGAACTCCATACATGCATGCAATATATCTTGATCATATTCACCCTTTCACTTCCCCCTCCAAAGCTCCTGAAGCCCCACCCCACAACACCCACCATACTCGTACCCAACTCATACCCTACCTTTAAAAAAAAGTGACCCACTGAGTCCTAAGCCTACCCATGTATGCATGGGTGCAGAGTCGTCTCCTGGAACAAGGTCAATCTACCAGAAATGAAACTCCTGCTAGCTGTCACTCTCCATAGCCCCTCAGCTAAGAGTGGGGGCTTGTCTACCCGCCCCCATCCATGTTGGAATCAATATCCACGGGCTCGGTCTTGTGTAGGTAACCACAGCTGCCATGAGTTCATGAGTGCAATTGTCATGTCCCAGTCTCTGGCTCTTGCAATCTTTCTGTCTCTCTTCTATAAAGCTCCTGAGCTTTGGGTGGAGAGGTATGATATAGGTGTCCCTTCTATGCCCGACACTTTGCAGACATCTAGTCTCAGCTTTTGAGCAGTCTTGAGTCTCTGTACTAACTTCTGTGAACTAAACAGAAAAGCTTCCCTGATGGGGACTGAGAGCTGCATTAGTCTGCGGGTAGAGAGATGCTTTTGTGAGGCAGATTAGTACTATGTCCATTTAGCAAAATAAAAGCACTATGCTCACTTTTATTTTACGTCAATAACTATTGTAACTTTGACCTTTCAAGTGCGCTAGCCAGGGTTTCCTCCAGTGTGCTCAGCTCCCCATCAATAGTGTGATTTCCTGACAGACCTCTTAATTACTGCAGGCTTCTACCAAATAGGTTGGAAATTCCCCAAATGTTCAAGGGTTCTTGTTCTTTTGTTGGTTTTTGTTTGTTTGTTTGTTTGTTGTTGTTGTTTTGACATTTCTTTGCTCAATTATTTCTTCTTTTCAAACTCCATAGTAGTACAAGGTCAACTTAGAGACACTTTGAGTCCATCTTAATAAATGATAAGAGCTAGCCTGAAAGGATTAGGCTGGTGACAGCTATGTGCCCCAAAATCTAACATTAATCCAGGGAGACAGAAACATCACAAAAACAGCACAGAAACATCCAGCATCTAGCACAGAAACAAAATTTGTCAACAAACATGCCAGAAAGGAAAAAACTATGACCTATAATCAAGAGAAAAAAATATTTTCTAGAAACGAACACAAAAATATTGGTGACCGATCCAATATTAAAATGGCTATTAAAATGGTTATGATAGCTATACTTTTTGTGTAAGGGGACCTGGGTGTGTGCACAATGAGGAGAAAAACAGAGGACACAAAAGCTTAGGAGGAAATATTAGATATTTTTTAAAAAGAAAATATGCTCAATGGACTAAAAATTATGGATGCTAAAAAAATTATTAATAAAATCAAAGAAAGGCACAGTACAAAACTTCCCAGAGTGGCACAAAGAGGAACAAAGGCTTCTAGAGGACATAGAGGATCACAGGCTGTAAGATAACCACACATCATCTTTACATGTGTGTAATTTGGGCCACACAAGGAAGGAAAGGGAGTGACTAGCAGAGAACTGAAAGAGGAATGGTTGAGATGTTTCTTTCCAGCATTCATCGGTTGGGCCAAAAGGACAGTGAGTTTGAAGACAGCCTGTTTCAAAGGAACAGAACAAACAAAATTTATTTTGTAAATATATATATATATATGTATGTATGTATATATATATATATATATATATATATATTATATTCTTCAGAAATAAAGTCAAAATACAGATTGCAGTGACTTTATTGGTGAATTCTGCCAAGCAACAAACACATAACTCATGTGACTGAGTGTGGTGATGTGCAGCTGTAGTCCTAACACTTGGCAGATTGAGGGCAAAGGATCACTTTATATTAAAAGCCATCCTGGGCTACACAGTAAGGTCTGGGCCAGCCTGATCAATAAAGTAAGACCCTGTCAGAAAGAAGGAAATAAAATATCCCAGTTAGGATTTTATTGCTGTGAAGAGACACCATACCACCCAGCTCTTATAAAGGACAACATTAAATGGTGGCTGGCTCACAGCCCAGAGGTTTAGTTCATTATGGTCATGTCAGGGAGCATGGTAGCATACAGGCAGACAAGGTGGTGGAAAAGGAGCTAAGAGTTCTACATCTTGATCCGCAGGCAACAGAAGGGGACTGTGTGTCACACTGGGCCTAGTTTGAGTATAGGAGACCTCAAAGCCCCCTCTCCCCCCAGTGACTACTTCCTTCAATAATGCCACGCCTCTAACAGTGCCACTCCCTATAGCCAGGCATTCAAACGCATGAGTTTATAGGGCCCATTTTTATTCAAACAAACACATAAATAAAGGAAAAAAGGAGAGAAGGAAGGAAGGAAAGAAGGAAGGAAGGAAGGAAGGAAGGAAGGAAGGAAGGAAGGAAGGAAGGAAGGAAGGAAGGAAGGAAATACAAAAGAAGCTTGGTTTAGAAAAGTTTCCCTTCACCCTAATGACAATAGTATACTTAACAGGCATTTACTCCAGAGTCCCGACCATAACATTAATAAGTAACACCAAGAAACACATAAAAATTACTTGTGTTCTGATATGAACATATCAAGTAACCTTGTACCAAAACCGTGCAGGTTAGTTTAACATCACGGGCCATGGAAGGCTCTCTGAAAAGGTGCAGCCGGGGGCTTCGGCAACATTCAACGCGCGTTTACAAATTTAAAGGGCAAAGCTCTCCATGAGCTAATACTAGAAAGAATTCTTCTTATATATGATAAAGGCACCTATAGAAATAAATCAACAGATGCAGCTAACTCAGCAGTGAAGCTCTGACCCTGACTGATGAGAACAAGGGAGGAGCATTTTCTCTTTTTGTTCCTCCTCACTATGTCGCAGTGGGGTCTTGGTTCAGAAGCAAGAAAGGAGATGAAAATGTGTGAAGCTAGATAGTAGCAAAGCAGCATTAAATAGCTGCACAGAATAGTCCTTCAGGGTTACTTTTAAAATGACTGTGGGGGATAGGTGTAATGTGACAGAATACAAGGCCATTTAATAAAAAAAAGCAAACAGGGCTGGAGAGATGGCTCAGAGTTTAAGAGCTTAGTCCTGAGTTCAATTCCCAGCAACCACATGGTGGCTCACAACCATCTATATGAGATCTGGAGTCCTCTTCTGGTGTGCAGGCTACTGAATAAATAAATCTTAAAAAAAAAAAAAAAGCAAACAGAACTCTACATCCTATGTAGAAACAATGAACAATATGAAAATACAGTAAAAACTTAATAACAGCTGAAGTCGCTCTAAGAACAGAAAGTTCTAGGGCTACACTGAGTAAAATAGAGAGACAGAAGAGCAACACACTGAAGGTTGTGACTGTGTTCTAAGGAATGTGAGAGGGGAGGCCTAAACAATTTAAGTAAAGATGTGTACCATATTTATTGACTAAAATATCTACCCCAAGCTGCTGAACAAACTCTCTTCCAACTTATCCACCGACCTGGTATGGCCATCATTAAATTCATAGTAAGCTTTTGTTTTTCTCCAAGAAAGTAATCAGTCATCAGAAAATGCAAATCAAAACAACCCTGAAATTTCACCTTATACCCATCAGAATGATTAAGATCAAAAATCTAAAGTGACAACACATTTTGGAGAGGATGTGGAGAAAGGGGAATCCTCCTCCATTGCTGGTGGGAATATAAACTTGTACAACCACTTTGGAAATCAATCTGGCACTTTCTCAGACAACTAGGAATAGTGCTACCTTAAGATCCTGCTATAGCACTCCTAGGCATATATCCAAAACATGCCCAAGTATACAACAAGCACATTTGCTCAACCATGTTCATAGCAGTTTTATTTGCTATAGCCAGAAGCTGGAAACAACCCAGATGTCCCTCAGCTGAGGAATGGATACAGAAATTGTGGTACATTTACACAATGGAATACTACTCAGCAATAAAAACAAGGAAATCATTTAAAGATATATAAGACAACTAGAATATCTAGGACACATGGCCTGGGGTGGGGCAAGTTGGAAGAATTACACTATGCATCTTTTTTCACATTTTTAAAAATAATATTTGTATTAATTCTTTATGCGTTATATACAATGTATTTTAATCATACTCATCCAGTCCTCTCCCCCAAATATTTCCATGTCTACTTTCTCCATTCTCTCCTCCCTACACACCCAACTCTGAGATTCCCCCAACCCCTCACTGAGTCCATTTTGTGCTAGTCTTGCGTGTTCCCTTCCCTGATGAGTGTCCCTGAGAGCTGGGCACTCTTCTCCCTGTACCCTCAGCACCCAACATATCCCCTGACGTGATGAAGCACCTGACAACTATTTAATGAATAAGCCACCTTTGAAGCAAAACAGAAGAAGGGGGATCTTGAGTGGTGGGTTCTCTGTTTTGCAAACAACATTAGCTGAACACCTACTTCTTTGAAAGTTTTCATTTTTCACTGGACTTACCAGATTCAGTCCAGCTATGACCAGCACACTCCCCATGCCCTATACATACATCCCCCACAAGAGAGAGAGAGAGAAGTGCTTAAAAACTGCGGAGAGATGGGCATAGAGAATACAGCTGGCTTGTTGTGAGGTTTCCTGTTCTGTTGGGTTCTGATGCCCTGAGGAGTCCTACAACAGGCCACTTCAATTGGACACTAAATCTACCACTCTTCTGTGATAGGGACACCAGAGGTGCAAACCAGGACCTGCTGGGCTGCCTCCACACACACCTTCTCTACAGGCTCCTCCCCTGCAGTCCCTTCATCTGGTTGCAGGTCCATCACCACACGTGGGCCCACATCCGGGCTCTCCTGTTGACTGGGCATAGATACTCTTCCTCTGTTTTTAAAGCAACATACTTCCCCTCTCCACAATGTTCCTTCCCTTAATGTTCCCTGTAAGTAGCATTCTACTTGAACTCAAAACACCCCACTATTTGATCTGAATTTTCCACCTTTCCCCCTGCCACTCCCAAGTTCTGTCCATAGTGTATGGTTAATCACATAGCATTTTCCCTGGGGCCCATGCTATGCTTCCTGTCCACAAAGACATATACAAAATATTACAGCCTTCTAGACCATCTCTAACCGTGTACAACTGTGTACTCAGTTATCATTCATGTGGGACAGAGACCCACACATTGATTTTCTAGGATAAGTTCATGTCGTCTCCCTCTAATGACTTTTCCCTCTTGAATTTCGGAAAGCACCTGGTAAAATCTGGAGAAAATAAAATCAAAGTCTTTTTTTGCCTCAAGGTCAAAATACTTTTAAATGTTTCTGTGTTGCTCTCCTTCTGGGATATCTGCAGTCTCAAAAGTGCCAAGGCCACTGATGTCCTTTGCCAAGCAGCATGACAGTGCTTAGAAGGAATTTAAAGGTTATTCGGGATGAGAAGACTGCATGCAGGCAGCTTGACTGAAAAATATTAGCACAGAAAGAAACTTCTGACAGCACCTGACAATCACAGATAAGACTTCCCAGTGCCTGCGATGACGTCCGGACACAATATCTACCAACCAAGGCTACAGACGCACTTGGAACAGCTGAAGTACTTATCCTTCCTCAGAGACACCTGCTTTGAGGTGGCTCACAAGACAGCAAGAAAGGCCTCAGAACAGGGGGAGCTACCTCAGCACAACACCTGTGCAGGAGGGGACCTTCTCTCAACAGCAAACAAAGCTGGGGCAATGTTTTCTTCCCCATGTGTGCAGGTGCTGGTTCACCTTCGTTTAAGTCTGACTGGACGTGGAGTCGCCCAGGAGACAGAGCACTGAGAGTGTCTGTGAGAGTGTTTCCAGAGAGGATTAACTGAGGGAAGACCCACCACAAATGTGGGAGGAGCCATACAGTGTGCTAGGATCCCAGACAAAAGAACAGGAATTGTGAAAAGTGCACCCATCCTCTGCTTCCTGCTTCTGCTGGGAAGTGAGCAAGCAGCTGCCACTTGATCCCACCACCAGGGACCCACCGGGCCCCAGGTCTTCTTCAGAACAGTGGACTGGCTGCCCTCAGACTATGAGCCCAGGGAATCCTCTCCTCCCCTAAGCTGCTTCCCGACAAGCACGGTCGCCACGTGAGAAAACTAGCTAATGCAACTAGCTGCAGCAAAGACTGCAGACAGAAAAGCTGCTCTAGCCTCAGAAGGGAGAGGCCCTGGCAGTAGCTGCTGCATGATATACTGGATTTCTGGAAAGGGAAGCCCTTCTTGCTGGCATCGTTCCAGGACTCCCCTTCTCTGTGTGTTGCTTGTGAGTACACATCAGACACATGCAGAACATGCATGACTAGATAAATTTCTGTGCCCCTTTCACACAAAAGGAGCAGGCCAGAGGATCTCATTACTTAAAAAGGAACTCATTCCAGCTTGGTTGTCATGAAACATAGCTAGTCCACTTTGGGTGTTATAGTTTGGAGAGGTGTCCCCCAAAGCCCTATCCTAGCCAGTGGGGTGGTGAGGAGATGGTAGAACCCTTCCACCCTGGCTATGTGAGACAGTATATTTCATGACATACTCCTGCCGTGATGTGCTGTCTGCTCCCAGGCCCCAGAGCATAAGGACCAACCCAATACAAGCTGAAACCCAAGATGAGCTGATTGTCTCAGTCAGTATTTTCTGTGGTGACCGAACACTGACTAAAGCCAGCCATGACTTGTCATTTTCTGTCAGATACAGATATGTGGCCTCTGGAGAGCCAGCTTTCCAACTTTCCACATTAGCTCTAACCTAGAGTCATTTTGAGGAACATTTTCAAATTGCATATTCTTTCACCGAACACTGTATTGGAGTGTAATTGGTGACATGATAAGAGAATTAAGAAGGTTGTTCAATGTTAATGAATATGCAGATCTTAGGTAGTTTCTCACTTCTGCCTGCCCCCAAATGTCTGAGAGGTCAAGACGTAACTGTGGCTATGAATGTCCCAACTCAACCCAGTGTCAAGGACTCCCACAGATACACCTCCTTTTCAGGGGACAGAAAAACAGCACACACTGCTCACCCCAGTGCTTTCATGGAGAAGACTCTCAGCCAGTGTCCACAGTGAGGCCTTGGAAATCCCTGGCATCCCTCAGAGGCTGAGAGGGCCCAACCACAGGGCTGGGTGCAGACACCCCGCCATCCATCCTCCTGTGAAATATGGTTTCTTGCAGACAGCATGCAGCTGCATCCGCCTCCAAGTCTCGGCTTCAGGGAGCCCTTCTGGGTGTTCTCTGAGAACTGTCGGATATTTGAAGCCTAGCAAATGATTTTCTTATGGGCAGCCAAGACTTTGGAGCCTCTTGCTCATGCTCCCATCTGCTTCCTGCTGTCTTGCTCAGCTGTCTCCAGAAGAGCCAGATGTCTCTGCTGGTTGATCTGGAGCCTGGCCTTGTCTTCTGCAGACTCATCACCCAAGATTTCTCCTTCCTGGTCCTGCTATTCTTGGCTCCAGAATGAGGGGTCACAGGACTGTCAGCCAGGATGAAGGTGGCTGGTTTACGTGAGGCTTATCACACACTCAGACAGCACAGCACACGTGGCTACACAGGCAGAGGTAAATTCACTCTCACTTTCCAGTGGTTTCACATTTGTTAGAGTAATACCAACACTCACCAAGAGGGTGCATGCTTATGATAGTTGGTCACAGGATGTTGGTGACCCAGTAAGGCTTCCTCACCCCTAATCCAAGAATTTGAAATCTGAAATGATCCACAGTCAGAAACTTAGGTGACAGCATGGCCCCATCATGGCTGAAAAATTCTATGTCAGATCTCATAGACTAGGTCACGGACAAAATACAATACCAAAAATATTGGACCAAATTACCACTGGGCTAGGTGTAGAAAGTGTGTTAGTCATAGTGAAATTTCTGTCAAGCTTGGTCCAGACAACCCCCTCCTTGAAAAGTACAGAGTTTAAAACACTTCTGTTTCTAACCATTCTCATTCCCGAAAGGCATCCTCCAGGAGAAACAGAATTTAAAATCTATTCCCCTGCTCTCCAGGCTGGGTGTAGGGAAATGAAGTTCTGTTGGCATCTAGGAAGGAAGAGCACCTCCTTGCCCTGTGCTAGGCAGGCTGGGATGGGCACCAAAGGGCAGGATGGCACTTGACTCCAGCCTGGACCAAGGTCAGAGACAATAGATAATGGCTGTTCTCATCTTGAGACTTTAAAATGGTGTGTGGAGCCCACCTCAGATCTACTCTCTGGGTGCTCAAGTTCACCACACATTTCTGATAACTCTGTATTATTTCTTGAAGGGACTAGTGTGAAGGACCAAATTTAAACACAAGCCCCAGACCACATGTCTGGAGCCTGTGCCCCAGCAGCGGCTACAACAGCCAGTGGTGTAACAGGTTAACACACTGGCTTAGGAAACAACAGGCTTTGTAGCCTTCCCTTTGGGGGCAATTCGAACTGACCACAAGCTGGGAGCCTGAAGGACCCAGGGCCCAGAAGCGAGGCCCATGAGGTGCCCTGAAGTGTCTAGAGAAGGTCTGAATAAACAGGAAGTGAGGAGGACCTGGTGAATGCAGGAGGCACTTGAGAGTCAAGGTCAATGTGGGACGACAACTTGTAAATCACAAAGAGCCATGTGCAGTGAATGCTGTGGCCAAATACTCACAACAAGACTCATTATATTGCCAAGTGTGGCCACACACGCATAACACTCTCCCCTGCCTCAGCCTCCCATGTAACAGCACCACATCTGTCTCCAAAGA
The DNA here is from genome assembly GCF_907164565.1 of Psammomys obesus. Lineage (NCBI taxonomy): Eukaryota > Metazoa > Chordata > Mammalia > Rodentia > Muridae > Psammomys > Psammomys obesus. The sequence continues at coordinate 4,255,644 of NW_026585643.1, read as the reverse complement.
CATATTTCATACAGTCGCCTTTCCCCTAAAAAGCATCTCTTATGTTAGCCAATTGTTCATAATGCTGAAGGTATTTTACACATTTTCAAATACGCATAAACAAATAGGGGGGAATCCTCTTTGGTTTCAGAAGGAGATAGAACAACAGTATAATTTTCATGATGTTCATGCTTGCCTGCATGCCTCTAATCTAACTCAAAGTCTCACCTTTTGTCAGGCGGTTTAAAATAAGGGGACCCCATGATAAAATAAGCAGAGGGCAGCAAGCTGTGCATAAAACAAAACTTAGATTAAGTTTAAACTTAGATTAAGAGCCCAGAGCTTACAGTTTATCAATGGAGCTTTCCAAATAGTTTGTATTGAAATGAAATTTGCTCTGCAAAAGATGTGGCGATTACAGGTTGAAGAGAGGGCTATTTTTTTTTTTTATCTGATTGTAATTTGTCTTTTCAAATAAATATTCTTAGTGGGTGGTTTTTTTTTTTTTTAGATAAATTGAAAATTGATAGACATATCAGTTCCCCTCATGGGCTTGGAAATGTTCCTCCTGTGTTAAAGGCCACAGACTGATAAAACTTTAACCCTGTCTATATGGAAATTGAATCTCCTCTGGGAGAGTTTCGAAACAGTGAGACAATAGAAGGCAAGCCTCCTGCTCCCTCTGCGCTGTATATGCTCATCTCTACTCAGGCTGGCTTTCTCACAGCACAGCGGGGCTTCCCTCAGCTCTCCCAGTGGTGGGGGAGGGGCAGAGAACTGCACAGGGTGTGAACTAGCACTATTTTACTTAGGTGCTGTTGATGCCTGTGAGCTTCTGTGTGAACACGTGAAACCTCCTTGTCTTCCCCATGCTATGAGATAAATTATCGGCACAACTCTACCTACAGTTTTTGGAGAAAGCAAAACCAAAATTATCCAAGGCTAGAGTGGGGACACCCGGTTTTAATCCTTAGAAGAGAAACAAGGAGGCACCGAAGGTACATGATACACCCACAAAGCTGCCTTCAGTCTTGATGAAAGCTTTCTGAAGTCTACACTCCCGTGATTTTAGCTGTCAGGATCATGGCTGATGTCACCTACTAGAGACATCAGCGATAGATGAGAAAGGAGCCAGAAGCTGTAAGGATGCTGGGATGCCAAAGTGCCTGCCCTGCCCACCTCATATCTAGAAGGACCCACCATGACATCTCTTTTCTGGAGGCCACAGCTCCCTGCAGAAGTAGCCAGGCGAGCCCAACAGGCCTACTGATTTCTTCTTGAACTCAAGTCTTCTCCTGACTTCTTTGAGCCTCACTCTTTCCCATCCATAAAATACACCAAATGCCCTCCTTCCACTCACATACAGCAGCATTCCTCAAAAAAGCTTATTACCAGTCACACACATACACACACACACACACACACACACACACACACACACACACACACACGCAAACATAGTTCACATTTTGTCACTGTGATAAAGTGCCTAATGGAGCTATCTTAAGGCCAGGAAAGATCAATTTTGTTTATAGTCTCTGAGTTTTCAGTCTCTCTTTGGAGAAGGATGTATAAAATAATTTAAAAAAAAAACATTCCTCAGCTCGGGGCAGTCAAGATTGAACCAGGGACAGGATTCCCCACAGGGACCCACTCCCAGTGACCCACTTCTCCCAGACAGACCCAACCTCCTGGGCTTTCCGGCACCTCTCAAAATATCAGCCTCTGCTGGGGGCCTCACATTCAACACAGGAGGGCACAGCCCAGATCCAACCACCACACCTAGCTAAGAAGACACCAGTCAAATACCACCTAGGCATCTTGGCAGGCTCTGAGCTAGATGAATGACATGCCAAGCAGAAGGGGCAGCGGCAGCATGAGATGAAAATTAAATGTGAAGTTGGTGATCAAGTTGCAAGTGGCAAGGATTTGGCTTATGAAAACACCTATTTATTCTACAGTTTATTCCAAGAACTGTGTGGACCTGAGGTTCATGTTAAAGAGGATGTAGAGGACAGGCCTCCGTAAGCAAACAAGTACTATTGTCATCCTCCAGTACTGAGCCTTAAGGAATTAAAAAATAAAAAATTTAAATAAAAAAATTTAAAAAGGAGCTGGAGAGTTGGCTCCACGGAAGTTATGAGAAATGGAGCTTGCATCACAGCTCCAACATGACAAAGCCAGTATCACTGCAACCACCAGTAATCCCAGCTCCAAAAGGAGCAGAGATAGGAGGATTACTTCTCCATCCTAGCTCAAAACACCTAGCATCCATAGTAATAAACTGTCAAGATTCACCTAAAATTCAGTACGAAAGCCTGAGGACCTTGCAGAATACCAAAAGCTAAAACCCCCTTTATCTTAACCTACTCACTTGTACTGTAACAGAATGCTCCACAATGAATAATTTATGAAGGAAAGAGGTTTCTATAACTCTGGTTTTGCGTGCTGGAAAGTCCAACAGCATAGCACCAAAATCTATTACCTTCCTGGAAGACTTCATGTTGCCTCAACTCACCAGAAACTGCAAGAGGAAGAGCATGCATGGGCGAGATGGGATGTGAAGGTAAGCCTTGCCTGGCAAAAACCTTCACTAAGGTTTTGGTTCTGTCTTTTGAAAATTAAAGTTTGTCCCACAGTCAACCCTCATGACCTAATCATCTCTCAAAGGCCACTCTTCCCAACAGTGAGCGGCACACAGCACTCACATTCCAACGTGAGTTTTAGAGGAAGAACCCTACATTAACCCGTGGCACTCCCTCCCTAATGTTCAAAAGCGACGTGTTTAAAAGTGCTTCCCAACCCTGAAATAAGATCTGCTGCTCAGGACACACCGCCCAAAGTATGGCTCCTTGATACAGGAGGAAATGACCGGGGGGGGGGAGCCTCAATTTGACCTTCTCTTTTCTTCCCCAGAAATACGAAGACTGTCAGGCCCCTTTCCTATGGCCGGAGAAAGGGGGTCTCTGTACACACATGAAGTACATGATCAAACAGGCCTTACTAATTCACTCAGTCTCTGAGTCTTGTAGAGAACCTGCTTTCTCCACCAAATGTCCAAAATGTCCACACTTCACTGCCTTCCATGGCCTAAGGTCTGGGTTGCATAACGACTACTCCCAGTCATAGCAAATGTACATTAGGTAAGTATACATGCACCCGCTTTTGGTCTTTCTTGACTCAGCCATCTGCACTAGGATCCTTGCCATGGCCAGACAGAAGAAAACACTTCACATTTCCTCCCATTACCTGTGCCCTGCAGCCTGTGGCCTGCCTCAGGGACAGGGGCTATATTCCTGTATGTGATAGATAATGTAATGGTTGGTATTTGTCCCTTCAGTTAGCCTTCCAAAATGGAGTAGAGTTAGAAAAGCTGCCTTCAAGTTTCACATCAGTAGCAGGTATCGCCTACACGGGTGAGGGCTCAGCCTGGCCCAGCCTCTGCAGAGTAAGTGGAAGAGAATCATCCCCCTTCCCCTTCTCCTATCTGAAGTCGCACTGCCACCCTCACCTATCCCAGCACCTGGCATGGAGGACCGTCAGTTGTCGCGACGGCTTGCCAGTTTACCACCAAGATTAGCACATGCGCTTTTCCATCTAAGATGACAGGAGACCTGTCATCCACCGTTGGTGGTTTACGGAGAACTGATGCGGTAGTGTGTGCACATTTCCACTGAGATCTGAGAGACATCTTACAAAGCCAAGCATAATAGTAGTTATGAGCCACCCCTGCCTTCCTGGCCTGACCGAAGCCACCCAGCTTCATGCCTGACAAGAAGTTTGGGCTGATGATATGTGTTCTACGTTCTAGAGTCAATGAGACCACTGCAGAATTGCATCTTTGTGTGTAGGATGGGAATGCTGGAGGAAAACACACATAAGCCACACTGAAGAGCCACAAGCTCTGAACACAAGAGCCTTTGACAGCAATGATGCTACCCTGGTCTCTGACTTTCCCTCCTGACTGGTGAGTTCACTTGGCTTCCTTCCCAACCACTGGTTTACATTCCTCCAGCGTCTACTTTTTCAGTTGGATCTCATTTAACTGTTGTCATTTCACGAGTTCACCTTGAAGCCCTAGGGCACTGTAAGCACCTTAAATTTATCAGGCATAAAGCATACAAAAATAAATTCCAATTCAATGTTTCCACATGGCGAAATGCCGCCATTTATAATAGAACCCTGATGGGCTTTCCTGGAACATCTGAAGCACACCTCTTGGGAACAAAACACGACAAAGGGAAAATGGATAGGCTTCACCAGCTCAGGACTTAGAAAAGAAGAGAAGATGGGGGAGGCGGGAGAGGCAGCTGGAGAAAAGGAAGAATACATGGTGGCTGTAGCTTTCTTCCTGATTCATTAATGTCAAACGATTTTGAGGCTATTTCACCATGAATATTAAGTCATGTTCTCTGTCTCTTGGGAAGCAGTTGCCAAGTAAAAGGAAATGCATTTAAGAATGTTTGGAAAGCCACAGTGACTGGTGGAGAGAGTCATTCTCCAGGCAGTTGGGTTGACTTTGTTTCCGTGTTTTCTGAACATCTACATTCAACAGAAGTCAAAGGGCAGATGCTCTGGAAACAGGAAATTAAAGATTTATATAGATGCAAAGCTGTAGCTTCTATTTTCCTCGGAGTGAAATAGGGTAAAAATAAATCAAGGTCACTTCTAGTTACACCGAGAACTGCTTGTCTGGCCCAGGCCTGCCTGCAGGACCGCCATATGTCTGGTCTCCATGGAGTTATAATACAGGCCAGAGATAGCCGATGAACCACGACAAGGCCCTGAGGGCTCTGCCCACACATATGGCTCTCCTACCCTGCTGGAGCTGGGTTTTTTTTTTTTTTGGGGGGGGGGGGATTATCAGAACCAGTGCTGGGCACAGAAGTGGTGACACCAAGACAAAGAGAAAAGCAACCATCAGAGACCAATGTCTATTAGAGATGGAGCCCATTTCTCTGTGACACATACCACAAAACAAGGTGGAACCTCTTTGGCCTCCTTGGCACAGGCTTATTGTGAAGGACCATGGAGAAATGGGGGGTGGCTCCTCAAACTTACCTCTTCTAATCTTTGTCAAATGCCAGGTCTCTTGGTGACCTTAGATATTCAAATCCCTGCTTGAGCCAACACGATGTGGCCAAGGGTGTTCATAGAGATGAGGGCAACCCATGATCCCATTGCTGACATGAAGTGTGACAAGGCATTCCTGATCCCCATGTGACCCATGCTTTGTTTTCGATCTACCTGGATCCTGTGAGTACCAGCATCTTGGTTACATCTACCTCCGTATGCCATTTTATAAACATGGAGGCTTAGATCACGAATGAGGCATCCTCAGAGCCCATGTCACATGCATGGCCAATGTTCACGGTTCTCTTCCTAGACGGTGAGTCAGTTCTTATCCAGTCTGCCCACCTGCTCTGCTGGATGCCTTGGTACCGTAGGTATCTGCAACACTACAGCTAGAAATGAACCAATTAGCATGGTATTTCCCATTAGCATGGAACGCTCTATATGTTTGCTGTTTCCATGTAGCCAACTACTTCAAACTCTACAGGCTTCATAAAGCAAATGTTGTATCATCCTGATGTTTCTGCGGATCACTTAGCTGGGTCCTCCAGCCTGCGGCTTTCAGGAACTGTTTTCAAGGTGTTGTCTGTAAACGTTGTTGCCAGGGACTCTGCTGGGGAGGGGTGGTCTGAAAGCCCACACAGTAGCATTTGCAGACTCTTGGCCAGAGACTCAGGCTCCTCACATCATCAGCTTCCTCAGACAGCAGCTCACAGCTCAGAAGCCTGCTTCCCAGAAGGAGGGATCCAGAGAATGTGAAAAGCTGTAGAGACAGACAGTCAGAAGCCATGGGCATTTTATAACGTAATCTCTGAGATAACCGCCCACAGTGTTTTTGTATTTTATTTGCTCCAAGCAAGTCTTTAAGTCCATGTCCATCACAGTTAAAAGGAGGTTTTAAAAAGACTCGTGGGGGATTGCTCACTGGGAGCCATGTTGGGGACTGTCTACAATTCTCTCTAATCTCCCAGGGAGAGCATGTTTGCATCAGTGACACTGCATAGCACCTGGTAGGAACGCAAAACTCTTTCTGCTCACATCCCCTGCCAGTGTCATTGCTCACAACCCCCTCTTTTGCTCTCAGAAGTGCCGCTCTGCATTCCCTGAATAATTCTACACTCACTGGATGGCTTTCCCAAGACAGGCTCTGAGCCTGGCTTCCCAGCAGAGGTTTGGGACACTAGGCCTTAATGCTAGCCACTGTCCTAAGGCACATGGAGCCCTCTGGCCGAGTGGCACTGCCCTGCCCACACCCACACAGTCCACTTGTTTACTAACCCCAGCTGGTCAATGCCCTGGTCCTCTGGGTCTTAAGTCTGTGAGAGTCTCAATGTGGTGTGCTCTGTGCACATGTTTCCCATGCTCTAAGACAATGGAATTGTTTACCTTTTATCACAAAAGTTCATCGTGTGGTACCATGCAAGATTTTCTAAAGACATTTCAACCTCCTGACGTTTTTGTACAATTAATGTGTCATAACTGCAGCATTTTTTATTTTCTGTCTGAAGTAGTCTCTCAAAGTCAGTGGTGGTGTAGTTAGCAAACAGGACTGAAATCGGGCTCAGCGGGACGAACGTGTCCCTGTTAGCCCTGCTATCTGAAACTCTTTCCTAAGGCTCTGCATATCCCTTTTCATTTTTTTTTATAAACATTTCCTAAGTACAAAAGTATTTCAGAACATATGGGCCGTGTCTCTGTTTTGGATGTAGAAACTTCTGGCATTTCACTGACTTCATTTCACTCTGAATCACTCTCTCATTTGCTATAAACATCAGGGTATTTTGATCAATTAGGAATAGCTGGGATGCTTGGAGCATAACACTACATCACTCCAGCTTTCCTAAACGGGTAAGTGGTTGCCCAGCGTGTGTCTTCTTAATTATTTTTAAATTTATATGTTCTGTTTATTTAGTTACCGAAACAGATGGTGTGAGGGGAGGTTTTGTTCGACTCTGAATCAGAGCCTGCCTCGCCCCATGCTCCAAGCAGAGTCCGTAGAGAGGTGGAGCCTCCACTTTCTGCTGCAACGTGCAGCGTATCTCTCAGCACTCAAAGATGCCAGAGTGATGAGCTCATGAGCCCTGCAATGGCCATCGCCACAGAAGGGCCATGGGCTCCAGTGCCAGCCTCATCTCCCAAGACTTTGCATGCCTTGTCCAGATGTACCTGGAACTGTGGGCCACAACAGTGTGCTCTGTCTCACATGGCTATGTACCACATACACACATATTCACAGTGCACACATATACATGCATGCACACATACATGCTACACACGTATACACACCCTAAACATATGTTATGCATATCATATATTCATATAACAGGCAGCTACCACATGCTATACAGAAATACATAGACCATGCATGTACTATGTGTGCTTCCTACACACCACATAAGCAAACACTGCACACAGGATACCCACATCACCACTTACGTCAACCACCGCTAACAACAATCACATATTATGCTATAGTTCACACACATATCCTCGTCAAACATACACAGCACAAACAGCACTCGTTCTTCTCGTGTAAGTACCATGTACTAAACACTCATGCCCTTTTACTTTTTTTATTTAAAAGTGAAAAAAATGGTTCAGGCATGACAATACTGAAACACGGAATAAAGCATTGACCACAACAAGCAAAATCTTCTCCCCAAAGAGACTAAAATTCCATTTTTGTTTATTTGATTTGGGGTTGTTTTTAGGTAGGCCCCTGAGTAGCCTGGCACTCATTACATAGTCCAGAGCAGCCTTGAACTCCTGGGTAATCTGCCTGCCTCTGCCTCTTGAGTGCTAGAATCACAAGATAGCACATGCCAGGCTCAAACTTCCCATCAGAAGCAGAGAAACACATCGGCAGACAAGTGATGATTTTGAATCTCAGAAAGAAGGAAACTATACATATGGCAATTGGACGGGACAGATGGAAAGGGCAAAGGTTATCTTAGGATCAGGAAGGTTTTTCTGGAGTGTTTCTTAGCAGAGAGCTGTATTTGTCGGGGAAAGCAGTCATGCATTCACTCTGAGGGGAACAATAGCACCACTGGGTCCCAGCTGGGGCTTCCAAAATGGTGGGTGGCCAGTTGAAATCTGATCTTCTGAACCAGTTGTATCCCCATCCCTCCAGGCTCTCAGCAGCCCTCAGTGAAGGGTCTCCCAAAACAAAGCCAGTCAGTCTCCAGTCTCTGCAGCATCATGACCATATTTAGCTCTCAGAACACTGGGAAGCCCAGAGGGTGACACAGGTGACCGTGTTGGTTCCCAGAGAAATTCCCTCATCTCGCCGACAATGAGACCAGCAGGTCAAGCCCTGCCATTTCTGATCCTTTCACCCTTCCCCTAAGTCAGCCATAGCTTTGACACCACAGACATTTTGGACTGGAGAATGTATCACCGGAGATGGCTCTTTTGGGAATTTGTCCCAAAGCACTTGCCTCTACCCTTAGATGCTAATAAGTTCTACCCTTCATGTGGCAATAAAAAATGTCCTCCACTCATTGTTGTATGTATGCTTGGGTCTCACACCACCATAAGGCTTCCCGCCTTCTCCAGATCCTCAGCCATGCCCACTAGTTGTCCCAGAGAGTCTTTCTCCGGTGACCCCAGATCTGGAACCAAATTGTTCATCCTCTCAGCAAGCAGCCCCAGACTCCCCACATGTGAGATGAAAGATGAGATTTTATAAGTGAGGCTGTCAATGTTTTCTTCTTGATTTCCTAGTTTTTTGTTTGTTTGTTTCACTTATTACTGACTACTGGACATCACTGACAATGGCTCCCTGGGTCCACATAGCCCTTGATGACACCCATTCTCATCTTCACTCTTCCCCAACCCTCTCTTGACATCCTCGTTTGGATGGAGGAGTATTTATACTAGTCCTATTCTATACAAGAGAAAAGCAAGGTCTAGAGTGATTAAAGCCCACTCATACTCCCTACATAACTGGCTAGAAAGTGCTGCGAGATCAACTCAAGCTCTTTCTGAGACTCCCCATGATTCACACCTAGCCCAACTCAAACCCACAAGCTCAAAGTCTACTCTGGAGTTTTTTTAAAGTTACAACTTGTGGGGAGGTCTTTGAGAAATTGTTTTGCTTTCTTTACTGCCAGGTTTGAAATATCCAGACACAATACTTTCAAAACCTTTCACTTACCCTGTACTTTCTACAATATTTCTATTCTGGTCTTTTCAAGTGGAATCTAAGAAAACACTGAGCAGATGTCTCGAGAAGTACATGCACAGGCATGCAAGCACACATATGCACACACACCTATTTGCTCTGAGACAGGGCTGCAGAAGGAAGATCCTGTACCCTGGATGTCCTCTGCTGGGGGAACTTTCTGCTCACAGCTGAGGGAGCAGAGCCCGGGACGATGCTGTGCGTGACACACTCTACAGGTCTGTTCAGTTCCTGGGTCTCCTAGCTGGGGTCGGGCATCATCAGAAGTATCTGATCTTAGCTTCCACTTACATGGCATTAGAGTCGGGACAGCTAGGGACTGGTCCAGAGTGGCATCCAAAGCAAAGAGGTCACCTGTCTTGTCCCTTTGTTTAGGAAGGGAGTCCTATTCCTAAGTTAAATTACACAAAGAACAGCAAAAGAAAGACAAAAGACATCAAGGCAGATTGTCTCCAGGTGCCCCAGCCCTATGTCCTACCCAGAACCCTTCAGTGGAATCCTGGGAGCTCCGTAGGATCACATATAAAAAGCACATCCTAAAAGCTCTGCCTTGACACCAGACCCAAGGAAAACAATAATGATAGCGCTAAGCGCAAGTTAAAACATCTGAGGAAGACCGGTCTCTGCAAAGAGAAAGCAAACAAGGAAAAAACGTGTGCGAACCAAAATGTGACCCGATTCAAACTGTCTTTCTCAGTAACCAGAGTCAACTTTGATCTTATATTTTAAAATTTGCTTTTAACGGATAATGTCTGTAGCGCAAATTATAGGAAGGCCAAAACATGAAGGCTTAGAGGGATACAGTATGTTAAATGTGATTTTCAAAGGCCCCTTTTGTGAGGAATTATAGTGGATGGCTGTGAAGAGAAAGTGGCTTTGAAGTCAGGAGTGCCGCCTGGCCCTCTGCTCCGGGATGCCAGGGCAGAGCTATGATTACGCTGTCAGCAAGAATGCTTCCGTGGCTTCCTTCTCTGTGCGTTTCTTTCCCCTATTCACAGAAAATTCTGCCTCCCCAATACCCTAACAAGTTGCTAAAAACTAACGAAGAGGGTTATTATGCACTTTGCTGAAAGTCATGCTGTTATGTAGCCCTAGAGCCTTTTACTATAAAAATGAAACATTCCAGAGCCTTTTCGTTCTGTCTTTTTTCCTATTTTTTTTTCTACCAAGAGGCTGCCTTCTTGGAGACTGTGGAGAGCAACGCTGTCCACGCCTTTCAGAGGCAGCCACAGCATCTCTCACTTGACGCAGGCATCAGATCTGCGTTCTTTTTGAGGTTCGGCAAGGCTCTTGTGCTGTGCTTTGTATTTGCTGAGGAAGGAACAGGTAAGTGAGCATGAAGCCCAGCACAAGCTGAAATCCAGGGCCCGTGCACTGAGCCCACCTAACCTGCCAGGCACTCTGCCTTAGCCTGGCCAACCCTACGTGCGAGATACTCAGCACATTTCCATGAGTCTGAAGATGGGCAAAAGTGTCTGCCACGGAGTGTAATTCACCACAAAGTGAAGAACTTCCAGTGCCAACGCCCCAGTGAAAGTGAAAAACAACCTTGTTGGAATGAGGCCCTTTTGTGTGAAAGATCTTGGTCCCCTCCGTACCCTTTGAGCGTGCCCCAGATGTCTGAGTTTGCGCTGTGCACACCGCACTGAGTGTTCAGTGCCGAGACGTTTAACCCTGTGTGCCCAGCACTGTAAAGCCAGCACTGTGGCCGGCAGGAAGGACTCGGCTGCAGCAAAACCCAAACCCCTGGTGTGCTCTGGGGCTAAGGGTCTGCTGACACTAGCTTTAACCCACCCACTTCTTCACTGCCACCCGAGGGACTACCTCCTGAAGGCAGCTCTGATCTGTTTAGCTGGGCATCAGGCCCCTCCACCTTTCACCACAGGGCAGAAACTCCCGAGGAACCCAGCGCTCAGCGCTTCCATCATGCTGTTTCCTCTACCGGCCTGTGTCTCATCAGCCACCAGTCCTTTCTCGCTTCCTGCAGCTCCCCTGAGGTCACCGTGGCATCAAGGACTCTTCTGGCTATGTGAGCAGTCCACCTGTCAGGTCCAGGGCAAAGCTGTTTGCGTAGGACCGACACCACCCTTGCCCCGGCGTCTTGCCTCACCATCTAGTACTCACCTTGGGTATGGTTTTATTATTAAGTGTGTAGAACACTGGCTTGCAGGGAAGTTGAAAGGAAGATCACAGAAGCTTCCACACGGGTTATCATCCCGCCTCATGAGGCAGGAAGGGCAAGACAGCCCTCTGGGACCCTCTTGTTGGGGCTGGAAGCTCATTCACAGGGCCTCCACTCCCTTGACCGGATCACCTTCATGGGTCTTAATGCCTCCATTTGAGTCCACAGCAGTCTGAGGGTGCCTGGTTTTGTGAGACAGGGCCCAGCATCTTCTACAGCAGAGGCGCCACTCTGCAGTCTCTCCAGCTTCGAACTTGAGTTTTCCCATGCACCACACCCTCTCAGCCATCAGGTTCTCAAGTGATGGGGATTTTCCATTATCAGAAGCATTCAGTGGTATGTAATAGCCAGGGCTCTCTGCGGGGACAGAGCCAGTGGGCTATGCACAGCCTGCATAAGGGGACTCACTGGACTGGCTTACCTACCGGACGAGACAATGTTCCAACAATGACTACATACGGGGGAGACTAAGAACCTGGTGCTGCTGAGTCCATGAAGATGGACAGCTCAGCAGTCCCGGTCCTGCGTAGGAGACCTGGGAGGTCACTGCTCTTGGGTCCACACTGCCAGGCTGGGAAGGCTCGAGTCTGCCCTGAGCGGAGGGCAGTGGTGGCAGCGGCAGTGACAGAAGCCTTCAGTGAGCACGAAGCACACTCTGCTTAGGTCTCTCTGCTTGCTGTGTGTCCTCTGGAGAGTGTCTTTGGTGGGGCATCCCTCCAGGCATGTCCATTCCTATTCACTTAGGTGTTCTTCCCGATGGTGCCTTCGAAACCAGCCTGTGATCACATGGACTTTGTGAATGCTTCCTCCCACGCTGTGACTCTTCTTTCTCTTCCTTAGTTTCCAGTCTGCCCCACACCTTAGGATGGAAGCCCCTAAGCTTGTTTCATTGGCTTGATACACCCTCCCCACCAACCACTCTCCTTCTGATGTACCACCTCCAATGCAAGCTGGTGACATAAATAAAGAGTCCCTGTTTGTTGACTCCCGTGAGGACAGATGCCTCCTCACTGGGCCTCTGGCCTTCAAACGGAAGAACAAGCTTGGGTCTTATGGGCATCTTGATACAGGATTGCTGTGGGTCTTTCAGGACTGATGGTTGGACTGAGAGTGGATAAGAGCTGCAGTATGAGAATTTAGGGTTTGGGGGAGAAGTTGATGGTAGGGTAAACTGTTACTCTTTCTGGAGGCTCCTGTCAAGAACAGTGACATGACTTGCCCAAGGTCATCCTAGCCGTGTTTCCCCCGTGTTCATAAAGATGATTCCGTGGCGAAGACCCGCTGGTGAGGACTGTGCATGGTCGTGGCTACTGAAAGCTCAGCTAGAGAAAGACAGACTCAGAAATGAGCAGCTTCTATAGCAAAGCAGGTTTAAACCAGAGAAAACCTGCGGGAGTGAGGTGTCTGTAACAGGAAACCGGGGCTCGCTGCCTACAGATCAGGCATAGTTATGAGGTGGGAAGAGATGGGGGAAGGGATGGGTGAGGGGGGCCAAATCTTCCTGTTTGGGTCCGAGGCTGGCATTGTTAGGAGTGATCAGAGTGTGGGAAGCAGTGAGTACAGGAATGCCAGGGATGGGTAAGCACCTCTGGGCCCAGGCCTCTCCAGGTGTTGGTGGGGTGTGTCAAGAATCTAGGAAAACAATCACTTTAGTTCTGGGAATGCTAATTACTGTGCTTCAGGAAATTGTCACCATTTAACCAATGTGAGGGAGCTTTCCAAAACAGCATGGCCATGGCGAGCAGGCACTTGATTTAAGATCAGGCTGGCCTTTGATGCCTTTGGGAATGTACCAGCCAGTAAATAGCCATTAAATGTGCCTCAGAAGACCACCTTCCAGGCCCAGGTCTGTGGTACTGAGTGTTCCCTTGCCTTCCAAAATCCCACTCTCCTAAAAAATGCTGACCAGCAGGAATATTCTAGAAAGATCCAAAAGAGATTTGTCCATCTGTCCTAGGTTTTCTTTAACCCCAAATAACTGTGTGGGTCTCCCCTCCTTTTAAATGGCAGCCTGGTAGAAATCTAAAGTGCCATCTGTGGCTATATCTAGCCCATAGGACCTAGCCTCTAACATCCGGCCTCCATGTTCCTTCCAGTCCAAGGATTATTCTCCCAGGCATTCTAGGCTTTCAGGCTTCCAACATGGAGGGCGGTCTCTAACTCGGGTGCTCTGTCCAGTGTGGAAGGAGGAAGGGTTTGTGGGTGGCCACTGTGAGAACCTTTCTATAACTGTCATTCCCCAGTGTGTGCCATGTCCTGGTCTGTTCTACACAGCTGAGACACAGAACTTGCTGGCTTTATCAGGAAGGCTCTGACGCTTTGTCCTGATACATCTCCAGTGTCCACGTCACCATACCCACTAATGGTGTTGGTCTCCATCTGTGAGGTGGTTGATGCACCCTTCCATTCCATGACACTTGAGGCAGCCCCTTCCACCTCGTTGGACTCACAGCCCCCAGCCCACTCAGATCACCCACCTCTAGAAAACGCACATACCTTTCTGATACTCACACACATTCCCTTCTTAGGACCTCTGGGCATGTGCTTAGGTCACTCAGTGCTGCCACCTTGCAGAAGCTGCCTTAATGGCTCGATGGCAGACACCATTAGTCTCCTCTTAAGTCTCTTAGTCACATTTACAAACATGTTTGTCTCTGTCACATTTACAAATGTATTTGTTTCTCCAAGTGACTAACAGGATTCTCCTACCTTAAAAAAAAAAAAATAACTGAGCAGTATTGTCTGCTGGTGGCATCTCGAAAGATGTCTAACTTGGGCTTTTCCCACATTTATTTTCTGATGACTTTAAAGATCGTTGCACAAAGCATCCCCCTTCCGCCCCCTGCACACACCTCATACTTAGATGTGCACATTTTCTTTTGCCTATAAGCTTAAAATGCTCAGTAAAATATTCACTGTGCCCCAAGAGAGAGTCCCTAGAAACTCTACAAGTAAGCAGGTTGGTACTGGATCCCTTCTATTCTCTATAGCCTGTGTTCACTCTTAACTCAGCAAATAGAATAACTAAAGAAGCCATTTCGGTTACTACACAAGCTGAAGTAGAGCATTTTATGGTCCTAGGCCTCCATCCTACCACCCCACCTCAAGTGGCATGAGCAAATGTAAAATCCAAGCCTAAGAGCACACAGATCATGACAGCTGAGGCTGAGCTTAGGTGGGAAGGCCTATATGGTGCTGTGGTACTTACGTCCTCTCCTAGGACCTGTAGGAGAGGGTGTTGGGATACTGGTTATATTTGCATGTACCATGTAGATGAGGGATGAGACATGAGTCTAAGCATGCTTCATATTTGCCAGGCCTGAAGGTAATTTCATACACTATCTTTAAGACACGTAACCATTGTCACCTGAGGTCCCATGCAGAATTTTCCACTGTGGTGCCATTCCGTGCTCAGAACATTTTGGATTTTGGAGCAGGTCCTATCTCAGGCTGTGTGGTTAGGGATGCCTATCCTGTACTCACATGTTCCAGGAGGTAAGAAACCCTCTCCAGAAGGCAAGACCCACGTGCTTGTAAGTCTCCCACCGCGGCTATCCGCACAGCCATGCTGGAAGAAGTCGTTCCCCAAATTTAAAACTTCCAGACTTAAAATGAATCAGCCTCCTCATGATCGATTCAAAAACACATATATTTCTCAGTGAATTCTGTGTGCACACTCTCCTGTCATCACTGAACAACGGGACCCGATAAAGTATTTTTATTGGTTCAAAGCCTTCCAATATTGAGAGGCCTCTGAGACTCAACAGAACAGATGTTGAAAAGTCAGACTCTCCAGTTAAACAGAAGATATCAGAGCTAAAAGCTTCCCTGCTTCAAATTCAGACTTGATAAATCCTGTTTTTCCACTTGCCAATAAAAGCTCTGGCAACGACACAGGTATTTTCTGTACTTTTTCCAAAGTAATCACTCTCAATTGTTCTTTTCTTCTTTGCTCAATAGGTAATCAGACTTCATGTAGAACACAGTTTGTCTGGTGCTTCCAGAGCCAACTGAAAGGACTAACAAAATTATATAAAACTCTCAGCCTTGACAACAAAGCACACAGACCCCTCACAGCCGCCCAGGTTGCACTGCCCAGGGCTGGTGGCACCGTGTCCTGCTATTTTGAAATAATGAAGCTTCTTTTTTCTTTTTTTCTGGGACAGAGCTTCAAGCAACTCAGAGTTGAAGAAATTACAAATAAAACCATAACCATTTTCTTAAGTCATCCCTTCTGGGTTTCTTCAAGTGGTTACTCTGATTTCACCTTTTCCTCTTTACGATTCAGAGAAAGTCACATGGTTGCATTGGAACCTGCCAGAGAAGGTCACCACTTTCCCTCCGTGTGGGTCATTTAAAGGCTTACAAAACTGTTGTGGTTTGGATGGAAACTGCTCCCATGTATCTGGACGCTGATTACTTCTTAGCGGCACTGCGTTGGAGCACTGTGGAACCACCAGGAGGCCAGCCGTACCAGAGGAAGTGAGGCGCTGGGGCCAGGCCTTGAAGTTGGCTAGCCCCTCCTGACTTCCTGCCCACTCCCTGCTTCATGTCAACAGATGCAGTGTCACTAGCCCCTGCATACTGCTGGGGCCATGCTCTGCTTTCCTTGCCATGGGGCCTGTCCTCTTTAAACAGTGGGTGAGCCCTCCCTGCCCTAAGTTGCTTCCTGCCACGTATGGGTCGCTGCAAGGAGGAAAATAACCCCTGCAGCACCCTTGAGCCACACTTGGATGAGGACAAAGCCCACACTTACAAATCCCAAGAGGCGGGTAGGCAGAATCTACACTAACCGTCTAACTGTCTAGTTACAGGAACCAAGACTTAACAGTTAATTCTCACATGACCTCTCTGAAATTCATGGGGAGCCCAGAGCACACTCATGTCTTCTTTCTCTTACGGATATAGTCAGTCAGGGGGCAGAGACCCAAGCTTCTTGCTCTTGTTTTTTCTCTCTTTACCTTCACTTCAGTTTCTCAGCATCCAATATGGATCCAATTTGGTCCATTATAATCAATATACCTGATGAACTCTCCAGAAAAAAAAATTTAATAAAATACACAAAAAGTCCAAAAAGGGGGAGGGAAGAACTTTTCATATGAACACTTCATTTGAATTTCATGTCAGCTCACAGCTCTTACATATTAGTTATGAATAATAAATTGCAACAACTTTGTGCTTCAAAATTGCTGCTGCGACTAAAGGTGCTCTTGAGCTTTGCAACTTGGGAGGCCACAGAGTAACAAACACAAGCAAATTATCCTCTCCAGGGCTTCCCAGCATTCAGGCCAGACACTGGAAAACTGTCTGACACACTTAGAAATCAATCTCTACTTTCTAACAATAATTCCACTCATATGTGGCTGGAGAGATGGCTCAGTGATTAAGAGCACCGCTGCTCTTACAGAGGACCTGGGTTCAATTCCCCACATGGTCTGTAACTCCAGTCTCTGGGTTCTACTACCCTCACTGGCTTCTATGAGGTACACACACATACATGCAGACAAAACAATGGCACACATAAAATAAAATAATAATGAAAATGTTCCAGTTTGGGTTACTTTCATTATTTTATACCAGTCTTGAATTTCCCTTGTTTTTAGCCAGGTAAAATGAAGAGGGACCTTTTTAAATTTGAAGAAAAAAATTTGATAGTATGAAAATGTCTCCCTTTCCCATATACCTGGAAGAAAGGGTCTCACCAGTCCTGCACAAGGTGTGGCCTCACTTTATGCTGAAGTAGGAGAGGTCATGAGTGAGCCAGACATAGCTGTTCCTGGTGATGCTTCACAGACCTGAAAAGCTAAGCCAGACGTTGCAGCTGAGTTGGAAGACATGGTGGTTAGCTTTCATCGTCAACCTGATGCAATCTAGAATGACCTAAGAAGAGTGGCTCACTGATGACTGTCTAGATCTGGTTGGCCTGTGGACTTGTCTGTAGGGGATTGTCTTTATTATGCTAACTGATGTGAGAAGGACCAGTTTTCTCTGGGGGCCACCCTTCCCAACGTGGGGGCCCTGGACTGTGAAAGTGCTGTGAGCTTGCTTGCATTCCTCCCTGACTTGCCACATGATCAACTCAGACCCAGAATTGAAAGCCAAATAAACACTTTTTCCCCCAAGTTGCTTTTTTTTTAATTTTATTTTGGGGAGGGGAGGTAATCACAGCAACAGAAACAAAACTAGAACAGGTATCCTTTCCAGCCTCCATGTAGGCACCTGTGTCACTGTAATGGAAACCTTATAGCTTGGCCCTGTCCAGGAAAGACCAGCCCTCAATGTAGTCTTGTGCTTTTAAGGCAAGTTTTATCACCATGAAGGACCTTCACTTACCCTGATCTGAATATCCCCTTTCTCTATTCCAGAGCAGAAGGCCAGAATCATCTGGCTGTCTCCTAAAAGATCCTTCCTTCTCAGAATTAAAGCCATGATCCTGAGAAGGGTGAGGCACTGGTCTTTGTGTAGACAGTAAACCAAAGCCCAGCATATGGACAGGAATGCTTTGAGCTACTCCAGCCAATGAGGAAGCTGCTAACCATGTAGACCCTGAGTATTTCACATGAGGCTCATAGAAAACACAGGATTTTGGAAAGTGACAAACCCTGAGTTTTGGAGACTCGTGTGAGAAAAAGAATAGAGAAGTTTCATTCATTTTTCTTTAACACGGAATGAAAGCTGAAAGAACCTTTCAAACTTAAACCATGCATTGTTAAAGTTACTTTCACTCCTATTGATTGATAGATTATTGATTGATTGGTTGGTTTTTTTTTAAACCCATGACCACTAGGAAAAAATAAATAAACAGCTATATGGCTCACATCATTATTTCCATGGAGATGAGTGTCTCCAGAACAGAAGCAGGCAAACTTTCTCCATGTGTTAGATGCCAATTTGTGAGATATACCATCTCCACTGAAGCTCGTCCACTCTGCTGTCAGGGAAAAAGCAGCTCCACACGGTGAATGAGCAAATGGGCATGGCTGTAGAGAAGCTGCCTTTGCAAAAGCAGGTGGCAGCATGCTGAACTCAGCTTGCTCTGCCGTTTGCTGATTCCTGTCTTAGACTGGAAAGTGCATTTTTAAATTAACACGTCATTTTAACAGCTTACTTTTGCTCAGCAACCTGAATGAACCAATGCTAATTATGTGTGGAGATGTTCCTACCACTCTCTTTGGGTTAGGAAGAAACCTTGCAAGGCAATGATGGAAGTGCTGTGGTCCCATTTGACCAGGAGGGCCAGCTTTGTACTGATCTCCATTCTCACTAGCCTCATTTCTTGCTATCCCCTGGGAGCAATTATTAACCAACCCAAATTTCCCATGAAGGCAAAGCATCCTCCGGCATTTTCCCTGAAAGAAAATCTTACATAACTGTTTGGACACTTAAGTTCCTTTTTCGATCCAGAGTCACCAGCCTAATTCTTAAGTGAATCTTCATTTTGGAATTACATACATTACCACTCTTGACACTCCACTAATGCCTCCATAGCTCACATCTGCAACTGAAAGTGACTCACATCACGTGGCCACAGCATTTAGTTGGCTGTAAATGGCCCTGCTACTGATGGATAAGCTAATGTTCTTGGGCAAACAGCAAATGCCCTTTAACAGCCCAGCTCACAAACCAGAGAGACTCCGCTTGCAAGGTGATGGTGCCTGAAATCACATTACTATCAAAGAAAGAAAGAAAAAAGTATCCAGGCTAGCTGTCCATAGACATGTTCAGGAGAGCCACCCCCACTGATACTATTGCCACAAACATGCCTCCTGCTGGCTTGATCTCCACATTACCAACTAAAATCAACCCGAATATCTCAGATGATGGCTAAAGGCCCCACCAGTCTTCAAATCTGTTATGAGTCTTACTTTTTTCCAAAGCGAAAACACAGCTTGCCAATACAAAATATGTACTAGTTACTTCTTTCCTGAAAGAAGGAGCAGGGTGACCTCACAGTGCACAGAGAGTGAAAACATCAGCTTTTTACCAGCCGCTCCACAGTCAGCTTTGAATAGCCATCTCTGCCTGCTGTAGGCATGTTTTTCTGCAGTATCACATCCATCGCCTACACTTATCTCGTTGAATCCGAACTAATAATCATACGTTGACTCCACAGAGAATAAAACCCCACCGGGACTGAGAGGCAGGAGAACACAGGAGCAAGCGTGTTAGCACTTCCTGCTGTGATTTCTCTGTTTCAAACAGCAAAACAAGTCATTGGTGATATTAATCCATGTCAGTTTATTTTCCCTTCCTCTTTTTGTATCCAGTTAGGTGCTGACATGTATAATCTTTAAGTAAATGGAATGTCCTCATATTTTATTGCTGGCCAGAAACCCTCAAAGCTCTTCAATAGTCAGTTTATGTTAGAAACAGCAAAATCCATGCGAATACCGGGGCTGACAATGATGGATGAGGAGCCCTTATCAAGATGCGCAGCACAGGGACCCGAGCTTCTTGGGGCTTCGGTATGTTTGGAAGATGAAGAGTGCCAGCAATGCTGGCAGCCACACACCCCTGTGCAGCCAGCACAGACTTCGCTCCTGCCCGTCTACAAAGCTTTCAAAAACCTACTCCTCTAAGAAGTAGATGGAAGCAGGGAGTCTGAGCCTATGTACCAAGCGGGTCTGGCTCTGTCTGTTTGCTTCGCAGGCTAGGAACTTCTCTCCGCTGAGAGTGAGAGCGGGAGCCTCATATGGTGCCAGGGAGATGCCTGCCAGGTCAGTTCTTCGTTCGGGCTTGCCTTCTCTTCCGTAGAAGCTCATAGCACCCGAGGTGGTGGTCAGAGTTTTCGCTTGCCACTTACTGCGCGCCTGTGGCTGTGAAAGCCTATGTTCTCGGGATAGGAGCTGCCTGGCTGTGCCGCCCTCTATACCTCACGTGTCCACACCTCTTGAGACTAACGATAATAAAAATTGTGACTTCATCAGTTCTTTACTCTTTCTTTCCTTCTCTTTTTGTTCCCCCTTCCTTAGGCAAATACTCAGCCCGAGGTGGCAGGTTGGAGTCTGAGTGCATAAAGATATGTGAGGATGCCACAGTATGATCCTGAAATAAACAGTCAGCCATGATGACAGGAGAAGGGTGCCACCATGATCTGACAGCACTGTGATATGGGCTGCTGATTTCATCTGCGGAGTGGGGTGTGAGGAGATATTATCCCCAGGCAGGAACCTGAAGAAGATGATGCCTGGGATACTGGCTTGTGCTGGGGTCGGGGACAGAGTAGCAGACCATTAGGAAAAAGGACCTATGAGGTTTGAACTCACTTGTACATTTAAACATCTGCTGTGACAAATGTGGTGTTCTCAGGAATCCATTTCCTGATTATTTGTGCCTTGATTTGACTCTTTTTTCCCCTGATTTGGGGTCTCATGTAGCCCTGGCTAGCCTTAAGCCATATAGACAAGGATGCCCTTGAACTGTTGATCCTTCTGCCTCTGCTACATAAGTATTGAGGACGTGCACCACCATGCTTGGCCTTAAGCTGAGTTTTGGAAACTGAGAATATATGCTTTAAAAACTGTGGTAGAGATGTAATGTATGAGAGAATAATTAAAAAAAAAAATTGGCTTAAAAAACCTCACAATTCCATGTTGTAAAAATCTGTTGTGTGGCTAAGAGAAAAAAATGTCATGTTTTTTTTTTTTTGTTTTGTTTTTTAAATGATACATAAAAGACTACAAATCACTTGACTTTGCAGCCATCCTCAGTCCTTCTCTCCCTATGAGCCTCACCTGCCTCTCCCTGTGCTGACTGTAGACCAGTCAACTGAGTATATTCACCTGAGCAGTGGCTGCACTATGTTCTCTTTCCCATTGACTTCAGCCCAGAAAACTGTTCTCCAGGCTCTTAAAACCCGTCGTGAAATAGCAGAGCATGTGAGAGAATGAACCTGGCTTGGGGTTCTTTTGCCACCAGCCACATCAGGTTTTTGTTTGTTTGTTTGTTTTGTTTTGTTTTTATCCTGAGACTTCTACTGTTCATCAAAGAATACAAGGAATGACTGGTCCCTGGGGAGCTGTGGGCTCTCTAAGGTGGAGAAAAACCACCCTGCAGGTTCTGTGCTCTATACAGCTGTAGTCAAGGTGCAAGCACAAGTCATTTAAGGTGCAGGACGGTGTTTAAAGAAATAAATCTTCGTGCACACAAGTTCTTCCTTTCTATACCTGTTCCCTCTGCAACTTTGTACCTCCTTGAAGTTGGTCCTGACCCATAAAAGGCGTGGAGAAAGGTGCACAGGCCTGCACAGGTAAAGGTGGCTCGGCTTAGTTTGGGAAGACTTTCCTCTGCCAGCCCTATATGATATGTCCCTTCAAAGAGCTCACCACGCATGAGATCCTGTCTAGGTGTCTCAGGAATGCCTCAAGAGGACCCAGTGTTTCTCAACAACAAAAATGAATAAACGCCCTGAGCAAAGACTGCAAAACTTTTGAGAACTTCGGCCATGGCTGCTACTGTCTGAGGCCCTGGGAGCAGAAGGAGGTCTGAGTGTTGCTACAGTTTAATAATTCTCTGAGTCAGCACAGTTTAAAGAGCGAAGTCCTGGTAGGATGACAGTAGATCACAATGCTGGATTTCCTGCCCCAGGAGTCATTAGAAGATGGGGGCTCAGATGTACCAAACACAGTAAGAACAAGATGGTGGGAAGGGCGCTTACCCGCACGTGAGCAGCATGCTCTGCATACATGAAAATGTGTTACTGTTCTGAGTCAATGAAATGTAAGCATAATGAAAAGAGATGATAAATGCTCTGATTTTATTACATACTATTTACATGTATCATATTACTATACTGTGCCCATAAATACACAAAATTAAAGCAGTAGAAAACACTTTAGTTCTTTACTTTTTAATCAGATGCTGCAAATTATCCACGTAAACTCACCTATGGAGCTTGAAATGATGAAGCTGGAGAGATGGTTTAGCAGTTAAGAGCACTTGCTGATCTGACAAAAGACTTGTGTTTGGTTCTCCTGGCTTCCATGGATACAAGCATGTGGCACACACACACACACACACACACACACACACACAGAGAGAGAGAGAGAGAGAGAGAGATACCAAATTTTAAAATATTAATATTTTTTAAAAAGGGGGGTGTATATGCAGAGAGCCCTTTATGAACAAGTAATACCAGAGAAAATCTCTGGTAGCATTTACAGCAAAAACAGAGTGTGTTGGGAAGCCTACAGTTCACTTATCTGAAGCAGGAAGAAGGTTTTCGCCCTGCTCCATCTCTGCACTGTGACTCCACTCTGGCAAATCTATGTCTCCAGAATTGAAGCCAGTATTCTTCCTTGTCAGAAAAAAAAAAAAATGCCCCTGTGCATATTCTCTCCACAGCCACAGAGTGTACCCTACGGATTCTGTTCAACATTTAGGTGGCTACACTGGAGGTTCTACAGGAGAACAAGTTGAAATCGTCATTGCGCAGGTCACTCTGAATCCTGAGCTGACAGCTAAGGGGCCCCAGAAAGATTTTGCAGCTAATGATAACCGAGGAACAGCAGGACCCCACAGAGCCAGCGGATGAAAGACAAATTTTAGCTCAGAAGATTAAATTACTGTGGAGCTATATATATCAGTCAACTGGGTCAAAGCCACACACAAGCACTCCTAGAGGTCCATCTATCAATGGGGGACATTTGGGGACCAGCAGGTGTCACCTCTAAGCCCTCAGAAGAAAGTTCAGAGTAGACCCTTCCAGTGCTCCCGTGGTTTTGCAGTGTCTGGCCACGATGTTTCATGGCCTGTGGAACATGTCTCAGGCAAAGGGTGAAGGATGAGGTCTGGACTGGTAGCTGTGGAACAGAGGGAAGTGAGATCCACACACAAACTCCAGGCCTTGAACCGTGGTGACCAGACCCTTCCAGACTCAGGCATAAAAATAATGGAGACCGTGAGTTTATAAGCAATTCCCCAAGAGTTTTAAAGGAACTCACACCAAAAATGATCTTCAGGAAAAGTCATGGTAACAATGTCATACATATTGGTGGAAGCATGTCATCGAGACAAAGTGTTTCTTTTTACCTCTGTCCTCCTAGTGTCTTTCAAAGTATGTTCTGCACACTCAGCTTAGAAGAGAAACATTCTATCTAAGGTTAGATTGTGAGGAAGCTTCAGAGTCCAGGATATAAAAACAAATTGTTAGCTTACAAGAAGGCCACTGAGAAAATCAGCCACGGAATTGTGTTTATTTCCAACAGTACTTGAAGACGTTGAATGAGTTCCCAGGCTTCTCAGAAATGCATGAGGTATCACTGAGTGTCCCGTCTTTTCCAGCAAGTCCTAGAATGTCCTCATCTTTTCTGACAACCATTTACTGAAGACCTACTATGCATCAGTGCCTCCCCCCCTTGATGACCTTCTTTTCATTAACCAGCACCCCCACCCCAGTCCATGCAGGAAGGAGAGCCAGGAACCCAGCCGAGTCCTTGGATCTGTTGCTTCCTCAAAGGTGAAAACAAACTCGTGCAACTTCTTTGAAATGAAATTGCAGGGGAGGAGGAACAAAGAACACCCTGACCACCCTCCTTAAAAGTGTTGTTCATAAGCAGACACATCAGAAAGACATCTATAGTCCTAACAACTCAAGTTCTTCCCATAAGAGTCCATCTCAATAGGGTCTACAAAGACATTATCTTACACAGTGCTTCAGACCATTATTTTAAATTGGTCATCTTCAGGTTTTGTCTCTACTCATAATGCAATGCCCCATGGCCAATGGGATACTATTAAGAACAACACTTCCCTGAGCCTGCAAATTACATTGTCAAATAGAGGTAATATAATTAATACATCGCGTTGCTCAGCATTTACTTAAACTGAGCAGCTAAAGAAACAGAAGTGTGCACAGGCCCAGGTTGGACAGGACGTCATTAATAACATTAATTATATTACCTAACATTCATTTGCTGCACTTGCTTTTCCAGGAACTTCATAAAGTGCAAATCCATGTAGTCATAGCAACCCTGCCAGCCAGTGTAGAAAGGAAAGAGAGAGAGAAAAAAAAGTGTACTGGTTAGTCCTACTGTCAGCCAGATTGATGTTCTACTCTCAAAAGCAACTTAAAGAGTAAAGGGTTTATTTCAGCTTACACTTACAGGTCCATAATGGACAGAAGGCAAAAATTTAAGAAGGAACTGCAACAGAAACCATGGAGGAACATTTCTCGCTCCCAGGCTCCTCTCCCGGGCTCATGTTCAGCTAGCTTTCTTATACAGCTAGGGCCTGTCTGCCTAGAGGATGTTGCTTCCTACAGTGGACTGTGCCTCCCTCATCAATCAAGACAGCTCCCCACAGACATGACCACAGGCCAATCAGATTGAGGCAATTCCTCAGCCGAAGTTGCCTCTACTCAGGTGACTCTAGGTTGTATCAAGTTGATAACTAAAAACTACCCAGAACAAGTTGTCTGAGGAAAATCTCTGCTTCCTGTTTGCCATGATCTGCTCTGCCTTGAGGGACAGATGCTTCTGTGAGTTAAACTAAATCTTCCTGTTTTGAGTTATCCTCTTAGGTGGTTTTAAAAGGACTAAGTAAATCGCCTCTGCTCACATGGTGACAAAAAGCAGCTTGACATCCAATAAGGCAATAGAGACCATGTTCCAGTCTCAATGACTATGCCATCTTCTGAAGGAGGGGCATCTATATTGCCAGAGGATTCCTAAGACATCACTTTTCTACTCCCTAAATGTTCAAGTCTCAGTTCAGAACGTTTCAAGTGCGCTTTCTCTTGGGTTATCATTTTATCCTATCACCAAGCTCAAAAGAAAACAGCCTCCGTAATGTCCTACCACTGTCTGATTTCAATAAACAATGCAGTTATCTGTGGAGAAGAAAACAAAGTCTAGTGACCAATTGTTAAAACCTTTAGCCAACCCCACCTGAAGAAAAAAAGGGGGGAATCTTTAAAGAATACTAGATGTAGTGGAACAGCTCAGCAACGAATGAGTCACACAGCACTCCTGTGGGCTCAGGTTCTGTCCTCATCACACAACCAAAAGATCTCTGAAGTTCACATGTCAAACTTTAGTCTAAACTAAAGAAACAACTTTTAAAAACAAACAAGCAAACAAAAAAAAAAACAAAACAAAATTTGAATCCTGACAAAATACTAGTTTCGTCAGAAAGTAAAACTGTTAAGAGTGAAGATTCCATGCCCGTGGGCTAGTCCATTACAAGGCCTCTTAGTCTAAAATAGGGGCACAATAAAAAGTATGGTACAGAATTAAGATGAATTGCTTGAAAACGACTTCTCAGCGAAACTTTCAAAAACATAAAATTATAGGTGACTCACGCTCCCAGCCCTGTGACTAAGCGGAAGCGTTGGTTGGTAGCAGGCAGCAGGCAGCAGACACTGGCAAGATTCCTGTGGTGTCCAGAGTCTTCGCTGGATCCATAGAAATTCCTTCTCCTTTGAGTCAATGCAAGTTTGAAAGCTGGAGAGCTCTGCGGCCGTCAGACACTATAGGACAAGCCTAAAACACAGAATTAATTTGTATTCCAGAGGCTTGGGGGAATTTTTATGAAAACGAAACTTAACCACAAAATCTCCTCATATCCTTGTGGCCACAAGGCTTCTTTAGAAACCAAGGTGGGAGTTCCCTTTCAGAGTTCCACACAAAATATCATGGCGAGCGGTGAGCTTTAATTTATCTCTAACTAGTGCTGCAAGAGCAAGGAGAAAGCGCCAGTTTTCTGTCGTCCTGTGAGCCAGTGGGGTCTAGCACCTCTCGTTCCTCTTGGGTCTCCAGCCTACAGAGAATGGCGTCTTTCAAGATGTGTTATGATGTTGTTCCTCAAGGATCTGACCTCTCCTTTCCCCAGAAAGCCTTGGAGCAATCCAACTAAGAGTCCTGGGGAGATGACTGCCACATGGCACAACAGAGGTCAGTCTATATCACAAAAGCTGAGCTCAACAGCATGGCCTGTAAACCCAGCGTGGGGGTAGGTGGAGGGTAACTGAGGAAGACTTCTGGTCTCCACACTCACATACACGCCTGCACACAAAATAAAAAAGGAAAATGTAACAAAGCTCATTTACCTCAGCATTTACCTTTGTTCTGCCCTGCACACATGAACACTCATGTGGCTGTGGCCTGGCTCTGTCAGCTGTGTGTGGTCTCATGTCACACACCTATACCAGATGCTCCCCGACTCACTTGGAGCCATGTGAAAATCTCTGGGGCCACTCTGTTCCTTCTTTCTTGCTTTCTTTTTTTTTTTTCTATGAATGGGTCAGTCTTTACCAGCATTTCCCTGCTTGTCTACATCCGTGCGCAAGTCTAGCAGGAAGGATCTTTTGTTACACATAATCAGACCCTTGTTGCCATGGCAGAATCAGATAGAAGCAGCTTAAGTAAGAAAAGATTTATTTGGGCTCTTGATTTCAGAGAACTCAGTCTGTAATGGTGGAGCAAAGTTTGTCATGGTGGCAGGTAGGGAATGCTTGGCCCTAGATGGCTTCCTCCTTCATCCCCTTTACTCTATCTGGACCACCAGCCTATAGGATTGCATTCAGTGTGGCTCTTCTCCCTTCTTAATCCTCTCTTAGAAACCCCTTCACAGACACACCCAGAGATAAGCGTAATTGATTTCTTTAGATCCATCACTGGTCTGTGACCGTGAGAGCAGAAAAAAGCCCAGGAGACCTTTTTCCCCTTTAGGGAATATCCTACTCTCTCAGTTTCTTTTCTGTTGCTATGATAAAATACCCTGACAACAGCAACTAAGGGAAGAAAGGGCTTACTTTAGTTCACAGGGTCAGGTTATAGCCCATCACTGTGAGAACATCTCGGCAGCAGGAGCTTGGCACAGCTTGGCACATCCATAGCGGAGAACCAGAGTGGGGTGAATTCATGTGTGCATGGCTGTGCTAAGCTCTCCTTCCCCGCTTTCATACAGTTCGGGGCCTCCTGCCTAGAGAATGGTGCTGCCCACAGTGGTGGATCCATCCTCAGTTGACATAATCAAGATAATCTTACACAAACACACCCTCGGGTCAACATAGCCTAGATTCCACACTGACCGTCTCGCCCCAGGCAATTCTAGATTCTGTCAAGTTGACAGTCAAAGCTACCCATCCTGGGTACTCATGGAAATGCTTATTATTTGTGTCCACCAAACGCTGTTTGGTGAGGTTGGGGAACCTTTGTGTATAGAACCCTTCAAATCATGAGTCCAGATAGATCCAAAACTAGTAAGTTTTTATAAGAAGGATCTGGAGAGTTGACTCGGTGGTTCAGAAGCTTGGGAACTGTTCCTCGACACACTGCTGGGTCGCTACAAGGAGGAATAGTTGGAGTGCTATGCGTTGCTGTAACTAAATAAATTCATTAAGGCAAGACACTGGAAGTCTGAGGAACAAGATGCTGCAGAAAAAGCCCTGCAGCGCAACTCTAAAATGTTTAGAGTCTGTGTATTTATAGGTCAGAGATTTTATGTCTTTTTCTAGGGCCGTGATTATGCTGGACAGAGGTAAACATTCGATTCGGACAGTGGGAGGCAATAAGAGAAGGAGAATAACAAACATATTTTCACTCTCACAAACTCCAAAGTAAAATGGAAGTTTCTTAAGAAATACCCATAATTGAATGTAACAATTTAAAATAAAAACACACCAGAGTGAGCTCAGATGAGAGATGTGAAATCAAGTCAGTGCATGGGAAATTGTTGAAATGTCTAACAGTGAAAAATGCAGAAGATGAGCAAAGGATTGAACTAGGAAAAGACAAAAATAAATCCTACAGCAGAGTGACTGTCTACCACATTAGAACTAACAACCAAAAGTTGTGATTCTCGAGAAACTGACACAAGAATCCTAAACTCTCTAAAACTTGGAAAGCAAAACTATAAACATACATCCTAAGGAAAAATGCTTTATGTGCAAATGTTGAATTTCACATCTATTTCATATTTTCTGCTTTTCTGAATAAAATCTAACCACCTTGTAACTTTTAGCAATCAAAAGGTGAAATGGCGATTAAGATGGTACTCTAAAAGAAAACGAAAGAAACCAAATCCAACTTTTGAGGCACCTCCAAAGCTGATTAAGAGTGTGCCATTTCACCACCTGTCCATCCCATTCTTTGCCCCAGCCTCCATGGCTTCCTGTTGAATTCCCAAGAATGTCCTCATCTTCCACCTGGAGGGTTTCCTGTCAAGTGTCTTCTTCCTTCTCCCTCCTCACCTATTCAGAGAAGCATCCTTACTCGCCTGACCTCACTGGATGGGAATGAATTAGTCATTGTACCCTAACCCAGAATGGCAAATCATCCTCTGTATCCGAGGGCTGAGAAAGGTTCGACTGTCGCTCTGTTGTCCTCATTACGTTCAGTCATGTTCCAGAAATAAAGTACAAAATAATAAAACATCATGGAAAACCATGTTCACTTAACATGCCTTTCAGTGTGTGGCTTTAGCTGTTCTGTTTTCATTGTTAGTTTCCACTGTTTGTTTTTCTTAATTGTGTGTACATGTGAGTGGTATAAAGATGTGTGCCTGCATGTATGCTTGTGTACACTACATATATGTGCAAATAGGTTCACCTCACAGGCATGTATGGAGACCAAAGGCTGACGTCTGGCTATCTTTTCTCAATAATTTCTTCACCTTATCCACTTGAGACTGAACCTAAGGATTACACCATGCCAACCAGACTCAGGGGCCAGTGAGCTACTGACATGTTCCTGTTCTCCTCTTCCATCTCTGAAGTTAACGGCACATATCATCTTCCTCATGAATTCTGAGGATCCTAACTTGTGTTCTTATGCTACACAGAAGTATTTTGCTCACTAAGCCATCTCCCCAGACCCCACTGTGTATCTCTTACTGTGTCAAATTGGTACACCTTACCATAGGAACGTACATATAGAAGAAAACAAGATATATGGGGTCAAAGCTGTTAGCAGTTTCACAAACCCACTGGAGATCTTAGAAGATGCCCCATGTGGAGGGAAGGAAGTGCTCATCTGTTTCCTAGTAGCTACCCCCAAAGTATCTGTTAAATGAGGGAAGTGGGTGAATGGACAAAGGAGAAGTAAATTGGGTGGGGACTGTGGAAGAAAGCAGAATTCGGCACAGGACAATTTCTGGTCCTGAGGGATGGACAATCTGGTCCCAAGTGAATCAGAACAGGCTCTAGACACCTGGAAAGTAGCCCAGAGAGGCACCACGCCAACTTTAGAGTTTTGACTGGAGCCCACCCTGGTTGTAACCTTAACCAAAGCTAAAAACTGACTCCAACTCATAAATAAATCTAATTACATCCCCAAAGACAGAAGATGTGGAAAGGGTCAGAGTGAAATTGTTTTGGTGAGATTTTACACTCGAAGCACCTTAAGTGGGTCTAATCATAGAAATGGCATCAAAACTCAGAATTCATGCCAGACATCAAGTTGAGGTAGAGCCAATCTGGGGGCTATAATGCTTCTAGAGGCAGGTTACTGTAATAACTGACAAGCCTGTGACCTAATACAAAAACGATTCCCCACCCCTCACTGTCCTCTCAATGGTATGTAGATGGTTTTAATAGCCTTTTGGAAAGGATTTCACATTTCAGATAAAAGACAAGTGTGCCTTCATCTGGTGCCTCACTGAACAAGTATTTTCTCTTTTTAAGGAAGACCTATTTTTCTCATTCAAACAATGAAAATATGAATGCTCATATAACCACCAGCCCAGAATTACTTCCCTAAAGAGATTAACTTCAGGAGAATTTAGAACATGAACATGTGGTAGTCTCTAAAGGAAAAAACCTACAGACACATGAAAGGAAGGACAGGCCAGAATAGAGATGCACAGAGCCTTAAGCAGAGTGGAGGAAAGAGCAAGCCCTTAGGATTATGAAATTATTTCTGGCGTGGCCCTTGCGAGGTAGTAAATGAACCCATGCTACTTAGTCCTTTGTAAAAATAAAATGGCAAGAGCAAGCAGAGACTCTTTAATTTAGAACAGGCTGTCCAAGGCTGTGCCTGCCCATCATTCATTTATCTCTGAAACAACTAACTCAAAGGCCTTCAAACTAAAATGTGCTAATATTCCATAAAGAAAAAGCCATCAAAACAGCTGTGAAGGGATACTGAGACATGTGAAAATGCTTCTCCTCTCACACACACAGGAGTTATTTTAACAGAATTGGGTGCTGGCTGTTACTGTTTGCCCAAACAGCAAAAGTAAGCCTCTACAAAATAGAAATGAGTGCTTAGCAGGCGTTCCTGCGAGTAATTGCATGGCAACGGTCTATTTGGTGACCATGGAGTATGGCTCTCCATCAGGCGTCAGGTGGCAGTACACACCTAGACACACAAGGACGCAGCTACACATTCATGCTTTCTGACCCTCTCAGGGACACGAGAGTTCATACCCTTACACGCACACCCTGCTGGTCATAATCGGCCAACATGAACATCAAGATATACAACCCACATAAATCCAGGCTTGAAAGACTAGCGAGCCATCTTCCTGGGCAAGCTTGCGGCTGCCTGGGGGGGGGTGGGGGGGCGGCAACAACACAACGAAAAATCTTAAGACTTCCTATCAAGTGCCACACCGAAGGTGTTTGTAAGTCTGGCTGGTGGCGTGGCAAGACGGTTGCAGTCCTGTGTGGCATAGAAGTATGCAGACCACCCACAGGGGCCTTTTGTGTGGGTCGAGCATCTGAATAGACCTCTCCTCTATTTTCCTCTCCTGTTGCAGTTGTCTAACTGGGAGAGACATAAAAATGCAATTTTTTTAAAAACATGAAGACCCTTCCATAAAGCCCAAGGCTTCTCTTCTGACTTTGAAACTTGTTTGAATTATCTGCCTCTCATCTTTTGCCCTTTTCAGGCCACTAATCCATCTGGTTTGGCTGTGATTGATGCCATCAAGTGGTATGTCCCACCCCCCCCCTTTGTTCCCCTCACACACCCTGGCTTGCATCTAATCATTTTTCTCCCAGACCAAGAATGGCAGAGCCACTTCCCACCCTCTTTCTCTGTAGCTGTGACTCTCAAGCTGGCTTGGCCTCACCTCCTGCAGAGGGTTTGGTAGGACTAGTTCTGTTCAGTATTGACATTGAAAGATATGAGTCTACTTATGAAAATGCAGAGGTGATATGGTTCTGTACAAAGCCAAAGAACAAATGAATCCAGAAAAGTGAGCACAGCAAAGCCATGCTTGGCAGTCAGGTTCCATCACTTGCCTCACATATAACCCCTGCGCTCAGGGAAAATTTGTCAATATCTTTCGGGATTTTTTTTTCTTTAAAAATTAATTAATTAATATAGCCTAAACCCAAGTTGCGGAAATTATTGACAGCGTGATTGTTGTTATGACATCAAGGAAAGCAGTATCTAGCAATGCCTGTTCCCGGTCAGGAGCCACAGTTTATACTGAAGCCCAAGTTTCTATTGCTGTGATAAAACATCATGACCTAAAACAACTTGGGGAGGAAAGGGTTTACTTCCACTCACTCTTCCAGGTAACAGTCTGTCACTGAGGGAAATCATGGCTGGAGCTCAAACAGGGCAGGAACCTTGAGGCAGGAGCTGATACAGAGGCTATGAAAGAGTGCTGCTTATTGGCTTGCTCTTCGTGGCTTGCTCAGTCTGCTTTCTTATGGTACCCAAGATCACTAGCCCAGGGATGGCACCACTTATAATGGGTTGGACCCTCCCTCGTCAATCACTAATTTAAAAAATGCCCTACAGGCTTGCCCACAGCCCAGTTTTATCAGATGACTTTAGTTTCTGTCAGCACACCTGGATGGCTATAGCTGTGGAGGAAGGAATGAAGCATGTTCAGTGTTGTCTCTGCTGGCATCTTGCACAACATTTTCATACTGAGTGCCATTTTATGAGTGAGCTGTAAAAAGTCATGAGGAAATGTTTCTGATGTGCTCTGTTCATAAGGAGATACCGACATGGCCTTCCAGAGATGCCTGAACTGAGGCTCTGGAGCCTCTGGGAAGGAGAGTCATCTCAGCCTTTGCTTTGCTTAAAATCCTTGTGGTGAAGTTTGGGAGCCTGATTCAGTTTCTCCAAGAATTGACAGTAAACTAGAAAACAACTGTTCAATAGCTGATAGCTGTTTAATGTAAAACAAAACAAAACAAAACAAAAAGCCACTAAGTCCCAACTTCCCCAGCAGCCCCTTTCAGCCCAGGCTACAGATTATGGTCAGAACAATCCCCTAAATATGTTCATGATTCAAATTAACATGGCCCTCAAATCACTGTGGATCCCTCCTTTTATGTTTTGCTTAAGTTTGCTGTAAGAGAAAAAAAATACAGATTTACAAATTCAAAATTAAGTTTAAGACCTTCAACGGGCCTGAGCACTCAATGTCCCTAAAGTTTAAGTGCTGTTTGTCCCTCGTCATATCTAAATGCAGACTCTTTTTTTCTCCAATAGATGAAAAGTTCCCTGGGAACAGCGTCTCCTATTTTAGACTCTTATAAGCTTGAAGGTGGCTCTCTGGCCCACAGACAACCCAGTGAGTTCTTATCTCTCCTCCTAACAATACAAGCCCAATTAACCATTCCCTTCCAAGCAAATACTTGGAAGCATCTCAGTTTGGAGCACGGTGTCAGGAGTGGAGGAAACGAAAAGCAGATCAGAAAGGTCCTAGCTCTCAAGGAGCATCCCTAGCATGTAGAAATAAGGTATGCAAATAAATTACAGCAACGCAAGAAGGCTCATGAGGTTGTTGTGGATGGTGGATGCTATTTTGCCTACAGATGCAATCAAGCAGGCCTTCATAAACAAAGAGTATTTCAGACAATATGGTACAAGGGGTGTATGCATGCACAAGCCTGGCAGATGACTATGGTGGACGGCAGCTGAAGAGTTTGACTATGGCAAGGGATAAGGGCTGAGTGTGGCCAGAGTAACACAGAGGTGTTCCATAAAGGACCTTTCAAGATGAATGTGAAGATTAGCCTGTCAACAAGCAGGTGAAAAAAATTGCAAACAGAATCTCATTAGCCGAACCGCACACATTAACTCACCAATTAGTAAGCCAACCAGTGTTTGCTGCTGTATGCGAGGTGATGCTGTGTGAAGCTGTTTTCCATGGCTGAGGCAAAATACGTGAGAAAAGTCATCTCTAAGGGAGGAGTTGTCTGGGACTCCATATTCCAGTGAAGGGCAAACCCCTGTGATCTACCTCTTCTCACTAGATCCTTTATATAAAGCCTCCTACCTCCTTCTAGAAGCTACATTGAGAAAAATAAACAAACAAACAAACAAAACCTTTAATACATGAGCTTTGAGGACATTTAAGATCTAAACTTTAATGTCTGCATTTCTCTGAACACAGAGGAATAAATGATGGATCTTCTTCGGGGTTAATTGTGAGAAACCTGGTTCCAGCAATCAGAACAAGAGCACACACACTGGCCTGTATGGCACAAACTAAAGGTGCAAAGTACTTCAAAAAAGGTTTGTTGCCAGCATTACGTCATAGAGGAGAGGAACTTGAGTTTGGCCTTGACTGGAAACACCAGTCTGAGTCAGGATCCCCAGGACCCACATAAAAAGCCTGGCATGAAGGCATGAGTTGATCCCATGGATGTCAAGAACAGAGGTGAAGACAGGCACATCGCTGGGAGCTCACTGTCTGGCTGGCCCACTGTACTTGACAAAGTCCCTAGCCAATGACAGACTCTGTCTCAAACAACAGATGGAAGACGCGCCTGAAGAACAGCACCTGAGGCTGTCTTCTGACCTCCACACGCACCAACACATACACACATGCAAATGCATGCAGAGTGCGTGCATGCACATACGCCCACATTCATGTATCTGTACATAAAAATACACAAAGGCAAATTCCTGAAGCTTGTTGTTTACATAGCGGAAGCACATCAGTGATGTCCCATATAAGATATGAAAAGAACCTGGGGAGGGAACTGGGACAAAAATCTTCAAAGCTGGTGTCGAGGAAGGGCTGGATCTATTTAGGTGATATTATTGTTGGTTCTGGGCAGCCACAGCAGGCTGAAACTCTGCCCGGGCTGTGCAGGCCAAAAGCTGAATTAGTCAAGAGGCTCCCTGCTCAGCAGGGCTGACTTAGGTGAGATCAGCCCAGGGACCATTGCTGCATAACTCCACAGTGGGTGAGGTCTCCAGTGCACACCAGAGGAACCCTTACGGAACTCAGTGTAAGAAATTCACTTGCGGGCACCTACATTCTTCAGGGAGGCCAGCCTCAAGCCATCTGGGTTTCACTGAGCACCTGAAATTGGACCTTAATGGACTAAACTGTGCCGCATAAACAAACCACAGGAGAAGGCCTGGGCCGTGAGAGCGCCTTGCATTTTTAGAGGTGATCAGGAGCTGGTGCTGTGTGTGTTCTGGTCTGGACTGAATTTTCTTTTAAAGAATTCAATTTGCTTTCCAGAGCAGGTGAGGGGGAGGAATGTGACGTGGGATGATCGGGTTTCACCCCAAACATCCAGCAGCAAAGGAATCTGCCATCGCATTAATCCTCATCCTCAGACAAATTTTTCTTAAAGTCAGCAGGTGGCAAAAGAGTGGGCCAAAGGTGACAACTGATGAAATCTGCTCTTTTCTTCTCCAGAGCCTGCTACAAACCCACTGTCCTTGCATAAGCTATACAAGGAAAATACCTTTGTTGCATGAATAGCAGATTCCAGGATTTGGGTGTTTTATTTGTTTGTTTTGATCTTCTACCCAGTTGTCTTTGATTAACATATAGAAAGCTTTCAAGTGCCCTCAGGACTTTGGGTAGCCATGGCATGTGTCCCATTAGGGAAGCAGGTTTGTCACCTACCAAAGGAAGCTTGGGCAAGATGCTCAGAGCTGCTGAGCTTCGGCTCCCTGCTTTTAAATTATAATTTATGCCCCAAATTACTTGAAAGACGGGCACTTTCTGCCTTCGTGGGTTGCTTGAAAGAACAGGATGGAGACAAGAAGGATTCTTGATACCCTTAATGTCCTTCTTCTTAGAGGGTTCTTCCTTAGGGTCCCTCATAGGCCTCAGCTTTTAATTCTAATTTGTGCTAAACCACTGTTGTAAAACCAATACAAAGTGTGCCGAGTCATATTGTTCAGCAACCCAAGTGCCTGAAGCAGGTACCCTGGAGTGAACCCGGATGCTGCCATGCTCTCCTTCCATACCAATGAAAGACTTGAAGCCCTACCGCCCACACATCCCCCAAACACACACACACACACACACACACACACACACACACACACACACACACACCAAAGAGGCTGGAATTTGACAGCACACAGCACGTATCTTCAACCAAGGGCTGATCTCCTAGGGATGAATTTTCAAAAGCTTCCCGAAGAGTGACATCCCAGGCCTCCAGCCCTAGACCTCCAGACCACTAAGGGAACATGGTTTGGAAAACAGACTCCACAGATTTAAGCCTGCCCATGGCACCCAGAGTCTTCAGGAGGAAGAAACTGACCTTACTCTCTGACCTTGAAACACATTTGACCAATGACAGTGATCATTCTGGAACATCTGTGACAAATACCGTTTATTTTTAAACATTCCATGGGTATTTGAAGAGCTCTTAAAGGAAACCCAGAGAATTTTTACCGTATCGAATTTCTCTTCTTAAAGTTCTGTACTGTACAGAGACAAATATGGGATCTGATAAGATCTGTGCAGGACATCTGAGAGCCTTTAATGGTAAGTCAGCTCTCAAACCCTCCCAGCAAAGCCCCCCACACCCAGCAATGCACAGCGACAGTCCCAGAAGCCTGTGGAAGATGTCAACGTGGGTAGACAGCACAAAATTAGATCACTGAAGTCAGACTTTTAGTTTTGAAACCCATGCAACAGGGCTGTTTTTAATTCATAATATCTTTTTATTTTGATATATGATGCAAATGTTTTAAATTATCTTCCCAGGATCCTCCTATGTATTCCCATGTTGTGGCAGCCAGAGGCACCAGGAACAGTGCTATACAGAGCTGATGGCTGTATGTATTTTACGCCATGCCATACAGAAAAGTCCAGCTGGGTGGCATCAGAGGCAAGCCACCAGAAGATCGGGGCCTGACTTCCTGATTCCTGAAATACCTGACTCCCGCTCCCACAGCAAAACAGTTCTGAGGACTTGAGGACTAGGGGTTCTGGTCCAGCAGTGTGGGAGTAGACAGGACTGTGTGAAGGGGCCCCCATAATACTTAGTTATCTGATGCCTTAATGTCTCTCTCTTAATGTCTCTTTGATTTGACCCTCAAATCAAAACTGGAACCTTCAAACCTGGGGCAGCAGATCAGTTGGTAAAATTCTTGTCTGGCAAGAATGAGCCCACATAACCCACATAAACCAAGCCAGGCAGGGTGTTGTGGGTTTGTAATCCCAGTAGAGAGGAGGTGAAGATGGGCAGAACCCTGGGCTCACTGGCCAGCCAGCCTGGCCTACTTAGTGAGTTCCAGGCCAGTGAGAGAGCTACCTAAGGAAAAAACACAAACAAACAAAACAAAAACCACAGTGGTCAGCCCTTCCTGAGGAGTGATTGAGGCTCTGGCCTGTACAAGCCCATGCACATACGTACACAAGCAAACACATACATACATACATACATACAGCATGCATAAATTGGTATCCCCCAGTATTCACTGTAGCCTATCCTGCTAGGGAGCCATTAAACATGACAGCTGTTTCAGATCCATGAGTATGAGTAACAGTGAAATTAGAGCATGTCTTATTTTTATTTAGCTAGGAATGATGTGCGAGTGATGAAGTGACTTACACACCTTACTCAGAGGGATCGCTGGTCGCCACTTCAGCCCGTTCCCACATGCTTTCAGACTCTGCACCAGATTCTTACATGTTCTAAATACATCCTGTCGCACTTGATTGATTTCTCCAATCTGACACAAGAAAGGAAGCTGAGAAGGGCAGATTAGCCCCCCCCCCTCCTTCCAGCGCTTTCCGCCTGCCTCTGTTTATCCTTTCTTCTTTCTCCTCCCATCTCCCTACTTTCCTCCTCTTCCCATCTTCTCCCTTCCCTCTCCCTTCTTTTCCTTCTTCCACTTCATACATCCCTCTTCCTTCCATCCATTACTCCCACAGGAGAACACTATGCACAGACCCTGTGGTCCTTTCTGTGAATAGCATCCAAGAGGCATGATGGCCATCCTGGCTGGGTACAGAGCCAAAGATGGGTACAAGATGTTCATGCTGGCAGCCTGGTATGAGAACTTCAAGAATGACAACCTTCTAAGAGGGACTCCAACCCAGGCAGTAACAATTAGATTGGCTCCCTGAGGAAATACACCAACTTTTAGCTCTGGAGGGGTCAGTCTACTTTTGACTATGTTCCCAGCATCCTCCAGATTCAGCATGGGAGTGCTCTCTAGGAAACATATCCACCACTCCACCTTGTCCCACAGCAAGCTGGGCCTCCCATTAAAAACAAAACAAACCAAACAAACAAAAATGCCTGAAATCCACCATCCTTGTCTCCCACTCCTCCTTTCTGACAATCCTCCCTTTAAGTAATGTCCTGGCAAATCTCTGCCTTCACCTCCCTGGTATGGAAGCAGTGAGATTCAATCTTAGTAAATACGTGGGTTCCTCAAAAGCAAAAACTATTTTTAAACAGTTCTCTTCTCCTACATAACACCATCAACCATATTAAAATAGGTGGTTAAGGAGTTTCTTGACAGAGGAAGAGGCCAAGTGGACATGTGGTAAGATGTT
This sequence comes from Psammomys obesus, assembly GCF_907164565.1. NCBI lineage: Eukaryota > Metazoa > Chordata > Mammalia > Rodentia > Muridae > Psammomys > Psammomys obesus. Next base: position 4,217,545 of record NW_026585643.1, on the reverse strand, counting down.
TCAGGAAGACAGAACAAGAGATACTGCCCTGTTCTGCTGCCAGGGCAGCCTTATATCAAGAGCCCCTGTGCCTGCCATGGTCAGGATGGACCCAGGTGCCAGGAGGCACACCTGCCCTTAATAAGGCTATCAGTGGTGGAAGATGGAGACCTGTATGGCCACATATTAGAGCTTAATGGAGTCCAGCTGTTGGAGAATCTGAGAGATACAGAAGAGGGAGTCTCCAGAGGGCATCCCAGTGGGGCGCACCATGGTGGGATCTGGGATTAGCATGTAGTCACATTTAGAAAGCCATGCATGAGGTCAAGCCCTGTCCTTTAGAGGGATCAGTCAGCTGCCAGAGCTGTAGGGAGCTGCCAGGGGGAAATTTTTAAATAGGTTGGAATTTATATTCACATGACATAACCATCTCCCAGTGAGTTTGCTCCCTTACCCCTAGAGCCCACCAAGCCATCCTGTTCACCCTGTAAGTGTGCAGAGCCCAGGAACCCTGCCAGGAATCTCATCACCCTACACCCCAGCATGAAGCTTGCCTACTTGCTCTTGTTCTTTTTTCCTTTCTTCTATTTTGTCAATGTGTGGGCCTCAAGCTTAAAAATGTAACTGAAACAGTATCCAATAGGCTTGAACCCTGAGCCTGCTGCATTCCCCTTAAGAACCTGTGACTCCTCAGCAATGAAAAATGAGGAAATCATGAAATGTGCAGGTAAATGGTGGGAGTTGGAAAGGATCATCCTGAGTGAGCTGTCCCAGAAGCAGAAAGACACACACGGTATATACTCACTCATATAGACATGTAATATAGGATAAACCGACTAAAATCTGTACATCTAAAGAAACTAATCAAGAGAGAGGACCCTGACTGAAATGCTCAATCCCCATCCCAAAAGGCAAAGAGGAAGGACATCAGAAGAAGAAGAAAACAGGAAACAAGCTAAAAACCCACCACGGAGGGCCTCTGAAAGCCTCTGCCCTACAGATTATCAAAGCAGATGCTGAGACTTATAGAAAACTGTTGGGCAGAGTGAATGGAATCTTATGTAAGAAGTGGGAAATAATAAGATCTGGAGTGGACAGGAATTCCACAAGGAGAGCAACAGAACCACAAATTTGAACACAGGGGTCTTCCCAGAGACTCATACTCCAACCAAGGACCATGCATGGAGATAACCTAGAACCCCTGAACAGATGTAGGCCATGGCAGTTTAGTGTCCAAGTGGGTTACATAGTAATGGGAAGAGGGACTGCCTCTGACATAATCTGATTGGCCTGTTCTTTGATCACCTCCCCCTGAGGGGAGAGCAGCCTTACCAGGCCACAGAAGATGATAATGCAGCCATTCCTGATGTGATCTGATAGACTAAGATCAGAAGGAAGGAGAGGAGGACCTCCCCTATCAGTGGACTTGGGAAGGGGCATGTGTGAAGAAGGGGGTGGGAGGGTGGAATCGGGAGGGGAGGAGGAAGGGATACAAAATGGGGGGATACAAAGTGAATAAAGTGTAATTAATAAAAATAAAAAAATAAAAACAAACAAACAAAAACCTGTGACTAACTTAGCTAATACTGTCACAAAGTACCAGGCCAGGAGTAAGAGGTCTTCAAACCTGAGTGAGTCCCTAAACCATAGAAGAAGAATGTGTCAGCAGAGCTGTTTAGAACACAGTAGAATGCACACTCAGAATGGCAAGACACTTGAAGATCAGCACCCTTTTCCCCAGGGGATCCGCTGTCTATTCTTAGCCCTTTGCAGTCACCAAACACTTGAAAAATAGGTATAGACCCTGTAAATAATTAACACTGGCTTTACAAGCATTGCCTTGAAGACAAAAGTGTAGATGGTTGTGGGATTTTTTTTAATTTTTTGCAATAATGACAAAAACAACTAATATTCCATGAAACACCAGAGTACATGCCAAGCATTTTATATGACTGTCTCCCCTTATTTCTAGAAATAATTGGCATTGTGGGAAACTCCTTTGGTGACTATGAATCAGACCTAATGTCTGTAAGGGCTGAAGTCATATGTCATTGCTCCAAGCCAGGGAGAGGTGCAGGGTGGGCTCTCAAGAAATGTTTGTTTCTGTGAAACCTGACCTTGGATTTGATAGAGCTGGTTAAGCATATTAAACTATCTGTTCTTAGCCCATGTTGCTGAACTTGCTTAGCACAGTTTCCATGAAGTGCACAGCTGCCCTTCACGAAGGCGTGGGTAAGCCACTACTGCAGTCTGGCTAAGTGCACTCCAGAGGTCCTTTCAACTTGTTCCCAGAGTGGCATCAGTGGAAGGACAGGGCCATAGGGAGATGAGGTCTGGTGGGGGTGTCAGAACACTGAAGGTGTGTTCTTTTAGGGGATTGTGGGCCCCTAGACCTTTCCTCTTCCTTATTTTTGTTCCCCAGGGAAGAGATAAATGGTTTCCCCACACAGACTCTCACACCTTCCTGTGCTGCCTCTGCCCAGGCTCAATGCAACAGGCTAACATCAGAGCTGAAAACTCCAACATCATGTGATGAAATAAAGCTTGCCTTTCAGAGGCTGGTGAATGCAGATATTTGTTGTATGGATGGGAAGCAGCTGACTGCTTAATTTCTGTTGCTATGATACAATAACCTAACAGAAAGAGATTGAGAGGAGAGGGAAGGCGTACTCCTACTTATACCTGCAGATTACAGTCCATTGCTGTGGAGAAGTCCAGACTGGGAGCAATGAGGAGATGAAGAGATGACAGACACGCAGGAAAGCTGGGGTCAGGTGGACTGGGTCTCTGATGGAGAAACCATAGCCACCCAGAAGCTCAGAGTGTTTATGACATGAAGCTGAACAGGGAGGTAGGGTTATTGAATACAGATAAACAAGGAGACTTGGTTATTATGGACAGATAAACAAGGAGGCAGGGTTTATGGCATACAGCTGGGTCAAGAAGACAGGTTTGGCTAGTCTCGGTAGGAGCAGACTCTGAAAGAGCAGTCTTCAGGGGGAAGAAAGCCATGCTGGATATTTTCTACACATACTACTCCATGTCGATCAAGAGGAAAGGCTTTGCCACTTTCCCAGGATCTGAGGCTCTGGGGTCCTTAACCTGGCCATGCCTGTGTCAGGAGAGCACATTCATTCATTCAAGACTTCATTCACTTAGGGCTTCCTCCACTCCCCAAAAAATAGCTAGTCGTTCACAGTCAAGAGCAGAAAATAAACGCATACATGTTCATTTGATCCCTTGCTTGTATTCAGCTTCTCCGTGCTTAGAATTCAGGAAACCCCCACCCCACCCCCACACCTAGAGCATATGCCAACCACAGTGGGATGTGACGTTCCATATCAATTAACTTCATTAAGACAATCCTCCCAGAGCCATGTCGCACACAGGCCAATCCAATGTAGACAATCCTTGATACTCTTTTCCCAAAAGATTCTAGGTTGTTAATCAAGTTGACAGCCAGAACTAACCATCATGCTAACTGATGCATTCACCGAAATAATGAGCAAGAGGACCCAACGGTTTACAGCAAATCCTTAGGAAAATATGATTCTCTCTCACCAGTACGTTGCTGAGTATTTTCACGTCAATAGGAGACAGTGTCTCAAACACCAAATATTACAGCTTTCCATCCTTTCTGTTTAACAGAGATTTACAATGTCATAAAAAGAATTTCCCGAGCCTATTATTTATATATGCAAAGTCCTCCAAAATAATGTACTCAATCTGACAATTAAGTACAGCAATTACAATGAATTATGGAAAGACTGGTCTAAATTAGGGAAAAGGTTGAACTACATGGGGTGTCCGTAAAAAGCATATACAATTCGAGTGTTGATGAGAAATCTACAAATATTGACTACCCTCAATTTAAACAAGCTGCAGTCCAAAAATGCATCTGCAAATTGTTGTTGGGAATTTAGAACATATTTTCCCACAAACGTAAAGTTGTAAGTCGTGGTTAGTGCTGGTTGTGTAACAAGTTAGAAAGGTATGTGGCCAAACGCTCGGTCTTTAATTGGTGGCTTCCCTGATGGGCCAAGGTTCTCCCCATTTGGGGTAGAAGGAGGGGAGGGAAGGAAGGGCAGATGTGTCCTGTTTGTGTTTCTAGCTGAAGCCCTGGGCCTGCTGGTTTAGAATAAAGAGGTGTTACCAGGAGAACCTTCGCTAATGAAGCCTGTCTTCTCCTGCCCCTGTCTTGGCAGTATGCTGTTTCTAGTCACTGGTAGGCTGCTGTTGTTTTACTCTCTTTGAGCTGTCATGACAAAGCACCACAGACAGGAAGGAAGCAACAAACATGACCTATCTCAGTTTCTGACCCTGGAGATCCAAGATCAATGTATTGCCAGGTAGATTCCTTCTGAGGCCTCTCTGCTCCACTTGTCCAGCCCTCGGATGCAATCTTCTTCTGTACCTGCCTGCATCCAACTTTCTGTGGATAGAAGGGCACCTGCCATTTAGTATCAAAGCCACCTAAGAAACCACATTTAACCAGCATTCAGTCCTTAAAGACTGTGTCGCCATAGTCATGTCAAGTTCTGAAGTACTGGGGATTAGAAATTGGACACTTAGGGTTAGGGAATTTTGGTAGAGGGATGGTGTTAGAGATTACAATCCAAACCTTGGCAAAGTTCATTCCTCTGTTGCTCTAAATTTTTTAGATTTCTTTCTTTTATTTGACGTGTATGAGTGTTTTGCCTGAATGTATATCTGTACATCCTGTGTTGGCCTGGTGCCTGTGGAGGTCAGAAGAGGGCATCAGATACTTTGGCTCAAATAACTGTGCACCACCTTGTGGGTGCTGAGAACCAAACCCAAGTCATTCCTCTTTTGAATACTGGGGCAAAGGAAAGAAAATATCCTAGCTCTCTAGATTGAGAGAGAGCGACTGAACACTGCTACCCAAATCTAGGACTTCCCAGAGTGGACAGGGAGTTTCCCGACTGGCAGACAGCCCTGGCTGCCCACACATTCCAGCTGTACCAAGGGAAATGCATCTACAATGCTAAAAAACCAAAAAAGCACAAACCCCCGTTCCTACCCCACCCTCACACAAAGGGATGCCAGTGAACCACAATGGCCCTCTGACCATGAGCTCCTCTCCCAAGCACCCCAGCCAACAGGCTTTTAGTTCCAATACAGGCCACTGTGGTGAGGAGGTGGAGAACCAACACTGGAACCAAGGTGCTAATTCGAGCAGCTTTGGTGAATCTTTGAGAGTTATTATCTGTTCACAGATAATAACAGAAAACCCTTCTGTTAAGAAAGATCGCTTTACTACAGTGACACACGCCTGTAATCCCAACACTCGGAGAGGCGAACAGCCAGCCTGGTCTACAGAGTGAGTTCCAGGACAGCCAAGGCTGCACAGAGAAACCCTATCTTGAAAAACAAAACAAATTAATAAATGAACGAATGAGAAAGAATGAAAGAAAAAAGAGAGAAAGAAAGAAAGAAAGAAAGAAAGAAAGAAAGAAAGAAAGAAAGAAAGAAAGGAAGGAAGGAAGGAAGGAAGGAAGGAAGAAAAAAGAAGGAAAGATAGAACATTTTCTGTAGGTCACCAGATGTTTCTGTAGGTGACACCCTAAAGTGTGTCTACAGTGACACTCACAAACAGTCCCTCTTTAGAACAGGCTGCTCCTTTCTATCAGTTTGGAGAGAATATTCCATAAATGTCCTCCCACACCACAGTACTGCAGATACTCAGTGTAAGAATTAATCTGTCTGGGGCCTATGTAAAATATTTGCCCTGTAACCATAAGGACCTGAGTCTGATCCCAAAACCCACATTAGAAAGGAGACTAGCTGGCCTGCCAGCCTAGCCAACCAGACAAATTCCAGGCCTTACTATGATTATTAGACCCAGTTCTAATAAAATGGTGGACAGTATATGAAAATAATATTCAAGCTTGTTCTATAGCCCCCATATGCACATTTGCACCCACATATATGTGAACACACACACACAAGAATTAGCACCTTGACCACAGCCCAAGCACCAAGAAGAAGCTGAATAAATACCTGCTCAAAAGACATTGTTATGAGTTGAACCCAGGTCACCTAGTCTCACCCCTCAGCCCCACTCCACTATGTCTTTGGTTTACTATTGGGGTAGAAGGTTTAAAGTCATCTAAAGAGGAATAAATACAATTGTATCTTTATTAGTTTTGTAAGAAATGCTGAGGAACTGATCAATAGTCACTGGAAAATGGCCACATGGAATAGATAATAGAAAATAGATAATCCATTGAACATCCTCCCTTGAAGAGATGCAATGTCTAGGTCATGTGATCTGGGTCTGCTCTGGGCTCTGATGCTATTTGAGCCACTGCTGGTTTGGGGGGAATCCATGTGTGGTTAGAATGAGGCGTTGTCTCACAGGAATGTGGACTGGAAGCTTTGTGGAGAAAGAGTATTTGGACCTTTTACCTCTGGGGTTGCAATGATGCTCACAGATAAGCCACCTTTACACACAGCGCCACCCCCACCCATCTGAGCACAGCCTATTTTTTCCCAAGACTAAGGCATGTTTCCATGAAATTCAAGTTTTCTTGACCTGCCATTCTCCATTTTTCTCTTGAGATCCCTTTGCTCAAGAATGTTGCTCCAAAGGCTTTGCTAGACCTTCATGATTTGGACCTGGAACTCAGAAAGTCAGCCACCAAATCTGTTGCACAGCACAGGTCTCAAAGGCTTCCAAAGTTATATGTCCTCTGTTGTCCTCCATTTTCCCAGGGGCTGTTGGCCACTGGCCCGTGAGGACAAAGGGAGCAGAAGTGACAAATGAGGTGTGATGAACAAGACTTCTGGGAGTCAGCTTTCCAGAGGCAGCTTATCTTATGGTTTAAGAGTGGGGGTGTAAAGGTTCTTAGGGTTAGGGATGGGAAGAGCTGATGGGTCCTAACACAGTACCTCATCATCATATGGGCAGGGAAGAAACTGGACCTGTGTGCTAAGTCATGTAGCGCTAGCAGGAGGCAGTGTGCAAGGTGAAGTGCATTCATTGCTCAGCAGATGCTCCATACCTAAGGCGTCTCATCCGAACACCCCTGCACACGATTTGCATCTGCTTTCGAGTGTTTGCCTTGTGCACACTCTCTCTCTGAAGTATAGCTTACAGAAGCATTGAGAGTAATGAGTCATTTCATCACTGTGAGCGTGAGTTACTTTTCTCCTTGCTATGACAAAAGCACCTTCAGGAAATAAAGCTATATTTTACCTCATGATTTAGGAGGACACAGTCCATGACGGCGGGGAAGGTTTGACAGAGTTCACAGTGGCAGGAGCTTGTGCTGGGACTCCTTATATCCTGACTAACTGGGAAGAAGAGATATGGGAAGAGCGCTGGCCCTCAGCTGGCCTCCTGCCTCCTCCTCTCCTCTTTATGTTCAGGTCAAACTACCCCAGCCCACGTGTAACTGTCACTGCAAATGTCCTCAGATACACATGCAGAGGTGTGTCTCCCAGGTGAATCCAAATCCAGATAAGTTGACAATGAAGAACAACCATGGCATTATACAAAGGAATATAATTTATCCCAAGCCAAGTTATAGCAGCGTTATACCAACCCCGAAGGAAAGCCCTACGCAGAGGGAGAAACCTTTAGCATTTTCTCATTCTGAATATGTGGAAAATCTCATAAGACTGTCTGTCACAAGGTACACCTAGGCACAGGCTGAGCAGCTTCCAGGAAGACAGTGGGAGACAGAATGGGGACTTGAAACACAGCGATGGAGGAAGCCAGCTTCTGTCACCACTTTCAGGCCCTCTGACCTATTTTGTAACCTCGGGACATTGGTGTTTGATGGACTAATCACTAAACTATAAACTTGTGGCCTTTTATCTTTCGTTTGCATTATCCCATAATATTTGCCGAACTCTTTCAAGTTGCCTTGGGTTACACAATCTTATTTTCCTCCAATCTACAACAGCAGCATACTTTAAAGAACTCAAAATACTTTGAAATCATCTTTAAACAAATCCATAAGATTTCTCTAGAATGTTAACAAGCACTTAAGGAATACGCTACAGAGAACAATTAATACATTTGGAGCTAAATAAACAACACAGCACTGGAATCAAGCCCAGGGCCCGGCACTTCTCATGAACAGTCAAATCCCAATTGTCTTGACCCATGTGAAGCTCCAGGAATGGGCTTCTCTGGCACACAGAGAAAAACATTTACTTTTTCTTTCTCCCCTCAAATCCTCACTGCTCAAGACATCACCTTCAAGACAATATAAATGCCTCACTTGAATGTACAGGATCCATTCCAAGAAATGTGTCGTTGGTTGGCTTCATCATGGAGAACATTTTAGAGCGACTTTGTCCAGCCCTCCATGTTCCAGGTCTTCACCAAGATACGTTATAAATATGAGCTATCTGAGGCTGCTGCCTAAAGAACATGGCACAGTGCTTTATTAGTGGCATTTTTGAACTGAAACAGTGATAATGAGTACAGTTAATTCACTATACAAGCAATGTAGTAAGTGCATAAGCACAGAAACCATCGTTTATCATGTTGTTAGATATGCATTGTATGTACTATGTTGCCATGACATCACATGACTACAAGTGCAGTGGGTTTGTGTATATGCATGTCTCCAGACCAAAGAGTAATGCTTGTGTTCTGATGTCACTAAGTCACAGGATCCTATGGAATCCTGCCATACATATCTGTCATTGACTTAAAGGTCATCATGAAGCCCATGAGTGCATTGGAGTCACTGGCTGAAGAACTGTAAAGTCAGGCAGCGGTTACCTTGGTGACAGAACACTCACTCTTCTTTCTCTGTGTGATGTTGCCTGCCTGGGTTGTCTTCCGGTTCTCTTCCCTTAATAACAAGATATGGACCAGGGCATCCACCTCACCCTGTCCCACACAGGGTATCTGCACACTTGGCAATTGTTGTTGTCGGTGGAAGTTTACTAAGTACGTTCTACATGATAGAAGATAGCACTGCTCTGAGACTTCAAATACATTATTCCAAATAATACAAAAAGTCTAAGTACATGAGGACTTTGGACTCACACACACACACACGAAAACTTGTGGGCTATAGATTCTGATATCATCACAAAATTCAGTCCTATTCAGCTTATGGGGCAGGTTCCAGGAATCCTAGAAGAGGAGGCAATAGACTCCCATCTCTTCTACCAGCCTTTGGTACCTTGACATAACCAGTTCTCAACTTCTACAGGAGTATTCCTGTAGAACTTGACAACTTTCTCAAGTGCCATCATGCAGAAGCGCATTTAAACGTGACATTGACATCTCTGATAGTTCACGGCACTGGTGCCCGAGAACATCTGGGGTTTGGGAGTGCAGCTGACACAGTTAACATGAGTCTCAACTAGTCACAGGGTTGTGAGATGATCCCCAGATTGCTGCTTCACCCCACGTCAAAGACAAAAGGCCTAGTAGAGGTGTGCTGTCTTCCTTTGCTCCTGCCTGCTCCTTGCTTGGCAAGTATCTGCTTGGAAATGTTTCTGGAACTCACCCAAACCTGCTAGGGTGGGTCATTGTCAGAAGGCACAAAGTAAATAATTTTATTTAAAGCCCTAAAGGGAAGAGAAAATCTACCACTGGCTTCCACTGCTGAATTTTCAAGTTCATCATTAGCAGCATTGTTCTTGAGGAAACTTGAAGGAGAAAAAAAGTGCTGAAAATACGATACCTCAACATAACCCAAGCACCTTTCTTTGCAATCAAGCATAACTTAGTAGATAAATGCATTTGTACTGAGTCTTTCTTCTTAACTGGAATTTTAAAAGAAACACTTCAGGACATGCACAGGGACTTCTGTATTGCTCTTCATTCTACCCCCCCTTCATCCTAGAAACTAAGGTGATCCAGCAGATTTGTTTCCATGTACGCGAAATGCCTCTTCTCTGTTGTGTACTTCTGTTTCTGTGACTAAGGAAATCTGAGGAGAGCTGGCTTTGGTCCTCATAGCTTGAGGGACTCCAGTCAGCCCACCCTGGCAGGGAAGTGATGGTGGAAAGCACACCCACTCCGCGTTCAGCAAGCGGACCTGAATGCTGTCTCTCCAGTGCCTTCCTTCTTCAGCCCTTTGTCCTCCAGTCAAGAAAGCCAGCCCACAGGATGGCCCCACCTACATTCAAGGTGGGTCTTTCCTCCCAGCTTAATCCTCTTGGGAAACGCTCCACTGACACACTGGGAGGTGTGTCCCTTAGGTGACTCCAAATTCCATGAAGGTAACAGTCAAGCTCCGCTAGCACAGCATCTAGAAAGGGTGTTAGTTAAAAATCTAAATGCCAGGCTCTTGTCTGCATTAACAGTGTTTAAGGGGTTGGCTTTCTCCCGTGGAGGGGGGTCTCGGGTTAGGCCAGTCATTGGTTGGACATTCCCTCAGTGTCTGCTCCCTCTTTGTCCCAGTGTTTCTTGTAGGCAGGGTAAATTTGGGGTCAAAGGTTTTGTGGGTGGGTTTGGTAGCGTAACTGTCGTCTGAGAGGCTTCACCCAGCAGCAGATCGAAACAGATGCTGAGACTAGAAGCCAAACATGGGACAGAACTCGGGGGAGTCTTGTGGAAGTATGGGAGGAAGGATAATAGGACCCGGAGAGGATAAGAACACCACAAGAAGAATAACAGAGACAACTAACCCACAATTGAAGCACCAGCTAAAGAGCATGCGTGTTCTGGACCTACATATACGTAACCAATGGGCAGCTTTCATACGGGTTCCCTAGCAAGTGAAGCAGGGGCTGTTTCTAACATGGACCCTGTTGTCTGCTTTTGGATCACTTAGCCCTAGCAGGGCTGCCTTGCCTGGCTTCAATGGAAGAGGATGGATGCGCTCAGTCCTGATGTAACTTGATGTGTTGGGTAGGGTTGATACGGGGGTGGGAGGCTCCCCCTTTCTGAGAAGGGGAGGGAGGAAGGGGGAAAAGGGTGGGAGGGTGAAACTGGGAGAAGAGGAGGGCAAGAGCTGTGTTTATGATATAATGTGAATAAATAAACTTAAAGAATAAATTTAATTTAAAAAATAATCTAAATACCTTCATATGCCTTCATGGCACTTACCAGCTCAGTCTAAGGTAAAAGCATTTTATTTTCAGTCACATTCCTTCCATGTCTACCATTCTCTTTGTGGACTCCAGCGGTCAGCCGTCTAGATCTATGTAAACACAAGAGCCGTTTTATCCCAGTGTTATTATTTGGTATATATTTCCTTGTAATATTTCATTACTACATTGGGCAGAGCTCACATTATTTTTTAAAGGAAAGTCTAAGATAATCATTGTCTTATTATCTGGCTGGAAAATAGAATAAGCTGATGATCTGTTTTCCTGGGTTCCTTGAGTCTGCAGACTCAATTGACCACAGATCAGAAATAGGGAGGGGGCTTGCATCTGTTTTGAACACACTTAGACTTTGTTTTCTTGTCACTGTGCACTCCAGGCAACTGTTTACTCAGTAGTCACAGGACATCAGCTCGTCTTGAGATGATGTAAAATACACACGAGGCTGTGCGAGTGCTACACACAAATACAGGAAGGGCTGAAGCAACTGTGGATTTCTACAGGGATTCCTGAAACCAACTGTCTGAAAAAAACTGAGGGATGACTGGATTGTTAAAATAAGCTCTAATCCTAAATGTTGAAGGAGCACAGAGAAGCCAAACAGCAACATAGGAAGAAGGAATAAGAAAACAATTCCACAGAGAAGGGAGAAGGCATTAACCAAGCCTTAACAGATGAAAAGAGCCATGAAGGGGGAGGAAAGGGTCACCCATGAGACTGAACGATGCTGAGACCCTGAGGTGAATGGGAAGCATCTCAGCCCAGCTGAGCACGGGCACCACAGGACGGAGGAGGTACGGCAGCGGACCTGGAGGCCAGCTGCCTGGAGCATGTTGCTTACTGTATTAATTACTTGTGATAAAAATATCATGGGGGAAAAACGCTATTTAAGGAGGAAAGAGTTGACTTTGGTAAATTTCAAGGTGCAGCTCATCATGCTGGGAAACAACGGTAACAGGAGTTTGGGGCAATTGACCATAGTACGTACAATCATCCAGGTAGACGCAGGGAGTGACAAATACTCTGCTCAACTTTCACAGTCTGAAGAACTGTGTCTCTCGCCACTAAGGTGGGTCTACTCACTTCAGTTAACGCAATCTAGGTAATCCGTCACAGGCATGCCCGGGAGCTAACCTAATTTAGATAATCCCTTCTGAACATGCTCAGCGCCCTGTCTCCTAGGTGATTCTAGATCCTGTCAAGTTGACAATCAGCATTATCCATCACAAGGTATAGTACCCAGCCCCAGGAGGCAGTTCTCCAGAAGACTCACCTCACATCAGACATCAACTGAGAGAGAGCTTCACAGTTCCAGGCCACCAGAACTTGCAGTGGACAACCAGAGGCAATTCAGAACTCCCATCAGCACCTCAGACTGGATCATCCTGAGCATGACTCAGCCACTAGGAAAACTCTATTCCTATGATCACAGTAGTCATCCTACAGCTTAAAGCAACATATGAGAAGCATGAAAATAAAAAGACACACAGGGAGAGTTCCCTTAGGGAACTCACACCTTGTGTGTGCACATGAATCACAGAGCAGGGGGTCACAGGAGCTCTGATCGTCCTGCATTTTTATTAGTGTGATTGATGGACTGATCGGCCCTGTGGGCGAACTCAATTCCCAGCTCCTCTTCCCTCCTCAGAGGTCAGAGGTTCAGACTCACACACCAAACACACACACACAGTCAAACCCTAGCCCTTTGGCCACATGGTGTTTTGACTGTGTGCCAGAGCCCATTCTGAAATTGTCCCAGAACCACCAGGGGCAGCCTCATGAACATAAACCTTGGCATTCCTAAGAGGCCTCACCAGGAGGAACAGGCGCATTTATTGCCCAGGAAATCCCAGGACTTAGGATCCCTGTGCCAGGGAACATGGCTAGCTACATTCTCTCCTACTCATCAATATTAATTGCAAGTCATTCGGGATAGAGGGACTGATGACACTAAGGTCACAGTAAAAACATTTAGATGTAAACATACAGTTTTCCTGTCAAACATAAGAGGGAACATATTAAAGCTCCACAAAAGTTGCAATTAAAGGTCATAAGATATCAAGGGTCATAGAAGGAAAAGAGGATCTTAGGTAACAGCCAGTGAAAATAATAATTACTCTGGATTTGTAAGACAATGGGAGCTAAAACTAAAAGGAATAGTGAATAAACAATAATACTTATTGCCCTACTCGGAACAATAAGAGAACAAACAGACAGTCCACTTTAAGACACAGTCTTCAGAGCCTCAGAGAGGTAGGCCCACGTTTTGACCATAGTAAAGTAAATTTGTCAGCCTTAAGTTACTACAACAAACTATCTTCAGGCAATTAACTTCACAGAGAGAAAACTTTCATAGCTTACTTGGAGCACATCCATCACCCTAAGGACCCCCATGATGTGCTCCTCCTCTCACAGATGCCACTATCTCCCAGTAGCAACACCCTGGAACCAAGCTTTGGAATGTCTGTCCAAAACATGGTAGGAGCCATAAAGTTGCATGTACAGATGCTTCCCACCGGGGAGGTTAAAGGTGCAGCACCTGTAATTGCCAGGCTTACCTTGAGATTTACTAAAGAAAATTGTCTCAAGAAGTGGGAATCTGCCGGATTATATTCTTAACTTACGTCTGTCTCTCTAGTTCCTAGCCACCTAGGCGTGGCTATGCATGGGGACTTGGCAAAGAGGAGGCGTGACTGCAGTCAGTTCTTAAGATGCCATCACCAGAACACTGCATGTAGAGCCCAGAAATGAATATGGGCTGTCTTTGCTTTCTGACTTAGCCAAGATGGAAAAATGTTAGAAGACAGGCAAATGTGAAGAGAAATTTACAGGTGGGTTTTAATTCACTCCCATGAACATACAGGAAGCAAGTAAGAAGACAGTGGTGAGAGACAGGGTCTTTGACTATCACATATTTTAAACTACTTAAGTGGAAACAGTTTATATGTAAGATATTCCTTTTCAACAGGAATAAAGGATACTATCCCATATTTAATAATTTGTATTAATATTTGTGTGTGAGAGTATGGTGGTTTGAAAAGGAATGGCTCCCATAGGCTCAGAGAGAGAGAGAGAGAGAGAGAGAGAGAGAGATGCTTGATGATTCAGGAGTGGTCCTCCTTGACAGAGATTGAGAGCTGTGCCCTTGTTGGAGTGGGTCTGGCCTTGCTGGAGGAAGTGTGTCACTCAGAGTGGGCTTTGGGTTTTCAAATGTTCAACTCAGGTCCAGTGTCTCACTCTTACTGCTGCGTGCTAATCTGGGTGTAGAACTCTCAACTACCTCTCCAGCACCATGACTGCTTGCATGCCACCGCTTCCCGCCATGACAAAAATTTTCTAAACCTCTGACTGTCAGCAAGTGCCAATTACATGTTTTTCTTTATAAGAGTTGTCATGGTCATGGTGTCTCTTCACAGTAATACAACACTGACTAAAACACAAGTTGGTGCCAGGAGTGGGATATTGTTATGCTAGGCCTGACCATGCTTTCGGTTGGCAAAATGTGGACTTTGGAACTTTGCATTAGGAAAACAGTAGAATGCTTTAAGTGAGAGTTAATAGGCCATACTAGTAGGAGCAGGGAAGATGGTGGTACTGGGGGCAATGTAAATTGTGATGGCCCACCTCAAGAGGTTTCAGGAAATAATATTAGTGAGAACTAGAGATTGTTCTTGTGTTATTTAGCAAAGAATTTGGCTGGGTTTTGACCACGTCTAAAAGTGCCTGAGGCTAAATTGAAATTTTGGATTAATGGCATTGGAGAGAAGATTTCAAAAAAGCCTAATATTGACTGTGTCACGTGGTTATTAGTGGCCAGTGCAGTTCAAAAAGAAAAGGAGCAGTCTGAGTAATAAAAACTACAATGTACTTTTTGAAGAGAAAACACACCAGGAAGTGCAATAGAGCTAAGTCTGGTGCTCAAAGAGATAAAAGTTTCTTTTTTAAAGCCTGATTCTAAGTGAAATCAAAGGAGTGGTGACTTCAGGGTAACACTCACCCAACTATAGTTCCAATTTGTATAAAATAATTGAAGAAAGGCTTAGGTCCATGCATGACAGTGCATGCCTTTAATTCCAGCCTTCAAGAGGCAGAAGCAAGCAGATCTCTGAGTTTGAGGCCAGCCTGGTCTACAGAGTGAGTTCCAGGACAGCCAAGCTTAGGCAGTGAAGGAAACCATAGAGAACAGAATGCTGGTGAAAAGGAGGTCATGTTTCAGCCTGAGCATACAGAAGAACTTGGCAACTTCAGCCATGTGGTTCTGGCTTTAGAGTCAAGAATATCAGAAAGGGTTCTGGAATCTCCCTGCAAGCTACTGAGGCCAAGTGTGTGTCTGGGGTGTCTCTGCATGAAGACCCAGAAAGGCTATTGTGTGAAGCTCTGATGGTGAAGCCTGGATTGCCTTGGAAACCCCAAGGTGCTGGAGAAGACAGAGCCATGGAATACATGCCAAGAAAAGCTGTAGACCAGGTATGGAACCTGCACAAGAGAGATAAGTAGGTTGCAGTCAATGAAGATGAAAGGAATTAGATATCTGAAGAGCATTTTGACATTGGACATGGAGATGAAGAGCTTGGTGTTTACCCTGCTGTTTTCAGTCTTGTTTTAGTTTATTATTCCCTCACTATGAGTTCTTTCCTTCATTTTGGAATGGTAATGTATATCCTGTGCCATCATAAGTTGGAAGTATGTGATCTGCTTTTTTTAAATGTTGATTTTACAAGAAATTACAATTAAGAGATTTCAATGAGTCCCAGAATAGACTTTGAGCTTTGGACTCTGAACAGCATTGAGACTGGGTTGGACTAGCGGGACTTTTGAAGTTGGACTGAACGGATTACTGCATTCTGATATGGCTAGAAGCTCAGGGGGCAGGAAGTGGAATGTGGTGGTTTGAAAAGGGATGACCCCCCCATAGACTCATATATTTTAATGCTTGGTCATTAAGGAGTAGTGCTACTTGACAGGAATTAGGAGGTGTGCCCTTATTAGAGTATGTGTAGCCTTGTTGGAAGAACACGGCCCTAGTGACCCCGTGTCACTCGGAGTGTGCTTTGCATTTTCAAATGCAAAACACAGCCCTAGTCACCCCGTGTCACGCGGGGTGTGCTTTGCATTTTCAAATGCTCAACCCAGACCCAGTGTCTACTCTTTCGGCTGCCTGCCAGTCTGGATATAGAACACTCAGCTACCTCTCCATCACCATGCTTGTTTGCATGCCCCCAATGCCTCCTAACATGACAACAATGGACTAAACCTCTGAACTTAAGCAGATCCCAATCAAATTCTTTCTTTTATAAGTGTTGCTATGGTCATGGTGTCTCTTCACAGCAATAGAACTCTAACTATGACAGACCTCACCAATTTCCACAAGCAAGGAAAGCCAAGGAATAAATAGCCTCAACCAAAGCCTCCCTAACAGTTATGTGCCAAAGCCAGTCTTAAAACCTAGGTCCAAGAGGACCTGTGCCCAAGAGGCTCCCTGGTTAGACCTCACCCACTCCTTGGTTAGATGTCACCTGCATCAAGGGAGTAGCATGCAACATTATTAAATGATTTAAACTACAATCTTAGCAGAAATGAATTTCCCAATACATCTTAAACTTAAATATATTTTTCTATTCTCCGTTTCAAACAAAAAATAATCTATGTTTTTATTGGTAGTATCAAACAAGAAGAAGGCTTTTTAAAGTGCCAGAAATAGCCCAATGGGAGCTAATATTCCTGAGAGCAAAGTAAGTTCATCTATAAGAGGAATCTTGCAGGAATGTGAGGTAAGCGTTAATAATCTACTTTTTGGGGCTAGAGGTATGGCTCAGTGGTTAAGAATCCTTCCTGATTTTGCAGAGGAATCAAGTTCAGTTCCTAGCACCCAACTCAGATACCTCATCACTGCCTATGACTTCAGCTCCAGGGGATCTAATGCCCCCTTCTGGACACCACAGGTACCTGCTCTCATGACCACATACACAGATGCAAATATATATATAATTTTAAATCATTTTTAAGTCCCTACATCTTCAGAAAAGGGTGCATTGCAATTTTTATTAGGGAAATCAGACACAGGAGAATTTTCTGAATGTCACCAAATCTTCCCTGCCTGCATGAGAATAGAACTCATCCATACTTTTAGAAAAATTCCTAATACTGCATTATAAAACCTAAGTGTTCCTCTAATAAAAACCCCAAGTGGGCATTCTCCCCTAGCTTCTGCACTCTTAATACTTGCGCTATGAAAAAGTCATTGCCCCCAGCTAATCTTTTACTATGGGAGTGTTCCATTTTACAGTGTTTCAATCTGTCATGAGACCATATTGGCTGAAGAAAAGGTAAGTTAATAGATGGAAGCTTGAACAGAAAACCCTTGCCCAAGGATATAGAGTAGCACCTTTCATTTCTCGGCATACTGTAATGGCTCGTTCTCCATGAACTTGACAGAAGGTAGAGCCATTGGAGAAGAGGAAAATTCAGTTGAAAAAAATAAATGCTTCCATGAGATTTGCCTGTTGGCTGAGCCAGCATCAATGGTGCCCACCATCCCCAACCCTGGCCTTGTGATACAAGGAGCTCAAAAGGAAGCAAGCTGAACAAGCCATGAGCAGAGAGCTGCACTCTTTCGTGACCTCTTCATCAGCTCCTGCCTCCAAGATCTCTGTCCTGTTTTGACTTCCTCCCTGGCTTTCCTCAATGATGGACTGTGATACAGAAGTACAAGCTAAAATAATCCCTTTCCTCCACAAGTTGTGCTCAGTCATGGGGTTTTGCCACAGGAATAGCAACTTTAACTAAGCTAGGGAGCTACACACTCAACATGCAGCTCCTGAGTCCATGTGCCAGGAATTTCCCTGGGTGTCACAGGTGTGGAAGTGTGTACATTCTGTGCCCCACACTCAGGAATTTCACTGAGTCCTTCTAGGTTCCTGATCTAGCCCCTCCCCCTGCTTCTCCCCACCCCTGCCACCCACCCCCACTAGGTGGCCTACAAATGGTACCCTGCCCTAGTGAAACTGGGAGTCTACTTTTTGCAGCGGGAAGTAAGACAGATGTTGCTCAGACAATTCCACAAATGTACAAAGCTTGTAATTATAAAATTCGAATAAAGTGAAGTTGCAGCCAGGCTAATGGTGCAGGCCTGTGTCATCCTAGAGACCTAGGGTGAAGGCAGGAGTTCAGACTTGTCTGAGCAACCCAGTGAGAGCCTTTCTCAAAAATAAAGTAGAAAGAGAGCTAGGTCTGAAGCCCAGTGAAAGAGTTCTTACTCAGCATGCATGAAGCCATGGGTTCAGGCACAAAGAGGCCAGAAAGGAAGAGAAAAGAAGAGGAGGAGAAGGGAGATAAAGGAGAAGAAAGGAAAAAAAGTGTTGAGTCTCTTCTAGGGAAGGTAATGGATCAGGCTTCTTTAGGGAGTTGTTTGAGTTTGCGACAATGGGAGGGTGAAGGGGGTACAGACCATATGAAACAACCCAGATGGAGAAAAATACAGACAGAGAACTTGGCAGGGCCCATAGGAACTAACATAGCCCTGTGTAAGGGCCAGCAAGGGGTGGTGGCTGGTGAGGAGGGTGTTAGAAAGGCAAGAATTCCTTACACAGCTTCACAGGCCAGTGAGACAGGGTGCTGTTGGATGGGTATCATGCTATTTGATTGGCGATTTGATTGGGATGGAGGGCTTCCTAGGCAGACTTAGGAGGAGCTGCTGGAAGAACACTAAGATGTCCAACGGGGGCCAGCCCCTCTGCCCAGCTGCTGAAGTTCTTATTGTCACTTTAATTCAATAAAACCACAACACCCAGACTCACCCAGAAGGACATTGAGAATCATAGTCACATGATTCCCACACTGCCACCCAGTTGACCCTTCCAGCAGACATGTCAGTCCCCACACATCGCCTAACATGCTCCCAAGCCAACTAGAGAAGGTAGAAAACCCAAAGCTTGGAGGACACTGCTTTGACCAAGGTGACACTGGTCAGTCTCTGGGCAGAGAAATGGGGCTGAGACTAAGCCGAAGCTCCTTATGTTCGAAGTCTAAATGCAGTGTGCCCATCAGGTGTGTCTCTCCACGCAACCACACTAAGGCTAGCATGCAGCACAAAGTTCCCTGGGGATAATGATGGCTGTGGGCTGAGGTCTTTGCCACTGTGTATCTTGATAGTGACACTTGTCAAAGAGCCATGGTGACCCAGGGTGGACCATGGCTCTTTGACACTACTGTGCAGAGCAATGCCTCTTAGGCTGGCATCATGTCCACGGTGCTTCATGGACTAGACTCCCTTATAACCAGGTAACAAGAAGATGGCCCTTAAGTGAGGGTAGCGTATAAACAAGATGAGCAACTGGTCTGCATGCCCACTTTTCCCTCAAAGTCTGACTGTTGCTTCTCATTGGTTCTCAGTGTTCTTGGCTCCACTGCCTTCAGGATCCCACCCACGACACAGTGGCCAAAGAGACCTCACCTAAAAGGGAAAGCTGTCCAGGTACAATCTAGAACCATCTTCCATTAAGCATGTCTCCATGCAGTTTGAAGCCAACATCTGGGGTGTACATTGTCATGGTTCCTTGAGACCAGGAAACATGCAGATTCCCAGGCTTCCTCCAGCCTTACAGACATAGCACCACCAAGGAGAAATTCCTGCGTTTAACGCATTTTTCTCTTTTGAACTAGAAACCCTAAAGCTCTGTTACCACTGGCGTGGACTGTCTAGAGTCTGCTTTGGGCTTACCTCTGTGTGCCCTCTGTCCACATGCTTTGAAGTAGAGAAGCTTTTAATTGAACTAGGCTGGCACAGATGAGAGCTCTGCTGTGCTTCCCTGTACAGTCTGAAGGCCCAGACTCCTTCCCTCCTCTCTCTAGTATAGTATGTGAGGTCCCTCCTTTGAGGAAAGCGAGGGTGGGGCTGGCCACCGGCTTGTGCCGTCCAAACAAGACTGTAAGCTTCACTTTGTGGAAGGGCTGCATGGCTCATCATAGGCAGAGAGAGAAAGATTCGACTGTGGCATTTTAACATACCATCTAAGCCATGCCTGGGATCTCATTGAAGACATTGTCACGAGAATCCTTTACATGAAAAGATTATGAGCCCCTCAATGGTACTTTAAAGGAAAAAGGGGAGCTGGGGAGGCAGTGAGAGAACTAAATCAAAGGGCTGTTCTCCTGAGGTCTGCCTTTTCACACTTTCCAACTCAACAGTAGCGTTTTCTCCAACTCTGCTCTGGAACTGCCTGCTTTTGTGGTCCAGTACTATAATATTGTACCATTTTCACCCACCCTCGAATGTATGTGTTCTTCTTCTTCTCTCTGAGGAAAGACAGGGATAAGGGTTGGGAAAAGCACTGTGCACACCCACTCTCCGCCACTGTCAGTGTGCACCTGAAGCCGGTGCTCCGCAATGAAAGGCCGAGGACTTAGAGGACCGTGGCGGGCTGCATCCGCCGGAAAGAATGAAGACCCTGTGTTCCCACAGAGACAGATGGCTTAGGGCGAGAGGGTTCACTCAGTGGTAGGCACCAGGCCCTGTGGCCTCAGTTTCATCAGGGTGGTTGGCAGTGGGAGGTGGGAGAATAACTGGCCACAGGCTCAGGCACACCCGGGATTTATCGGCTGCCTTTGTGGGGAGTCTTGGCCATATGTTTTCCTGAGCCTTTGTTTTTCTGTGTCTCCCCAGACATTCTCCATCTGCCTGTGAGGAGAAGAAGCAGAGCAGAGAGGGTCTGGGAATGCAGACGTGGGCCCTGGGTTCCTGGGGAGAGGGCACGAGGCAGGGGAATTGTTTTCTTCCACGGAGCCCTGTCCTGGGCAGAGAGGAGTCATCTCTAAGCTCCTGTTCTGGGTGGTGTTTCCCCCGACAGCGCTGCTTTCCTCACCTGTCTAAACTAAGCAAAGAGTATCCAATATCCACCGCGCACTGATCTTTTCAACAGATACTCAAAGGATAAAGCCAGGGTAATTTATTATTCTTCTTCTAATCCCGCAGAGTGCACTAAGAACTTCCAAACAGTGAGACATTCTTCGGAGAAAAGAGCCCTTCTTATCAGCTAGGCCGGGTCCAGAGTAACGATGACTTCACGCTGGCCGGGGCATGAGGATGCATTTGTCCCCCGTCAGTAACTGGCGCTGGGGATTGCATTTCACTTCTGTGCAGGATGAATCTGGGCAGCATGATAAGACGCCCTCCTTGAAAGGGCCCCACGACAGCCCACCTCTCTGTTTAATTACGCTCCCTACCTCTCCCCGAGGAGGAGACAGCCCAGCCTCCCTCCACTTCTCTTGGCCCGGCATTCAGGAGAAGCACTTCAGAAAAAGCACAGACAGGCAGTTTATTTCTTTAGAAGTTGTTTCTTTTATAAGATATAATATCTAGGTAGCAGTCACAAACCTCGTGAGCAAAAACTTTAGGTTACTCTAAAGCTGAATTTGAAGTACAATTTTTAGCCAGAGCCATGATGACGTATCTGTTCCAGACACAATTAGAGCTGGCTGTTGCCATAAGCGGTCCAAAGAACCGTAAGGATTTGTCATGCTGCAGACTGGACACCAAGGCAAACCAGCAATTTAGCACGTGCCTGTTTTCCTGTCTAAGTGCTCGAGGGTGTTAAATAGCATGACGTTTTCAGGAAGTCTTTTCTCACTAAGTAAATTACCTAGGGGTTCACAGAGCAGCATTTATATGTGCGTATACACAAAACATGCACACACACACAAGCACACACATGCGTACGTGCACACACCAACACATGCACACACACATCAAGCACACGTGCACCATACACATACACGCAAGCATGCATGACAATTACATTTACACAAGCTGTGTTTAAATAGACCTACAGGCAGCGTTTGCTAAATACTACTCAGAGAACAAGAAACTTGGCTTTTTCATCATTAAGCTCCTTGAAATTGGTATTAGGTTCATCTTTACTAATGTGTTTGCACCCAGTTATAGTTCCTAATCTCTGCGCTTCCTCGCCCAGCAGTATTTGCTGGGTTCCAGGCACCCTCTCAAGCATCAACTATAGCACCCTCTGAAGCACCATTCTCCACAGTGAATGTTTTCATCCTGTAGATGAATGCCTAAGCACTTTCTCTCCTCATCTTTTAAAAAGAGGGCATTGAAGGTCAGGAGGAAGGTTCAGTAGTTCATGGCCCAGTGGTTAAGAGGACTGGCTGCTCCTCCAGAAGGCCTGTGTTTGATCCCCAGCACACACCAGCTGGCTCACAAACATCTGTAACTCTAATACCATTGGATCTGATGCCCTCTTATGGCCTCTGCCGGTATTGCATGCTTGTTACCTGCAGGCAAAACATCTGTACATACAAAATAATAAAAGAAAATGCTTTTTAATTAAAAAAAAAGATGTTTCAACTTCATATGTAACTTAAGTTTATACTGTTATCTCACTAAGAAAATGAATCCTGGTCTCTAAATCACTCCCTTCTCCCCTGCAGTCATGCACCACTTAATGATACCACAAATGTCCCATTGACTTGGAATGGAGCAAAACTCCCAGACCTGCTGTGCTGAAAACCACATGAAATGACAAGATGCGCTATTCTGTGCAGCCCCCCCGGAGTACGGCAACAGACACCCTGGTCTGTGTGCTTACCGGGCTACACTTTCCATCATTCCCTTAGCCTCTGCTCCTTCTACCTATGAGCATGAGACTCATGCTCATAGGTAGTCATAACACAGCCTCAGGTCAGTCCCTTGGATGGGTCCCAAAAGCAACTGCTGTGGAAGAAAACAACTCCATGCGTACGGCAGAGGGTTGGGGTGGAAAGGGAATGTGGCTACCCTCATGGTCCTGGCACCCTGCTGGACACACACCCCATGCGCATTTCTCTCCCTCACTTGTTATACGTAGTCCATGAGCAGCTTCTGTGCCAGGCTTGGGCATCTGGGAAGACTCCTGGAGGAAGCCATGTGGTGACTCCATGTAAGACTGGCCTGGGATAAGAAAGTGGTCATAGAGGAGAAACATCGCTTGCAGACCATGAGGCAAAGCAGAAAACTGTCAGGCAGTACACTGCAGAGTCCAGGACAGAGACTGGGGTGGGGGAGGGAAGACAGAGCTGGAGGCACCAGAGAACACTGTCCCCACACAGTGTATATCCATGTGGCCTTACCAGCCAATGGGACTTCTCCAGCTCCACCTCTCTTCATCCCCAATGAACAACATGAAACCAAGTCCTTCTGGGTCAGCCGTCCTCACGTCTGCGCACAGCTTTTCAGTAACCTGCCAAAAGCACAGCTCACACAACACAGGACTGAGTCTTTGGCCTGACTACATTTAATGATTCCAGAAAAACACACTTATCTCTCCTCCTCTCCCCTTCTCATTAGCTCTATGCAACCCATGTTCTCAGGCTGGAAAGCCCCCATGGAGGCCCTGCTTGGTACTTGATTGCTCTTGATTGCCCAGACTAAGGATGGAATGCCAGCCTCTGGACCCACCTGTTTTAGGGCTCTTAGAACCCAGAGAACACACTGCAGCACCCCATTAGTTACGGAAGTCTCACAGGCAGCAGGGCCTACCAAGAGCCACACTCCCGCCTGTAGCAGTCTAAAGCCTGGTTCTGGAGACTTCTGCTCAGGAGGTAGGGATTCTTGACTCTACCACAAAAAGGAATTTCAAGATGAGCCAGTATTAAGAAAAGATCGTAACAAAGATGGAGAAAGAGTGGTCAATAGAAGTGTCCAAGGAAAGAGAACGACACACCCATGGGTGGGTGTGGGCTCTCAGCAGAGTCACACTTACTTTCCTAGTAAGGGCTGCACACAGGCTTTTGAAGCTTTTGAAATTATATTGCTCAAAGGGTATCTAAAGGAATGTTCTTCCCTACATCTTCTGCCCCTTTTGATATGGTATTAGAGGGTGGTTGTGAAGGTTCCTACATAAGATTGCAGTCCAATCAAATAATATCATGGGGGCCAGTGGGAGGGCTTGGCAGGCCAAAGTGCTTTTCTGGGAACCCACCTGGTAGAAGGAGAAAACTGACTCTCACAAGTTCTCCTCTGACCTCCACACACGCTATGGTGTGCACGCACAGGAGAACACATGTATATTAAATAAGTAGAGATAACCGTTTTAAAAATATGGGTCACAAAAGTTGTGCAAGAAAGTAAAAACATGTATTTTATTTAAAATGAAATTTCTTGTGACATTCCTAGAAAATTGTAGGTTTATCATTGAGAAAGGCGACAGGCTTAGGCTTTCAGCATGGCCCAGGTCTCTTTTAGCAATTATTCTTATTTGAGGTATGTCAAAGAATCACCCACTGTCTCTATGTAGGCAGCCTTCACAGCAAATATTATTCACTGTGTAGTAATAATACATTGACTCTCTGCCTTCCAGGGACTTCAACCAGACTCCAGGATGAAGGGCCCCTTTCCCTTATCATGCTCCCTTACTTTTTGCTGTGTTTCTACCGTGCCTCAGGAAGAAGAGAGAAAGCCCCATGTTCAGTAGAAGTACACCCAAGGATGGCCTTCAGAACCCTTGACCTTTGGACTGGTCCAGAATCTTGTGCCCTGCCCAAGAGGAGAGTTAGGATCATTTTATCCTGCTACATCCTCATTATTACTAGCTTAATTGCCCATCTGCCAGCAACCCACAGGACTAAGAGTTCTGGCAGGTCTTCCATGGGGCCTTGAATCTACTAGCCCAGCACTCACCGCAGCAAGAGTCTATCCAGAAACGAAGGACCACGAAGCCAATAAAGTCTGTGCAAATAAAAACACACGGCATCCAGCAACACAGACAGCAGACTGTCAGCCTGACTACATAAGCAGGAGTTTTGCAGAAGCTCCAGCAGAGAAAGACACTGAAAGAGGAGCGAGGGAGAGTGAATTCTAAGAGCCCCTTCCTGCTGTCATGGCAACTGGCATCCCGGACACTCCCACCAACTGCTTATGCTCCCCTCCGAATCTGTCGTGGAAGTCCCTCAGCTGTGGAGCACCAACCGGGACTGTGTGGTCACAAGTGCCAAAATGTGCCGCCCAGAGGCGGCAGGGCGGCACAGGTACACCCAGCTGCCAGCTTCATGGGACCATGCCAAGCTGGTGATGTCGTCATCTCATGCGTGCCAATTTCCTTGTGCTGCCACAGTCAGGTTAAGAAATGCCAGCCTTGTGTCTGAAGAACGATAAAGTTTCCAGAATACAGAGCATACTTTTCCAGCAGGGCCCGGGGGCTGGGGACAGGCATCGGGTAGAAAGAAAAAAATGCAGGAAGGGATAAGAGAGGAGCTTCCAAACAACACCAGAAGCACCTGCAGAAAAGAAATGAAAACGGGCCTTGAACCAACTCAGGGCTTCCAACGAACACTCAAAATCCTTCTCCAGCCAACCTTGCACTCTAGATTTGCCACTCTAGACTCTAGACCCCAGGGCATTTCCTCTTCCATAGACCATGCTTCCTCAGAAAGAGTTAATCCAATTGTCCCTGCTCTAGAGACCATATCACCTCATGTCCTTGGAACCAAAGCCCTGCTGCCATGTGCTGGGATGTTGGAGCTCATGGACATATGAGTTCATAGAAGCTCTTTCCAGGCACAATTGTCATGTAAAGGACAGCTCCAAGCAGACATGGCTGTAGTGTAGAGCTCAGCTCAGGTTTGTGGGATTTCTCTCAAGCCTACTTGTTCAGCTACTTTTCCTGAAGCTCAGGTTAAACTGAGCCTCCTGGAAAAACCGTCATCACCTGTGAGCAAATGGAGACGGGCTGCCTCCTTTCAGACTCTTGAAAGAGAATTCTAAACTAGGTTATCACTCGACAGACAGCATCCTCAGGAAACACGAAAGCCGCTTTGACTGTACAAAGTGCTCTAAAAACTGGATTCAAGGGGCAGGGAAACGTCATGTCACATCAGACAGACTGTTGACGGGGTTTGGGGGGAAGCTGCAGGAGGGCACACACCAAGACCTGTCCACCCAGAAGCAGCTAGGGGCAAGCAAACAACCTAAAAAGTTATCTGAGGGAGGGGGCAGAGGGCAGCTGTGTCACAGCATTGGGGTGTACCTCAAAGCAAGGCCTTCAGAGGCAGCAAGTGAAACTCTAGCCCACTGCGTGAGTCATTAGTCATTTAGCTGGGATGGGTAATCCCATTCAAAAGGCATGCTCACTTTCCTTTCTGGAAGTCCTGTATTTAATTTATGAAGTCACTTTCGTTTCCTCTATTTCTGTGGAGTCCCTACACTGAGCAAGACAGGGAGGATGAAAGCCGCTGGGGATGGAGAGAAGGAAGGTGACTTTTTCTCCTCGTGGTTTCTTCATTGCTGGTTTCTTGTTGTTTGGTTGGTTCTAAAATTCTAAGCCAGTGGGTAGTGCGTAGCACAGTTGAGAAAAACGGGCAGGCCCTGAGGGAAAACCGTGAAAGGATTGGAAAGCCAGTGCTGGGACAACCCAAGAGGAATCACCAAGTTGACCTGAGCCCTCAGAGGGTTCTGGGTCAGCTTCCGGCTGTCCTAACAAACCCCTGGACAATGGTGCTTAAGACCAACAATCTAAGCACCCAGGTGGCGGCAGCAGCCACACACCATGTTTGCCGCAGCCCTGTCCTTGATGCTTCCTCCTGCAAGCAAACTGCAATGTCGATTTTTGTACCCGTCTGCACTGCAGATGACACGTCAGAGGGAGGAGGGGCTGTGGAACCTGTCCTCTGCAAAGGACATGGCTGCCGTGACAATCAGCAGCCCTTTTCTTCAGTTTGCAAAAGTCAGAATGATTCTTGGCAAAGTGAGTGTTTAAACAAATACAAAGGTAAAGAGTTGGAATTCCTGCAAGGGAGTGATCTACAAACTGACTGTCATTTAAGCAGGGTGCACATGAAAATAGCCATAAAGTTCTCAGAGCACATTTCCAAGCCGCCTAGGTCCACACAGCACGTTTTTGTTTTTGTTTTTAATCCAGCCCATGAGTCTGAAAGAAGACAGATTTGACTGCTGAGCTTCCTCCCAGTGCTTCTCCACTTGTGAAATCACATTCTTGTTCTCACTGGAGCATTGATGTGGAGGAATTTTATAGACGTATTATAGAAAATATGTGAAACAGGTGAGAGGAATTGTGGGGGGGGACCTGATGCCGTTGTCTTTTCGAGAGGTCAGATTTTCCATGCGCTGAGGGCTGACAGCCGTGCCTGCTGTATGCTCTCCCAGGGTGACATGTTTCTAACATTACACCGAGGGAACCCAACCCAGGCTCTCCGGCGCACTCCAGACAGGACTTGCAGAGGGAGCTTCAGAAGCCCCGTGCTGGCGCGCTGAGCTTCACAAAGAAGCTCACTTTTCCCCAGAGGGATAAAGGAGCAAGATCTGTCTTTGTGCTGTCTTCCTAAGGTCCTCTTGTGGAATCTAACGTTTTATGGCTAAAAAATAAAAATAAAAAAGCAAAGCAAACACAATGATGAACAAAGCATTACAAGTTGTTTATGTCGGTTTTTTTGTTTTGTTTTGTTTGGCTCTGGCTGTCCTGGAACATACTATGTAGACCAGGCTGGCCTTGAATGCACCAAGATCTCCTGTCCCTGCCCAAGTGCTGGGATTAAAGGTATGTGCCACCACACCCAGCTTCCCCTTTTCACTTTTAAGTAAGTTTGCGTAAGTGTTTACAGGACACAGTGGTATTTACAAGAAACTAAACTGACTTGAGGAGGGCTCCAAAAGCTTGTGCTATGACTCTGTGCATAGACTCAATCAGTGTGAAGGTGTGGTCACTGCCAGGAAGCAAACGCAGCAGCAGCTTCTGGAACAGCCTTAGCAGAGCTGGTATTCACTGGAAAGAGTCCTCACTGCTCCCTGAGGGATCCAAGCCCCAGCCAGCATCAGGACTGAGTTTGAATCACAAGCCATAAAGCAGTGGCATGTCTCCGGCTTCTTTCATTCCTCCAAACCTTTCTGCCCATAGATTTAGAAAAGGTCCATGCTTAACGCCTGTATCTTGTCAACTGGAAGAGACGCCCACTAGAAAGAGACACTAGGTTATGAACAAGGGTTAGCAAATACTGTCCAGCCCACCAGAGTATGTTGAAGGCCCAGGAGAATGAGGGAAGGATGGAATGAGCTGGTTGGGAGGAAAGGGCCTATTTGTCTATATGAAAGATGAAAACCTAGAAATGCAAAAAGATGGTCATGCAAGGAGGAGAAGCCCTCTATCTTGCAGGGACAAGGAACCTTGTTGTCAGACTCTTCTCCACAAGCAAAGGCTGCCAGTGGCAGTAACAGGAGGTCCCTGGCCAGTGCAATTGTGTGCTTCTCTATCTCCCCTGTAATTAAGGGAAGTGTTTGGAAAGAGATGAGATTTAGCAAAAATGACTAGTGCTGAGTGCACAGAGGCATTGACTACAGGAAAATTGATTAAAATACTGAGTTTGAGCCAGAGGGGGAAGATGAGCCAAGTGTTGACTGCAGAAAAAACATTCCTAGAGGAATCAAGTGCCAAGAAGTTTCTGGTTCTCCTTCAGGTCTCTGGAGTCACCTGTGTTTGCTCAGGTCTCTCTCTTTCTCTTGCTTCCCAAATCTTCACTCTCTCCATAGACAGGATTTGACAGAGCTATGCTGCATGACAGCGCAGATAATGTCCTTGGAGAGTCTTGAAGGTCATTATTCATTCTTCCTGTGGCAAATATTGATTGCCTACTGTTTGCTAAAGAGTAATCACAATACGGAAAGGCAGATAGATCCTTAGGGTCTTCTATTCACAATATCAAATGTTCACAGGTTCATTTCAAGGAGATCATGTTTTTGTTGTTGTTGTTGTTTAGTTTTTGTTCTTTTTTTGTTAATTAATTCAATTAGCATCTCAGTCATTGGGCCCTCGCACCTCTCCTCCCAGTCCCACCCTCCTTCCTGCATCCCCTCTATCCTATTCTTCAAAAGAGGGGAACTCCCCTACCCAGACACTCCAGCTCATCTATTCACATGATGACTGAGTTTGTCTTCCTCACCTGTGGCCTTGTAGGGAAGTCCCATCAGGGGACTTAGTCTGTGTCAGAGATATCCCCCATTCCCCTAGTGGGCCTATATGAGGTGTAAGATGTCCATCAGACTCATCTTCTTGTTGTCTGTGCATTGTAGCATGTCTATCCTGTACTATATGACTAAAATACAGATATAAGTGAGTGTATACCATGTGTGTCTTTCTGGGTCTGTGTTTCCTCACTTTTCTAGTTCTATCCATTTGCCTGCAAATTTCATGATTTCCTTGTTTTTAATGGCTGAGTAGTATTCCATTGTGTAGATGTACCATAGTTTCCTTATCCATTCTTTGGTTAAGGGACATCTAGGTTGCTCCCAGTTTCTGGCTGTTATGAAAAATAAAGCTGCTATGAACATAGTTGAGCAAATGTCCTTGTTGTATACTTGAGCATCTTTTGGGTGTATGCCCAGGAGTGGTATAGCTGGCTGGGTCTTGAAGTAAGGCTATTCCCAGCTTTCTGAAAAAGTGCCAGATTGATTTCCAAAGTGGTTGTACAAGTTTGCACTCCCACCAGCAATGGAGGAGTCTTCTTTTCTACACATCCTCGCCAGCATGTGTTGTCATTTGATTTTTTGATCTTGGCCATTCTGACAGGTGTAGGCTAGAATCTCAAGTCCTTTTGATTTGCATTTCCCTGGTGACTAAGGACATTGAGCATTTCTTTAAGTGCTTCTCCACCATTCGAGATTTCTCTCTTGAAAATTCTCTGTTTAGCTCTGTATCCCATTATTCCACATATGGAGAAGCTTAGATTGTTCTTTGTCCATTTTCAAGGGGAGACATCTATTCATAATAGCTAGTTCTTTTCAGAGTCTAACACTCTAATGGCAGTACATTAGATCCACAGTGATAGCTGCACCTGAAAGCGTGTCAGAAGAGCCCAGCCTTGCCCAAACATGTTCAGCCCTCCCGGCCCCTCTCAGTCCTGCCAGGTGAAAGCTGCACTTCAACAAGGTCTGTAGATGGTCATGTGCCCACAAATGGAAGATGCAGTGGCTTTACCTGCTGGCTCCCAGGTGCAGGAATATTGCCCAAAACAATGAACTAGATGTGAATTTTACCACCAGAATTCAGAGGATCTCGGGTGGGGCCTGGAAGCCTGAAAGTCTGATTTTCTCCCATTTCCAGGGCAACAACTTGACAGCTGCTGGTACACACACACACACACACACACACACACACACACACACACACACATACACACACCATAGAGTTTCATTTAAACCTATGGATGAAGATAAAATATCAATCTATTGCCCTAGTCCACATCAGGTCACCAGGGTGCCGTTTGTCCCACAGGTTCTGTCTTACCTTCACACTAGAAGGAAATTAAGATTAGCAAACAAAAATTCCTTCAAGCTTACTTTGAATCTCTTAAAGTTTCCTTAAAAGTAGAAGCAAAAGACAATTTATTAATAATAATATGTGGTTGTCAAAGTCAAGAAGCAAGTAGATTTCTGAGTTTCAAGCCAGCCTGGTCTCTATAGTAATACCTTCTTTCAGATAGATGGATGGATGGGTTGATGAGCAGGTGGATAAATGGATGGACAGATGGACAGACAGGTGGATGGATAGATAGATAGATAGATGGATGGTTGGCTGAGTGGCTGGGTAGATGGACAGATGGATGGATGGACAGACAAAAGGATGGATGGGTGGGTGAATGGATGGATGGATGGATGGATGGACGGACGGATGGACGGATGGACGGAAGAAAAGATAGACAGGCAGGCAGGCAGTTTAACCAAGAAAAATATTTTAGGAAGGACTGTCAGTGTGCTTCGTCTCTCTTGATCTTAGCTCCCTCTCTCACATACATTTATTTATTTATTTATTTATTTATTTATTTATTTATTTGCCAGAAGGATTACCTCCAGAGTTTAGGTCTTTCTTTCTACCATCCTAGGGACCAAACTCAGACATCAGGCGTGGCAGCAAGTACCTTTATCCACTTAACCACGGCATAGGCCCCTTTTCTTTTCTTTCTCTTTGTGATACAATCCTCCAGTGTTGTCCAGGTTGCCTCAAGCCCAATACCCCTGCCTCCCAAAAGCTGGATTAGAGGTGAGCACCATGGGTCCACTCTGAGCTACCTCTTAACCTGACCTGATCAGGGCCAGACACGGTAGGCAAGACAGAGGCCTGTGTTCAGAAGCTCTCTTCTCCTACATGTTCACAGCATTTACCTGCCTTTCAGCTCTCCGTTCTTGCTTTAAACTGGGGTTCCCGGGGTTCCCGTACAGAGCCGTGCCTGTGCCTGCTCTTAGGGCTGCTCTTGAGTAGCTGTCTCACATCATACCTAAGAGTCCACCAACTAAAAACCATCCAGGAATTCCTTTGGGACGTGCCTAGGGCCTTCTCACAAACAGGCCTGGATGTTACAGCTCCAGCTCAGGCTGCCAGCCCCCTCTTTCCAGCCTTGGCTTCCTGTTTTAGTCACGTGGTCTCAGCAAGGTAGGTGTTCGCTATCATAAACTAGTTGATATCTTCATTTTACTTCATGGTACAGCAAATGTGGGTGGAAGAGAGGCTTTGGCCCCCTCCTCTCTGCCCCTTCATATGGCTCTATGTGGACAAACCTTCCTGTGTTTAATCTTACCTCTACCATTGCTAACATGACAAAACCAAAAATGCTTCTCCATGAAGATTTCTAACTTGCCACTGACTTCCCTCTTTCTCTCTGATCAGCAAATGTGAGTGAAGAAGTGTCCTCAGTTAGCTTCAGAAACAGAGGAAGTGGAAGCGGATTCCTGCCAATTCTTCTAGGTGCACTGTTCCTTCCGTCTGGTCTCTAGGGCCAGCTCTGTGGCGCCTTTAGTACAGCCAGATTCCAGGCTCAGCAAAGGAGTTCAACCCTTGCCTCCCCGGATTCCACAAATTCTTCAGGTCTCAGTCCTCTAAACATTAAGGAGTAGAGCGTCACTGTTCAACCTTAGGCTGTGTTGATCCGGGGAGCTCCTAAGAACTTTTTCTGAAAATCTAACATTGCCTTTGCATTTTTAAGGACTCGGTTTCTCAGGAGCTCTCTTGCATTCTTTTGTTATTCTCTGAGAGTGGGCCAAAGTGTTTTGGTTTTAGGCATTACCCTGAGCTTCAGAGTCCCACCCTGAATGATCGATATACACAATCAATACTGGAGACAAATTTCCACCACCCCTCCTTACCTAGTGAAGCTTACATTCTTTTCCCTGCACCTTACAAAGAACAAGTGAGTAGAACGCAGGACTATAACTTCAAGCTGCTTTTAACACTAAAATACCGAGGTGGAAGACAAGATCTAACATGGCATGGACACCCTGTGGGACGTGTCCACCTCCTCCAGGTGTTGCTGCCCCCGCCCCTGCCCCTGCAGCCACACAGCCAGCCACCTCCATGCGTCACAAATTCTGGAAACTTCCTCATAATCACATGGGTTAGCCCAAAACCTCAGAAATTAGTCTGAAACAGCTCTATCGAGTAGCACCTGGCTGGGTGTCACAGACCTAATGAAAGTCAGTGCATCAACGAGCTGTCTGCCCCTTCGTGTCCCTCCCTCCTTTCTTTGTGGGTGCCATTTGCTTTCATGGAAACCACTGTGCAAAGGCAAATGTAGGCAGCTGTCCAGGTTCCCTCAGTCTCTACCCAGGCACCTCTTGAGCATATGAAGCCTGTGAGCAGCCCCCTTTCCATTTCCGAAACCCTCCAGAAGCATTCCCTGAATTCCAGCAATTCTGGGGTCAAAAAGGAGACTATTTAGGACAAGAAGACTCCCAGTCTGCCACCACCAACAAGACAGAAGCCTTTCTGTATTTCTTGCTGGGATTAGTCAGACTTGCTGGGTCAGCCCTGAAAAACTGACAATTAAAGGGTGAGCTAAAATCTCAAAAAGAAGAAAAGAAAAGAGGAAGGAAGGAAGGAATGAAGGAAGGAAGGAAGGAAGGAAGGAAGGAAGGAAGGAAGGAAGAAAGAAAGAAAGAAAGAAAGAAAGAAAGAAAGAAAGAAAGAAAGAAAGAAAGAAAGAAAGAAAGGGGTAGGCAGAACCTGCTGGGTTCTGAGATGAGCCAGGGATGGTGGTACAGGCTCTATGTGTATGTGTGTGGCTAAGCATTTTCATAGTAGAGCTGGCACCTCTGAACCTCTGAGCACTGGGCCTGGGGTCTCTCAAACAGGACTGGTTGGCATGATGCCAGTAACTAGTAAGTTTCCCTTCAGATGCAAATGACGCTAGGCTGAACCTGGCCACCAGGAGGGAGGACAGAAAGCTGCAACCTCTAACTCAAGGGAAGAAATGTGAAATAGAATTCAGAAACTGAGCTGTCTGGGCTCTAGCAGCCCCCCCCCGCCCCCGTTTCCCTCGCCTTCTTTTTAAAGCCATCTCCTTCATCTTTTCAGGACACTCTTGGAGAGCAAGCAGCTACTCAGGATTCCTAAGCCTAAAATAAGGCCAAGAGGTGTACCTCTCTATCTACCAACTGGTTGCTGAGGATGGAAGGGAGGCGGGGCTCATTGTGAACCAGAAGATGGGTAGGGAAGTTTTCCCAGCAAGCAGCAAACAATTCAAAACTAATAATATCATCTAAGTGTGGGGAAGGTAGAAATATGAGAAGAAAGTTGCTACAATAAACTGACTAGGGAGCCTAAGATGCCAAACAAAAAACAAAACAACAAAAAAAAAATGCAGAAAAAGAAGGCAGGCTGCAGGGGCATTCCCGATGTGCTCCAGAAGATCAGTGCATCCTGCATCTCAGGCGCTTTCTGAATGCTAACGCTCCAGACCACCATCAGCAGTGACTGTGCGTGCCATCAGCAGCTCTTCAACCATCACCTACCAGCACCAGAGACTATCTACACATCTCCCCACTTTGGGTCAGGTGGCTTCAAAGCTCTTTCGTGAACATGGATCCTAGCCTTCAAAAACATTTTTCAACAATGCAACTAAAAATGAAGTCAGTGCAGCAGACTGCAGACTATGTGAGAAACAAAGCAGGCGGCTATGTGCACGCTTGGGCATGAGTGTGTGTATATGTGTGTGCATACAGCTACATGTGATTTTGTGTGTACATCCATATGTGTGACTGTGCATATGTATATGAATATGTAAGTAGTATGTACATAATTCTATATGTTTATGTTTTCATATGCATACAAGTCTGTGCCAGTAAGCAATGTGTAGGTACATGTACCTGGTATACACACAGCAAATAGTCTTTCCTCCGCACATACACACACACACACACACACACACACACACACACACACACACACATTCCATGTTCCAATATGATCTTTATGAAAGCCATGGGCACCTGCAAATGACTAGAGCACTTGCCAAGACACCAGCCCAGCCCCACAGCTCAGAGACAGATCCTCATGGTAAAGTCATTTGCTCTAGACTGTGTCTCTAATGGAAAAGCCAAAAGTGCCTTGAGGTGGGCAGCCTGGGTGTCTCCCCCACCAGGAAATCTCATCAGATTGCTTCAAGGTTTCCTCGGCCTTCTCTCCAAGTACTAACCGCATCACAGCCATGTGAAAATCAAATCCACGGGGTTCCTGGGTCTGTTTTGAATTTTTATGTAATTGAAAAAAATGAAATAAATTCTTTAAAATTTGATTCTAATTTGCCCTTGCTTTTTATGGATTTTGTAGCTAATCAACCATGATAGCACTTATTTCATTCTTCCCTTAAGTCTGTGTAATATATATGTCCCTTATTTGTGAATAAAGATGATTGATAGATATTTGGATTTGCAGAGATTGCTGCTATTTAAATTTAGGTTGTTTATTTACTTTTTTATCTAATATGAATGAGAAGAAATAGAAACTGTTTAGCTGGCCATCTAAAACACACTAGAAAATACTCTGGAGATTTATGTAGAGGCTTAGAAATAATTACAATTTATTTTTGCTTCCATTTGTCTAGACTATTAAGACATTTTTTTTTCTGGCCTGTGTGGAGAGTTGTAGAAGCCAAAAAAAATGAATAGGAGAAAAATGTTTTCTATGGACAAACACACCAAACAGGAAGGCTAATGTCTCTGGACCCATAGCGGAAGGTGCAAAACTTAACCACTATCCAGAGAAGAAGGAGCCGCCCTTCCAACCCCACTGATGCAAACGAGGAAGGAAATGAAGCTTTATTTTAAAAGACACCGTCATGGCAACTGAGGTGTCTTCCATTACTGATTCTCAAAGTTGGGTCATGCACTCACACACAATATATAAGCACAAAAGTTGACTCAAATACAGGAAATAATGGAGGCTCAGGGTTTTCAGAGCGGCACTAACTTACATTGCTTCTTTCATTTCTAACCTGAGTCTCAACGCTCAGCTGAAAGCCAGTGGCTGTGGTCTCCAATCCCACAGTTAACGTCCTCTCTTCCCACCGTCACCCCATGCTAGGTAGTCTTCATCAATTTCGTCTCTCTCTACCTGTTCTTAGCTTTCTTTCGGCTTAGAGAACAGATCTAGAATTTTTAGTGAGAAAAAACTAAGGTCTTCAATGTGTAAATCCAAGGCTAAACATAGACATGGCAATAGAGTTTTTGTTTTGTTTTGTTTTAAACTCTTTCAGGCAACTCATTTTTCATTTACAACAAATAATTCATAACTAAACTTAATGCCTTCTAGACCACGCTCATTGAAAACATGTGTGAATCCTGTTGTGGCATCAGAAACAATCAGAAGTCATTTTGTTCCCATTTCAAAGACAAGAACAGTAGTTTACATGTTCAGTACATAACCAAACTGTTTCAAAACATCTGGAGGGCTATATCTTTCTGTGTTTATAGACAGATTCTTTCATGAACAGCAAATAGGAAAATCTGACCCTGCCTCTACCATCACTGAACCAATAGACTTCTTCAGCCCGAGTTATTCGCAGTTCCCATGTTATTCATACCCAGAGATAAGCCAGGAATATGATGTCATTGCATATAGGAACTGTTCTTCCTGGAGTTGCCCATGAACTCTGCAGCTCTTCTTTACCATCAAGTCTCATCTAGACACAAGCATGGGGCTAGAGATGAGGCTGAATGATGGAGCCCTCATCTGGCTTGCAGGTAGCCAAGAGTTCAATTCCCATCGCAATGGATTAATGTTTTAAGAAAAAAAATGCTTCCCAGAGTGAAAAATCTGCAAGTGTGTACATTATAAAATACCTTTGAGTCCCATAAATTATGTGTGGGTGTTTGTTGATGTAGTGAGCCCACTCACACGTTGGCAGCCACTTTCCTGAGTTTCAACTTACAATTAAGTCTTACTTCAACCAAAAAGTGGTGCTCATAAAACCAACAGCCACCACTATTAGAAAATGCCCAGCTATTGTTACAGTAATTATAAATCATTTTACACTATTTCTGCTAAGTTAGTGCAGCAGATACTGCTGTGACATCAGCATCTCCCCTAAACGGTGCTACTCTGCTGCTCTCTTCCCAGGATGACAAAACCTCCCAAGAAGGGAGACTTCTTACATGTCCTAGACACTAACCGGGTGGCGAAGGGGAGTCCTTCTTACCTGTCCTAACTGCTAACAGCAGTGTTATGAGGCTGGAGATGCCATCCTGAAAAGTTATGTGGCTTGCTCCTGACATTTCCAAGTCTCACTCTTCCTGGTGTTGCATGCATTCAGCCTGTTACCTCTTTGTCCATCATTCTTTTACATATGATCAGTTGAAAGCCAGTTAAAACAAGGGTTCCCAATTCCATAATAAGACACTAGCTCCAATACAAACTAATATTATTAGAAGAGTCCTTCTAAGGAAATGCTAGCAATCAGCTTAAAAGCATTAGCATGTTTCTGAGCTGCAACTAAGAGCACATCCTCTTCTACCCTAGCCTTCCAGGTTCCCTCTGTCCACTGCCTCTCACTTGTCAAAATGCTTGTTCCCAGAGGAGGAAGCCTTAAGAACCCAGAGAAAAGATTTAGTGTTAAGGATTAGGAGGGTTAAAGAATGTTCACAAAAGCCCTTCAGCCCCACACTCCCAACCCACACCCTAAGCCACCCCTCAAATCCCCAGTAACATTCAGGCATGTCTGCCACTCGGCTACCTGCCGCCTTCACAGAGGCACTTCTGTGATGGGTGTCTGTGTGAGTCGTTTTGCTCAGCACTGTGACCAAATGCCAGGCAGATTTATTTGGGCTTACAGTTTGAGAGATTACAGTCTATGCTGGCAGGAAGATACGTGGCGTGGCGGCGGGAGGGTCCATGGAGATCAGGGTGTGAGGGAGCTGCATGCTCATATGACTAGGAAGGAGAGCTAGACAAGGAGCAGGACCAGGCTATAAACCTCCAAGCCCACCCAACACTGACCCATTTTCTCCAGAGAGTGTCTGATATCTGAACCTTTCCAGGCTCATCCTCCCATGGAGGGACTCATGTCTATCTCCCACAGGCTATACACAGTGGGCCCAGCTTTCCTCATTTGCATTAATTTGCATTAGTTTCCTCTTAAATTACCCTCACAGTTACCAGCAGGTTCTCAGCTACTGTGAATAATTGTAAATGTTTTTAAAAGACTTCTGTAAGGGTTGCTGAAGATTCTACAACGTCTCCAAACAGCACCATCATACAGGGACCAAGTGTTCAGACACATGAGCCTGTGGGGTACATTATCCAAATGTACAAACTGTAACAGCATCCCCATTGCAACATGACCCCAAGTCATAGAAAACCCTCACTTCCTTCACGAGGACCTCAGTGCTGCTGGCAGAGACCATGTGGTCACTTTTCGGTCTCCTTCACTCACATGTCCAGCCAACATACAATAGCATCTGTCTTTCCTCACCCTCATCTATCTCTCTGTCACTAACCTATCTATCAATAGATAAGTCTGACATTTAGTCACTGTCACTTGCATCACCTTCGCCCAACTACCTTGCCTTCTCTCCTGCATCATCACGACAGTTCCTCAGGAATCTCCAGGAATGACCTCAAGGCCTCCCATAGCTTCTATCCCTTGTGTCTTTGTGGCAATTCTACCCGACTCCCAACGCTGCTCTGCCAGAACTACTCATTCCCCACACACCTCACTCCTCCAACTTGTTCAAAAGAACTGACCAGGGCTATGGTGCGGCCCCGTGGTAGTATTTACCTTCATCTGTGAAGTCATGAGTCTCACCCCAGCAATGGGAAAAAGCAATCTGTTCAGTACACCCAGCCCAAACCTCAAGGCCCTTAGACTTGCCACCCCCCTTGTTTTAAGTGCTGCTCTCTCAGAAACCCTCACAGCTGACTTCCTTCTACTCCCGTCAAATAGCTCCTAACACCTGTCCTGAGTACTCCTCGCAAGGGACAGTCACCGCTTTCCTAAAACTTACCCACCTTCCTCTCAATTTCTCTCCAAAGTGATTGCTGCCCTCTGACTTGGAACATAGTTGTTTTTAATCTCTTTCCACACGGTGTCTGATGCATTCCAGGGGCCAAGCAACATAGTCAGCAATCCAAACTGAATGGCATAGACCATTCTCTTATCATTCTCTAAACAGTAGGGCACAACAACCTTCGCAGACTGTTTATAATTCATTGAAGTAACCTAGAGAGGCTTTA
The DNA here is from genome assembly GCF_907164565.1 of Psammomys obesus. NCBI lineage: Eukaryota > Metazoa > Chordata > Mammalia > Rodentia > Muridae > Psammomys > Psammomys obesus. Next base: position 4,179,026 of record NW_026585643.1, on the reverse strand, counting down.
TAGTCTACAGGATGGTGTGCATAGGCTCTGCGCATGTAGACTCTGGTATACTGGAGTTCTTGGACCTTCATGGACACTAAAGCATGACTACATTTGTTCAGTCGATTCATTAATTATGCTATTGTCACAATGGGTGGAGCTTAAAGAGACATGCCTTGGTGTTGCCAACCTGTATTCACCTTTGCGCTGATGAACTTTGCTTACAGGACCACCAGAAGTGGTCCAGCAGAAACATCAGCTGAAGCAGAAAGCCAGACTACCTAAGAATGAGCTCTCTATGGAGTTAGGATCTTGTCCTTTCCCTCAGCCTACCAGGTAGACTAAAAACCACAGCTGAGCAGATGCCAGGCTGCTGATGTCAACCCGACAACAGCCTCCTGGGTGCACTACTACTGTTCTTTCTGTTTCACTTATGACATCAAAGCTTCCAGAAGTCAATCTGACCAAGGTCACATTAGACCCAGTCTTCCTTCAATGTCCACCAGGCCTTCACCCATACCTCTTTCCTTCTTTCAGGAAAAGAGAGAATAAACCTTAAAGGACTAATTCATAGATGTCAGCTCTGTGGGGTTTCGTTGGGTTTGGTTTGGTTTGGTCTGATTTGGTGTGTGTGTGTGTGTGTGTGTGTGTGTGTGTGTGTGTGTGTGATGAACTCGACACCTTGGGTATGTTTAGTGTTAGGCACATATACTGCTTGACTGAACTGTACCTACCAGTGGCTCTAAGAGACTTTGGTTTTGGTTTTAGTTTCTGGTTTGAGAAAAGATACATGTAGCCCAGACAGACTTAGAGTTTACTATTAGGCCAAGGATAGCCTTAAAATCTCCAGCCTCCTGCTTCCTATAAGTGCTGGGATGTTAGGGAAGCACTTCTACATTGAGCACAAGCCTTTCCTGATCATGTTCTCTGTGATTCCAAGTCCAGAGGATCCAGTGCCCTCTTCTGGCCTCCAAAGGCACCTGCATTCACATGAGCATATTCACACACAGACACGTACATACACAAAATTAAAAATAGAAATAATATTAAAAACATTTAAAATTTTTAAATTTATAATATCAACACCTTAGAACAATCAGCCAAGCCACGTTCCTTTGCATATTATATTCAACATCCCACAGACATCAAGACTGCTTTGTTGAGTTTATCTTCAGCCTGTCACCTCTTTGTACATTGTTTTTATTACATTTACATATGAAAAAACAAAAACTGATTTGGATAAAGATTCAGAAAAGTCTTCAACTCCCAATTCCAGAATAAGACACCAGCTTTGATACTAACTAACATTATGAATAATTGCCCTGCATAGTATAAAAATAATAAAAAACATATAATACAAGTTTACATTACACATTGAATTACTGTCACTAACATAAGGCCAAAGTTAGTTGGACACTACCCATTAAATGTCCCTAGTCTGCCTCCCATGCTCTCTGCAGAGAATTGTAAATTCGTGTGCAGCTTGAAGGAGACCCAGCCTAGGAAGGTCTGTTAACATCCTCCTGATGAGAAAATAAAAACAAGGAATGAAGATTTAGAATTCCACATATGTAATCCACCACAGATGTCTCCCTCCACCGGTACCAACTTTCCAAGCCAGAGCTTGATATAAACTGTATTTGGTAATTATAAACATAATTAGCACAGGATGACAAAGAATGTGTTTGGGTTTGCCCAGGAAGCTCCTTTCAATAACATTAATAAAGTCTGGGGACTCCGGCTGGGAGGGGGGGTGTGAAGAAATGTTCTTGGGAGTAGCTGGTTTACCCATAAACAAGAACATGCAACATCTGGTCCCTAAACTAATCTTACAGCTGCTCTGACTAACAGCTAAGAGCTGAAAATAGTATAGTCCATGTCAGAGCTCCAGCAGCTGGCATCTCATGGCTCAGAATCTCTAGCACACATCAGCAGATGAGAGAAGAACGATTACGAACAAATTCAAGAACACATCAAAAAGATCACTCATCATGAGCAAGTTGGCTTCATTCTTGGAATGCAAGGATGGTTCAATATATACAAATTAATACTTGAAACACATCACTGAAAGGGACTCAAGGACAGAAATCTCATGATCATCTCAATAGATGCAGAAAAGACTTTTGGCAAAATCCAACAGCTCACCATTATCACAGCCCTGAAGAAGCTGTGGATATCAGAAACATACCTCAACAAACTGTATGCAACAACTCTGTTGACCCATTACATAATTCAGTGAAGAGACAAGTCTACAGAATAAGAAAAAAAATATTCGCTAAATACCTGTCCAACAAAGGATTAATATCTAGACTATATGAAAAACTCAAGAAACTTAAACACTAAGAAATCAGAAAATAAAATAAATAGATAGGTTGATGATGATAGATAGATAAGAGAAAGATAAAGAGAGATAATAGATAGATAGATGATAGATAGATAGATAGATAGATAGATAGATAAATAGATAGATAGATAGATGATAGATAGATGATGGATAAAATTAACAGATATAACTCAAAAGGTGAAGTATAAATGTCCAATAAACATATGAAAAAATGTTTAGCATCATGAGCCATCAGAGAAATCCAAATTAAAACTACATCATGAATTAATCACAACCCAATTAGAATGGCATTAAGGAAACAAATAAATTATAGGGAGGCTGGGGGAAAGGGGAACTCATAAGCCCCACTAGTATGAATGTAGAGCAGTGTAGACACTATGGAAATCAATATGGAGCCTTCTCAAAGAACTGAAACTATACCCACCCTATTACTCGGCGACACCACTCCAAGATGTTTGCCCACAGGACAAATATCTATGGTCAATAACTATGATACTTGCACATCACTGCTTATGGAAGCACCACTTATAGTTGCTAAATGGTGAGGTCAACCTAGGTGGGCAGGCAGAGGAATGAATAAAGAAAATGTGGGTTACATGAACAACAGAATTGTATGCAGCCCTAAAGAAAAATGAAGTTAAGTCACTCATAGAGAAATATGTACTGAAGAATTTCACATACTTGAGTCAAGTCAGACTCAGAACAACAAACACTTGACATTTCCCCTCATTTGTAAATCCTAGATTTCATATAGATACAAAAGATCAGGTATATATGACATGAAAGTGGAAGTGAAGAGGAACGAAGGAATGAGGGGGACGAGTGGAAGGCAGGGATAAGATAAGGGAGAACAAGGGCTGTAGGAAGGATAGGAACAAAACATAATGTATCAGCACGAAGTGTACCTCATGCCAAATGTCTTTATGGAGCTCAACACGGTGCAATAAACAAATGCCAGTAAAACAGGGAGGTTTAGCGGTGGCTTTTTGTTCCTTGAGCTCAGCATAGGTGGGTGAGTTCAGCCAATGTCTCCCTTTCTTAGACCAACCCACTTTCCTTTGTTTTCTGGCCTCAAAACTCTTGTAGCAATTCCATCTCACTGAGTAGGTTAGGTAATCCTTACAATGCTGAGCTGCCAAAAGCAATCAACATGTGCTTTCAGTCTCCCCTTTATCTTCCTCCAGTCCTGGAAGTTTGTGTCTGTCTATAATCTATGCCACTCATACATCAAGCCTCACCCAGCTAAATGACTATCTCCAGCTCACTCTCTCTCTGTCTCACTCAATCTTTCTCTTGCTCTCTCTCTCTCTCTCTCTCTCTCTCTTGTTCTCTCTTTTCCTCCTCCTGCTTCTTCTTTTACTGTCCCTCCCTCCCCTCTCAACAACCTTCCCCAATAGACATAGCATCAGAAATTATTTGCTATCTGGAGTGTAGCTCAGTGGGAGAGTATATACATGAGGTCCTAGGTTCTGTGCCCAGAAAAATACACACATACACAAGCAAGAAACACAAAAGGGAAACCAGGGAGAGAGGGGGGAGAAATGAGAGAGAGAGAGAAAGAGAGAGAGAGAGAGAGAGATTACTCATTCAGTGCAATCCCATTACCTGTCACAAAATCTGAGTCTGGCTCAATGAAATGCATTAGGCCACTGGCCAGCACACTCAAAGAGATCCACTTGTCTCTGTCTCTCCAAGCTAGGATTAATTATATGCCCAGGTTCTTTACATGGGCTCTGGAGCTCGAACTCATGTCCTCATGCTTCCATAGCCACTGCTTTACTGACAAGAACTATCACCTCTCCCCAGGATCAGTGTTTTGTTTTGTTTTGTTTTTAACCAGCATTAAGTGGATTATCCAACAGCTATGCTTATGGATTTTATCTGCCTTCTGTTTTCCATGATGGTAGAAAGAACAGGGATTTTAAATTACGCAATGCAAATGACATCATGGCTCTGGGCAGTGTGAGAGTAGTTAGCTAATTTCCCTTTATTTCTCTGAAATCTGAAAACTACCACAAATACACGGGCTGTTTCAGAGGATTTCACGGGCTTGACTGATCATTTTCAGCTCACAAATCTCCACTGTGCCTCTTCACTTCTTCCCTTGCCCAGAAACACGTCTGCTCTTTTTAGTCTTGATTTACAAGCCAAATTTGGCTTGCAGTTCACTCACATATGCTGATTCAGGCTTATTGAAGGCAGGTGCACACTTTAATATATGCGGGTACAGGGACCCCCTTCCAACCAATAAAAGAATACTGGGCATGTTCTCATGTGGAATATCTGCCCACTCTTATTCATAACCCTGAAAATCTGGGGTATTTGTATTGCTTTCACATATTACCATGAACAAATTAGGATAGGCAGAAATAATGTCCGAGCCCACAATGGCACCCTAGTAAGGAAATTTGAGCCAAACTCTGCCTGAAAGGGATCCCAGAGCTGAGGGCTGTGCTGTCTTAGTGCTTTTGTATTGACGCTGTGTAAACACAGTCACACCGCCCCACCGGGACAGGTGAATGCAATACCACGTTTCCATCAAGGCAAGACGTGCCCACGGCCCTTCACTGGCACAAGGAAAGGGAGCCGCTCCAACAGATGCCTCATTGTTTGCGTCAGACAGAGCTATGAGCGAGGGCTGGATACGAGAAGACCTCATTTAGTGACCTCCAAAGCGCCTGCGTCACTGAGGCGACTGATCCTGGATGCGGTCCTGTGCGGCTCTCAGGTGATGAACACAGGGCAGGTGACAGTATCTGATATTCACAGGTCAACACGGCGAGAGCCTCGTAAGCAGGTCTGCTCTGTCCCCAGGGGGCTGAGCGGTGGAGAAGACAAGGGCAAAGTGGATTCCCTCTGTCTGTGCCCAGACCCCCAGTGTGCACAGACCCCTACAGCACTGTCCGGGAGGGAAGCAGTCTGGTGGTTTGCTAATACCCCACATAGATAGCATGAGCCAATGAGAGCTGAACACACGAAGCACCTATAGGGTATCATGGTCACTATTCAATGTGTTATAGGGATGGGGAGATGGCTCAGTGGTTAAGTCATTGCTTTTGCAAAAGACCTGGGTTTGATTCCTGGCGCCCATGCAATGACACTTAACCATCCATACACCCAGCTCCAGGGAATCCAACAGGCATACACAACATAGAGGCAAAACATTAATACATAAGGTAAAATAAATCTGAAACATTTTTTAAAACGTGTTTTGAGTGACTGCAAGAAATAAAAACAGCTATGACTGAGTCAATTGTTATTAAATATAGAATCAAAAAGTAGATCTTGAGAAGATATAAAGACCTTGGAAAGGCTAGGTCCCCCTCCTAAGGGCAGTAGGTACACAAGGATCCACAGAGCAGAGGTGCCTGCCAGAGCCCAGGTTGCTTTGCTCACAGCTTGTGCTGTGTTGTTTGCTTCACAGGTCTCACGGCCCAGCAGAGCTCACTAGTTAATGCCTGTGGTGCTCCTTCTTCATCTATATCATCTGTGAACAGAGTTGTGCAGAGCGGAGGTCAAGACTGGAACCTTGCAATCATGAACGCAAGCCTGGAGTGTGATGAGAAGGCGATGAATCTTAGGCAATATTATGCTGTCAGGAATGGGAGTCTTCACTGAAACTAACTCTAAGTGCCATTCCTGAGATTTAGTTCTTTATCTTAGACTTCTACTTTGATGTATAAGAAAAGAAAAGCAAGCAGCTGTCTCAAATTCAACATGTATGGTACAGAACCCACTGCTTCCTCCAAAACTACAACCGATTTTACTAAAATTTGTACACATAAAGAAGCTAATAGAGAAGGAGGGCCCTGGGTAAGATGATCAGTCCTCACTCAGAAAGACAAACGAGATGGACATTGGAAGAAGGAGAAAATAGAAAACAGGACAGGAGCCTACCACAGAGGGCCTCTGAAAGACTCTACCCAGCAGGGTATCAAAGCAGACACTGAGACTCATAGTCAAACTTGGGGTAGAGTGCAGGGAATCTTAGGAAAGAAAGGGGAGGTAGTAAGATCTAGAGGGGACAGAAGCTCCACAAGGGGAACAACAGAACCAAAAAATCTGGGTCCAGGGGTCTTTTCTGACACTGATACTCCAACCAAGGACCATGCATGGAGATAACCTAGAAACCCTGCACAGATGTCGCCCATGGCAGCTCAGTATCCAAGTGGGTTCCCTAGTAAGGGGAACAGGGGCTGTCTCTGACATGAACTCAGTGGCTGGCTCTTTGACCACCACCCCTCAATAGGGGAGCAGCCTTGCCAGGTCACAGAGGAGGACAATGCAGCCAGTCCTGATGATACCTAGTAAGCTAGGGTCAGATAGAAGGGGAGGAGGACTTTCCCTATTGGTGGACTTATGGAGGGGCATAGGAGGATATGAGGGAGGGAGGGTGCGATTGAGAGGGAATGAGGGAGGGGGCTGCAGCTGGGATACAAAGTGAATAAACTGTAATTAATATAAAAAACAAAAATTTAATTTAAAAAAAGAATCACCATCTACTCTCTATGATAATTCCCACATACTTTTGTCTCTCTCACAATCCTCTTGCACAGTTAACTTTAAGTAAACATGACTAAAGGATGAAAATGCTACACACTTAACCCCAGGAGCCCTAGCCAGGACCCTACGAGGTTGGTCCTGTTGATAGCCGAGATGGACACTGAACCGTGTTATAAGCACGGAGCCATCCTGTCTCTTCAGGCAGTCCACCATTGTGTTTAAAGTCTGGAAGAAGTGAGGTGCAGATGGGAGAAACGGCTCAGCCGTGAAGAGTGCTTCTTGCTCTTCAGTAAGACTCTAGTTCAGTTCCAGCACCCATGAAGGGTAGCACACAGCCACATGAAGCTTCAGCTCCAGGGTGTCCAGCACCCTCTTCTGGCCTCCGTAGACACCTGCACTCATGTGTACACACCCACACGCTGACAGAGACTCGTAATTTAAAAACAAACTTATAAAAATTGTCTTTATAAGTCTGAGAATGGGAGGCTGCATTCCTATGGAAGGCTATTGACCAAATGATGTTTCCCAAATCTCTCCCTAAAAATGCAAACCTAGGAAACTCATGTTCAGTAAAATAGATTCCCTCTTTCCATTCTCCTTATCCTGGACCACTATCACGGCAGCTTCATCTATATTTGATCTTTCTTCAATTCCTTTCTTTTGATTCCTCTGTATTCTCCTTGCCCCAATAGGAAAAAAATTATAGCTCTTTTGATTTGTAAATTATTCATCCAATCCAGGATTCATATCTAAAAATGTCTAACAATCTCATAGAGAAAAAAAATCCAACAAAATGGGGAAAGGCACGTAGAGTCCCTTCCCCCATGGTAGATTGGAAATGTCCATCAAGCAGGACACAGGGCAGTCAGCACCAGTTAGTAGGAAAATCAAATCAAAACTGTGTGACACCACTTCACACACATAAGAATTCTGACAGGAGCAAGTCCTGACAAAAAGCCAAGGAGCCTGCTTGCACTGCTGTGGGAGCTGTGTGGACCATCTGGAAACCTCTGTGATCTTTTGGGTCTGATTCTGCTGGTTCCAGGAACTTCTTCCGAAACTGTCCCTGCTTCCCTGAAACACCACACTAGATTTATCTCAAGACAAAATGAGCATTATCAAATTGTGAGCAGCCCGCTGGAGCATCAGGCACGAGTTCGCAGCCTGAGACTCACCTGGTTCTGCTGTGTCCTCTGTCTGCTTTCATCTCTGTACCCATGCTGACTGGGTAGCTCTTTCATGATGCTTCTAAAACAATGATGCTCTTACACCGCCTGTCCTGGCCTTGTGCACTGGTGTGGCTCCGGTTGCACAGGGCTCCGTCCTCCCCATCCCCCACAGCCACAATCTGCCCTTTCATGTGCTATCACTAATCTGTAGGATCTAAAATTCAGCTTTGCTCCTCAAAAGGTGGTGAGTGTGGTGTCATCAGCGTCCCTTTGTTGAAACCTATCAATTCACATCACTTCATTTCCATGAGAGAGAGATGGGATATTAAATTCCCTCAGTCAGCGCGTAGCATCTACCAGGACAAGCCCAATACAGGCCTGGTGTTCGCAGGCGGCTTTGTTTCTTCCATGTGAGGGGTTTGACGGGGCAGTGGATGAAGGTCTGGACAGATCCAACAGGCAGCAGATCGGCCCGAAGCACCTCTGAGAAGCCTTCCACGTGCGCTACCTCATGAGTCACAGGTGCACAGCATTCGGATCATGCATCTGAGATGGGATAATGGTCATTTCAGTTAGAGACACCAACACACGCCTCAGCACAGATTTCCCTCTACGACATGTTTCCAAGGCTGCCTTGTGTCATGGCCAGATAGCTTCATAGGAAGGTTTGCCATGATTACGTTTCTCTCAGGTTGATCAGACTTGGTACCTGCAGCCATTGCTTTTCTCACTGCTGTAATGAAATGCTTGACAAAGCAACTTGAGGAAGGAATGCTTCATTTTGGGTTCAGATTCTGGGCCTTTGGTCCACTACAGCCAGGGGCGGGAGGCGGTGCTGCATCCACAGCCAGGAAGCAGAGCGAGAGATGAAAGCTGGTGCCCAGCTCACTTTCTCCTGTTCCAGGACCCCAGCCCAGGAAATCACACTGTCCACGTTTAGCATGGCCTTTTCTATCTCAATAAACCAAACATAGAAAGTCCTTCTGAGACATACCCAGAAATTTACTTCCATGGTGAGCCTACACCCCACCAAGCTGACAATTGAGGTTTAGTGACACAATCAGATAATGACTGGTGGAGCATTGAAGTCAGTGGTGATCCACAAATCCAGGTTACCAGAGCCAGTACCAAGCACAGGACCCTTGCACATCCTCAACTGCAGGACCAGTCCAGTCTGACACTTCTAGAACCCCAAAGCTCTGAGGGGGGGGGGTGTATATCACAGCACAGGCTCCCTAGATGCCCTGTGTCACTTCATAGAAGATAAGACTACCAAGCAATGCCAGACTCCAGGAGAGTTAAGGCTGAGAGTTTTCCGGGAGCATAGATTAAGCTGGTAGTCATGCAGGGTACCTTCCCCAGCTGCTTCTTTAATCACTGTTTGTTCTTACGACACTGTCCTGTGTGTGTGTGTGGCTCGTATGCAATTACACGAATGCAAAGTCAGTCTGTCATTGTGCTTCTCCATACAGCTTCTCAAGGGTACTTTTCAAGTAACAGGGTTGTTCTGCAAAGAAGAGAGCATAGACACCTTGACTTGTTCTTAACATCCTAACAACTGGAAAAGCTCAGCTCTCAAGAACTGCCACAAGCATACCCCATGCTCAGAGCCAACATGAAGGTGTTCAAGAATCTAGACCAGCGGTTCTCAACCTGTGGGTTGCAATCCCTTTAGGGGTCAAATGTCCCTTTCACAGAGGTCTCCTGAGACCACAGAAAACACAGAAGTTTACATTATGATTCACAACTGTAGCAAAATTATAGTTATGAAATAAACTTATAGTTAGGGGCATCACAACATGAAGAACTGTATTAAAGGTGGCAGCATTGGGAATGTTGAGGACCACTGGTCTAGAACTCGGACAGAGGACAGGCTGGCACTGATGTAGGGAAAGAAGCACGGCGGTTATGTAAACATACCCGTTAGCTATGCTGGCTCCCAGGTATGTTAGGTACTTCAAGCAGAGCACATCTGAAGATAAGGTGTGAACAGCAGGCACCTCTAGAAGGAGGGTGTGGTTTTAATGGCACACCACACTGCTGGGCACCAACCTGGTGTAAGGTCTCCAGGACACCGACAAGATTTGTGCCTGTTCTGTTCCCAGAGTGGAGGAAGACCCTCATGTTCTGTAACTTTCATCCCCTGAGTTCATCCTATTGTGAGCACAGGAGAAATGTAACTTTAATTTTCTTTACATCAGGGTCCCACTTTACCCCTTGTGGACCAGGTGGGCTTAGGAGAGAATGGCAATCAGGGTGCATTTTATGTGGAAGTCATGGAGGGAGGCAGTAAGAACACGGGGGACTGTCCTCAAGCCATCCCTGTATACCACCATGACTCAAGATGCTCAAGCCCTCCTAACACATCAAAGATAAAGGAAAACGACTGATAACCTTGGGTTATCATGCAAAACCTAGCTATCCAACAGGAGAAAAAAAAAAGAGATGGGGGAAGGGGAGGAGAGGAGAGGGACGAGAAGGGGAGAAGCAGCTCAGCTTTTATGAATTGCTCTAAAACAAAGATAGGAAAGAATGCACCATCCAAGGCATTAGGTAAGGCAAGAAAACTCAGAAGTCATCTTAGGAATCGATAGAGGCTGAAGGGCAGTGTCAGCCCAGGAGCCTCTGGCCTCTCTGTTTCTCACATACTGAACCCATACCCTCACTCAACAAGGAGAAGCAGGTGCCAGCCCACCACCAACTCCTTGCTGGCTTCAGAACAGGGCTGGCCCTTCTACATCCCTAGAGGAGGACACCAAACAAAAGCTGTCCTCCAGGACAGACACAAAACCTCAAAGCTAACGAGAAATGACAAAGGGTAGTGAGCCATTTCTTACCAAGAAGAGTCACCTCAGACACATTTGGCACCAGGTTCAAGGACAAAGAACTTTGTGAAAACAATGCAACGAAGCAGGTGAGATTCAGGAGCCCCCCCAAAAAAGCAGGTGTCAGGAGGAGGAAAGTGAGGCCACTTACTGTACTAAGAGTAATAACAGTGTAAATAGGGGGAACCAAACATGCCTGGACTCTGGAAGAGCATGGAATGGTTCACTTTAGATCAAAGCATTTAAAGATAAACACACTATAGGGAAAGAACAGGGCACGGGATAAGGGGGAGGCTGAAAGCTGCCTTCCACCTCCCTCCCAGCCCTCCCTCCCAGGAGCACTTTGCTCTCTCATACCACAGTAATCAGTAAAGCCCTTTCCTGATGGGGAGGATGGGGGAGCCTGGCAGCAGAGAAGTGCTCAGGCTCTGTTTTTCTTCTCTCCCAGATATCACCGCTGAAGACCTCTCATGAGCTAGGTACATCCCGGGTTCCTGTATGTCCTCCCAGGAACCACACACGCTCCCATTTCACTCAGGAAACCCAGGGTCTGAATGCTGCCAAGGTTTACCCATGACCACACACCTAGCAACCAAGAAATTGGAGCCAAGGGCAGTTTTGGCTGATTCTAAAACCACAGTTAGAAACTACAGTTTTTAAACAATTTATCGTTGATTGCATGAGAAGCTCACAACACAAGGTACAGGTAAGCAGTAACGTGACATACATGAGCATGGTGGCAAATATCTTCCTCTACACTATATGGGAGATGGAGGAAGGAGGATTAGGAGTTCAAGGCCAGTTTCAGCTACAAAGCTTGAAGCCAGCCTGAGCCACATGAGACCTGGTCTCAAAAACACAAACTAAATAAATAAGCAGCGCTTGAGAGACGGCTTGGTGGACAAGAGCTTTGCTGTGCAAAAAGAAGACCTGTGTTTGGATTGCCAGAACACAATAGGAAAAACTAGGCGGGGCCCCACCCGCCTATAACATGTTTTGGGGATGGCATCAACAAACCCAGGAGGGCTTGTAGGCCTCCAGCCTGGGCAAGACTCAGTGAGCTCCAGATTCACAGTGAAATCCAGCCTCCAGGTGACAGAGCAGAGAGCAATAGACAGCACACCAGATATCCATCCCTGCACTCTGAATGCACCTCTCACCACTTACAGACACACATGCATGCACAGACACTTGTGATGGATAATTTTATGTCAACTTGACACAAGCTAAAGTCATCTGAGAGGAGGGAACCTCCATTAAGAGAATGCCTCCACAAGATGTGGCTCCGTGCAAGCCTGTGGGGCATTTTTAAAATCAGTGATCAGTGGGGAAGGGCCCAGCCATGGGGGGGGGGCATCCCTGAACTGGAGGTCCTGGGTTTTATAAGAAAGCAGAGTGAGCAAACCACAGGAGGAAGTGAGTAAGCAGCTCAACTCCAGGTTCCTGCCGCGTCTGAGCCCCTGTCCTGACTTCCTTCAACGATGAACAGTGATTTGGAAGTGTAGGCAGAAATAAACCCTTTCCTCCCAATCTTGCATTTTGGCCATGATGTTTTATCACAGCAACAGAAATTCTAGCTAAGACAACACTGAATTCTTTTTTTTTAATTTTAAGAAACAACAGGAATAAATTCGAGCCAACATTTTTCAAAGTATTACCTGAGGGACTCTCAGGTTCCCAAAACCTTGTCAGATGCATCTCTGGCACTGAAACTGTCTTCGTTTGTTTCTTCCGCTCTTGGTTCCCCCCCATTCTACAGCAGAGTTTCCCTGGGGCTGCACAGACCGTGCCAGCATCTTCCTGTTGATGGCTTATATGTGTTCGATATATGTGGTTTATTTTTTCTCAGTTTCATCTTCTCCAACTGTAAACACTGACACATTTAACTCATATAAATGATGTTTTAAGAGTATTGTACCCTCCTGAGATGAGAAAAGTGAGAATTCCCCATTTACGTCAATTGGATCAGAACCTAACGTTCAGATCCATAGGGAGGTCTTCTATGCCACCTTTTATTGTTAAATGATCACAGGAAAATGAGGAGGGCTATTTAATCTGAAGGAGGCGTGGCACCACCCATAAAATAGGCCGGCACTGCAGTTTTCATAAGGAGTTTATATTGTATATTTGAAATCTGGATGCTTTTCAGGAATGTATCACGAAACCACCCACCATAAACCATTTCTCAGGACACAGAAATGATAACTCGGCAGCCACCCTTCGTTTGAAGCATTTGCTGCAAACACAAGACTTTTGGAAGTATTGTTTATTATTGTTGTTGTTGTTATTATTTCAAAATCCTAGAGCCAAGTTTTAAAAAGTATTCATGGCCTTCAGATCTCCCATAACCAACATTCTGCCACTGTCTTCACTTTGCAATGTTTCTGTGATCCCAGCGTTGTGCCACAGACCTAGGCAGAGCATGCAATTTAATTTGCCTGAGGTTTTATCTATTGAGGTTTTAGCTGCTTGTCTTAGCTAACTGATGGACACCATCTCATTTATAAACAGGAGACATAAAACCCGAGATGAACATCAAGATCCAGAAAAGGCTAGAGTTCTGTTGAGCCCAGGAGTGTTAAAGTTACAAACCAGGCATACCTGTTCGGCTTGGGGAAGCGGGCCCGCCAGCCACCGCCTTGTGGAAGACATCATTACGCTCTGAAGAACATATGCAAATTCCTGTTGTCAGCATGTTGTCACATGTTGGGGCTGGAAAACTCTGGAAACAGTTGGAAAAGAACAAAATGAACTTAAAAAAAAAAATTCTCCCAAAGTGCTGATTCTCAGAGACCTTTGGTAGAGGTAGCTCTGATTTTGATTAATCCAAGCAAGAACACAGAGTGCTTAGACACAAACTGGGCAAAAGACACTGAATAACCAAGAATGTTTCAAATCTTCTACAACATCCTTGCAGAGCTGCGTTCTTTTCTCTCAAGAACCATATAAGGTATGATTCTTGGGGAAGACACCCGTCAAACATTCCCCCCATACACACAAATATGCCCCCTTACACACACACATGAATTCCTCGTGTTCCATTAAAATAACATTCCAGAGTTTGAGGGGGGGACTCGGCGGGGAAGAGCACTCATGACACAGCCATGGAGCTCTGAGTTCAAATCTTCAGCACCTCAGGGAAGTGGGGTGTGGGCAGGAGTGCCCATGACTCCAGTCTGGGGGTGGCAGACAGAAACAGGGGGTTCCCTGAGGCTCTCTGGCAGAACAACCTAGATCCAGGTTCGTTGAGAGACGCTGTCTCAAAGAAATAGAGAGAAGAGCAATGAAGCTAGGTATGTGACGTCTTTCTCTGGCCTCCACACAACACCACACAAACACACGCACATACACATACACATACCACACCACACACAACCGATACATACAAAACACATATCATACACCTCACACCACAACACAGACACACACATACACATACACACACAAATAATTACAACTGGCTTTTCTTCTTTCTTTTCTTGTTTCTATGGAAAGGAAGGAATATTCCTAACCCACAAGAACTATACAAAGACTTAGAACACAAGTCCTGTTCCCTTCTTGCCAGCTCACCACTCTTGTCTCTTAGATGGGGCATCCTGGTGTGAGAGGGTTTTGCTCTGTTCTCTCGTGGGCCTGGGGCCTGGGTGGCTGAGTCCCACTCAGGGTAGAATATGCCCCCAACACCCTTATCAAGAGAGCTGACCCCTCTCAACTGACCCAAGCTCAAGGCAGGAAGAAGAGTGTATTTGTGGACACTCCAGTATCCAGTGCACACACTGGGACCCCTAAACACTAGCTGGGGCCTGTCATTTGGAAGATACATAATACAAGCGGACACACCAGGAAGGGACAGTTTAGAGCTTCAGCCACAGAGCCTCGCCCTTTACAATGCCTTGGAGTTCGTGGTATTTCTTAACAATCTGGAATCCAGCAAATACTGGTCACTTGGGGCATTAACTAGGAGGACGGCAAATTGGAACCTTAGAAAATGCTTGAGGGCATTGGCACACACAGGCCGTAGGCAGCCAGGGTGGCTGAAACATGGGTTTTCTTGTGGGAGAAAAAGCTCTTTCTCCACACAAGGCTTTAACCAACAGAACATGGAACAATATGTAGCTGTCTGCTTCATTTCTCCGGCCTGCAGGTTGGGAGGTTGGGACCTGAATCCTTTAAAATGTAGCCTTTTTTGTAGGGTGCGGGGTTGCTCAGCCAGAAAATGTCTTTCACACGAGCAGGAGAACATGAGTTCAGATCCCTGGTGCGGCAAAGTGAAAAGCTGGATGTGGTAAGGCCTCTGTAAAGCCAGCGCTGAGGAGCTAGAAGCAGGCACATGAAGCTTGCTGGAGAGCAAGCCCAGCCAATTTGTGAACTCCAGGTTCAGCGAGAGACCTCATCTGAATCAACAGCCAAACCAATCAAGGAAGACATCCGTCCTCCAGACTCTCTGGCCTCACGCATGCATTATACATACATGTGTACGTGTGCGCATACACGCATAGCAAATAGGTAATTACAGTCAGAACACAGGCCTTGGGGCTTGTGCGACAGGGGTCTCTGGAACGGTTGGGTCTCTGCTCAGTACCTGAATTCAGGCCAAAGGAGGAAGGAGGTGAACACACTTCTTGTTGATGCTCTCTGCCCAGTGCCTTTTAAAAATCACCCCACCCTCATCCCACATCACCCCAAGTTAGCCTAGTTTTTAGAAATAATATGAGAATCTGACTTCAGGTTCTGGCAGCAAGAACTGTGGCTTCATCTCCCGTGGGGTTATACGTTTTTATTTAAAATGACAGAAAATAATACCATTTCGGCCCACTGAAGGATTTCAAGTATATAGAAATGTGCCTTGCCTCCAGTCAGCCCTCTCACTTACTAAACCCATAAAAAAAAAATGGTAAGTTTTGAAGAGAAAGATAGACATGAGCAAAACTGAAGAAACAAAATAACTTGATAAAATGACCGCCGCACACTCAAATGTGTTTTAAAAGCCTGGAATATTCTGCATATGAATTCCATTCGCTTGGATAATCAAAGGGAACAGAATGGGCTTGAAAAGCCAGCTTCGGCTTCATTATCAGATGAGGCTGTTTTTACAGGGAAGGCATCTGTGAAAGAAACATTGACATTTTCAAAAGCTGACCTGGAACTGAGGGAAAGTCGTGTCTTTATAACAGATCACAAAGCGAGAAAGAGACACACACAGGACACACCATTTGAAAAGAGGGTGTGAGAGGAGAGGACTTTATTTGTTCCATTTGAAGAGATAAATGGGGACCAAAGACACTGGGTGAGCAAAATGAGACACACTCTCTGCAGTGATTTCAACAGCAGCCAGGGTCCCTGAAACTGGCCAGAGCCCTCCTTAAAGCTTCGGATCATCAAAAGGCCTGTGGCTTCATGTAGTCAAATGACCTGGGGGAGGGGACACAGTCCTTGAAAACAGCTTCATGTGGTCCCATGGCCTCTGGTACATGTGTGTGTGTGTGTGTGTGTGTGTGTGTGTGTGTGTGTGTGTGTGTGGGGGGGGGGGGGGTGGTGATACCATCCCTAAAAAACAATGCAAGGAGATGAAGAAAACTCTGGTATCCTAGAGCCTGAAAAGTATTTCACTCAAGTACCTTGAGATGGGTGTAGTAGTTAACAGCCAGAAGCCATTGTGTAACAGCTGGTTTTGTTTGCAAGTAGGAAAAGGTTCAAGATACAAAATACAGTAATAAGCACATAATAGACCAGACCAGTCAATAAATGGTCTATGGATAAATTTTATACGCACATGTAACCCGGTGAGATGATAGTACCTAGGGACACTGTGGCCGCCCCAGTTTGTGTGAGTGGACTACAGTGAGGCGTGGTAGTCACTGCATTTCTCAGAGCCATGTCTTCATTTCCAACATGAAGAAGGACGTGACTATAAAGAGAGGCCCCCGAAGTGACACAGGCCGATTTGTGCGCCGCCTGAAAGGACCTCAGGCATGCATCGGACGGTGTCTGTGACCTGGACACTTTACTTACCACATCCATGAGGCAATGTGCGGCAATGCTTTGGCCCCAGGCAACATGCAGAGTCTGAACCAAAAACTGCAGGAGAGTGGGAAGCACGGAAGACTTCATGTATGGCCATCCCTGAATGTATGGCCACAGACCCCCCACAAGGGCTGACAGTCTCCTATGCTCTGCCCTACGAGCAGAACTCCAAGATAATAATAAAAATAATAATAAATAAATGAGTAGGACTTAGAGGAATCAACTAGAAGTCATTCAAATATAAAATTCAAAACATCCAGCTATAGATTACACATGAATTGATGAAATACTAGTAAAATGGATAATCAAAGGAAATTGCCAACAAAGCCTATACAGAGACATACAATGTGGGGAATATGAAAAAGGAATAGAGACAACAGAAAATAAAATGAATGGCTTCAGGTTATATTTGAATCTTGAAATATTTTGTATTTACTTATTTAAATTAGCAGATAGAGTATTTGGCTTTGATGACATTTTCAAGCAAATTTATTCTTACCAGTCCCATCCCCACCATTTCTCCTCATCCTTGGGTCTCTTTGTACATCCCTCACCCCATTAGCCTCCTATCTGCTCTCCTGTCACAATTGACAAATCTTAAAAATCTTTAATATCAGACATTCTTCTCCTGTCTTATCTTTGACCAATATTTCAACTTTACTTTTTTCTGAAATGTTATTCATTCATTTATTTATGGATTTGTCTATTTGTTTGTGTGTGTATGTGTGTGCACACACATCATGGCATTTAAGTGGGAGTCAGAGGACAGTTCTCCAAAGCTGCTCCTCTCTTACTACCTTGCAGAGTCCAGGGGGCGAGCCTGGGTTGTCAGCCTGTGCGTGCTTGTTTCTGTCCCTTGAGCCCTCTTTCTGGCATTAACTTAGTGATCACTATTGATAGTTCTCTGATAAATGCTTGTTTAATGTTTATTGTTTAATACTGTTAGTATCTAGATTTATTGATGTTTGTCAATTTTGTTCAAAATAACTTTAAACCCCGCCACTTTTTTATCTGGCTTTATTCCAGAGTACTTCCTTCCATTCAGTGTTTTGTGGTTGTTTCTGATTTGTTTTGTTTTAGTGTTTATCGCTCTTTTTATTTCTGTGCATATGTGTGTGCTTCTGTGGATGTGAAAGATGTGAGGGGGAGATGCTGGAGGCCAGAAGAGTGTCAGATGGCCTGGGTCTGCAGTTAGGGGGGCTGTGTGACCCCTAACACGGGTATTATCAACAAAACTCAGATTCTCCGCAAAGTCTCCCCCCAAACCCCTCTTCTTCTCTTTCAGTAAATGTCTGCTATAAGCTTCAGAAAGAATTTAAAATGGATTAAAGTCTTAAATATCAAGAGAGTACCATGCATAGGAGGTTTTCATTATGATATTGTATCACAGAACAATTTATGTAACAAAACCTCCCCCCCCCCCAAAAAAAAAACATAATCATTGAGGAAAATGTATAAGTGTCAATATTAAAACTTAAATTTCTGTATCAGAAAACATACTACATACAATCAAAGTAGAGACTCCATAAGTAGAAAAAAAAACACCTCAGTGTAGCCAATGAGAGAGTTTCATCTGGAATCTGGGTCTGATAATGCAATGCCAAGAATGGGAGAAGGCAGGGACTCACATGCCTCTTGTCAGAATGGACATTGGCTTAGCTTCTTAGGGGACAAACTGGGCAGTTTAAAGATACCCACCTCTATCCTAACTGTCACCAATATTTAATAGGCATGCTGCATAACAAGGCCATAGAAATAGCCTGGGATGACCCAGGCAGCATCTAGAACCTTGGCTCTTGGGTTTTCCTCTCTACTGTAAAAGCCTTCAAAGTGCATCTTATCAGAAATGCATAAGAACACTTGATGAGGTACCATTAGTAACAGCAAGACAATCATTATCAAGTTTCACTAGAAGAGAAAATGAGCTGGCAAACATTCATGCAATGGAACATTACAGAATCATTGGCATAAATTATATTTGCGCACATAGTATCATAAGCTATAGTGAGGGGAGAATAGTGGTAAAATAATATAGTATTATTTGTACACATTTTAGAGCATAAAATAGAAGCTGGAAAGATGGCTCAGTGGTTAAGAGCACTTCCTGCTCTTCCAGAGACCAGCGTTCTCTCCCCAGGACCCACATCAGGCAGCTCACACTCCCCTATGGTGATGCTCTTCCAGCTTCCATGGACAACTGTATTCATGTGAACATACCACATACCTCCCCCCACACACAAACAACTGAAACTAAAAATAAACCATAAAATAGTCGATAACACTTATAGATATATCATTATACGAGAAAACCCCCAAAGAATATACAGAATGCATCTGACTTCAGGACAAGGACTTCCACACCCAGAGGGAGGCAGAAGCAGAAAAAAAAAAAAAAAGGTGATAGGTAGCCCCATGTGTCATGTGTCTGTACATCTTAAAAGACGCCTGCATGCACAGGAGCGTGACCTCTAGCCATGCATGGCGCTCCGGCCAGTCAGCTGGGCGGTGGGTGGCTCCCTGCAGACTGCTAAGATGCTCTCCTGGCCTGGCCTGCTCTCAGGTCAGCAGCTGAGATGCAGTCTCTACTTGGTAGATCTGAAAGGCTGGCTTAGTGGGGATGGGGTCAGTGCATACGAAGATCACGTCTGCCTTGTCCTGGTGGTCGTTATGGAAACCCGGATTCAAATATTCACAGAGCACCGCTCAAATACTTTATTTGCCCAAAAGGAGTTGCTAGTTGAATCTTCATAGACAAGTAGAAAGAAATTCCGGGTAAATGGACCTTGAAAAGGTTAAAAACATAGAGGGATGTGCATGCCATTTGGATGAAGCAAGGACTGAGTTTACATACGAGCTGCGGTTCTTATATTTCTCTTGATTGCTTGTGTCAGGTCTGATTTTACACGGAATTTGAAGGGCTTTCCAGCAGATGGCCTTTTCACAGCTGACCTCATAAGAATCAAAAGAGCTATAGGAAGACTTAGTAACAGAAAATCTATACTGAGACAGGCACTGGGTCACCGTGCATTTGGTGCCTGCCTGGATTTGAACTCAAAATTCTCCGCTAAGTAGTTTTCCCCTACACCTGCCAACTGCCTCTGGCCTCAGCACTGTCACCTGTAAAGTAAACATGACACTGGCAGCTCTTTGTAGGACCATTTTAAAGATTAAATGAAGGGCTTATGTAAAGTGTTCGCTTAGCACCTCAAAATAGGCCTGGTAAGTACTCAATAAACGTTTGCTCATTTAATTACTATTTTTATTGTAGAAGTTGAACACGAGACATAACTCTATATTTTCTCCCAGCATAGAAAGCAAGAAAATCTAAATCAAGCAGTTGCTTAGACCCTGCTCCTCAGGATGCATGGACAGATAGGGGATGGATGGCTAGGTGGAGGATATTGGGAGTGAAAAGGAGGGAGTGCTGGAGGAAGAGAAGGGATTTCTTACTAGTCTTGACGGTAACCACATGTTTTTCCAAGTTTTAAATGCTAAGAGTATTTTGCATGGTTCTCCCAATAGAGGGCCTGGATCAACCGAATATGTACCTGACTTGACATTAACCAAGACATGCCAACGCCCCATTCCATGGTATTTCAACAACAACAAAACAAAGTCCTGATAAATATCTGAGCCTCTGCTTCACTGAAAAGAATCACTGAAGGGTGTGTGCACACGCACACACACATGCATTCATTCGTGCTCACACACACACACACACAGGCATGCACTCTCATGCATGCACACACAAACACACACTAACGCTCACACACATCCACAGAGACACGCACAGACAGACACACTCACAAAGCACCCGTACACACACACACACACACACACACAGGCACTTACATCTATTGTGATGTGTACTTTAGTAAAGCACCTGTGAGGGCTGAATGACTTGCTACCAAACGCCAGCAGGCTCACCAAAGAGCACAGTGCTTTCCTTATTACTAAAGAAGGGCTTTAGAGGAGTCACAGAAATCACAAGGGATTCAAATTTAGAAGACCACTATTTTCCCAAAGACTATCAACTCTTAGGATTTTATTCTTTCTACAGTTTTTCATTGGCTTAACTATTCGAAGATTACACAGAAGACAGAAAAGCTCCCCTGAACAGGTGCCCTATTTATGGAGACATTTATAGCCACTGTAAGACATAGGAAAATTAGTATTCCTCCTACTCTTCTCACTGCTTCTGCTAATGGGATGGAGTGGGGAATAAGATATGGAAGGCACACCTTGTTGTGTTTACCTAGCCTGGATCTTTATATGTGAGGAAAAAAGTTGCTCATTTTTTTTCTCCTCCATTTCTGTTATAATTCTAACAGGTTTCTTCAGGGGTAAGTCTTGTTTCTGACTTTGCAGTGAGCCTTGCAAAGGCCAACAAAATTATACATTGGTGGACTGAAGAAATCTCTTGGCTTAATGTCATAGCTGTACATTCAAGATTGCAGAGTTTAAAAGATGGTAATCCATTACCATATATTATTTTATTCAAAACGTGCGTGTGTACATACAGGTAGGACCAGAAAACCTTGATTTTCATCTTCAGGAATACCATTCATTGTTCACCTCCTTTGACATAAGGACTCTCATTGACTTGGATGCTGAATTCACATCCTAAGGTGTTGACATACTTTTTAAAAACTCTTTTGTTTACATTTCTTATATCTCTTTCTCCCTACTCCACCCCAATCCCTTCCAACAACCCAACACCAAGTAGGACTTAAGAAAGGGTTAGTGGGGGAGGGGGTGCCGTTCTCTTGGCTGCTTCCTGCTAGTTAGCATCATCGGTTCCTTGGAGTCCATCCAGTTCTCAGATTTAAACTCTCTGCAGCTGGCAAAGAGCACCTCTCAGAGCCTGCATGAGGCAAACAGTCTGCTGCTGTGGACCATTGAATCAGTCCCACATCCCACACCTGGATTAAAACAAAAATATGTTTATATCCACAACACTTGTAAGGCAAGCACTTCGTACACTGGGCCATCTCCCAGCCCTTCAAAATCTGAAAGGTTGCTTTGAGAAAACCCTAATGAAATTAACTCTTTTACTAAAAATTATTTCCATCAAAATTATCTGTATCTTATAAATTAATGAGGGCTTGATGGTACTTTATTCTAAAAGATATGTACGTATCACAGTGGGCAGTTTAAACAGTCCTAAGGTACTCCACATGCTCCTGAAAAAATTGTAGATTTCTAGGTTAACCACAAAGAAACTGCTCTGATGAGGTGAGAGTTACACGAAGCCATGGGTAAAGATATGCACATTGCCAGTGCAATTCATAATTATCCCCACCTACCAGAATAATAGTAGCAGGTTCACTCCTTGGCTCACCAACCATGGGTTGTTGGCCAAATTGACAGTACTAGGCCTTTCTGTTTCCTTCTGTGCAGTGAGCCTTAAATACAAGCAAAAATTGTTTGGTTACTCCCATAACATTTGCCACTATTGCATACTTGGGAATATGTTGCCACACTGTTTGTTATTACAGTTCACAGGGTTCAGAGTTAAGTAAGATTATTAACGGTTTTCCCCTAACAACCTACATGCACCTTCCAGTATCATGAAAGCTCCCCAGCAGGAAGAAAGCTTTCTGCCCAGTACCAACTTGATTCTCCATGTCCTATAGCAAATATTGGTGCTGTGCTCAGCAATAGAGTCTTACCATCAAGTTCTGGTAGGCAACCAAGAACAACGGCAATAGCCTGTATTTTATTGGGGGGGGGGGATCTCCCAGATACCTCTGACCAACAACCTGTGGGGAAGGGCCCTACTTCTGACACTGATGATATGAACCTTATCCCCTGTGTAAATCCAGTCACACACACACACACACACACACACACACACACACACACACACATACACACCTATTAGAGGTTTCCACATGACTTTTTCAAACATCTTTGTTGGTTAACCTTCCAACCGGCCAGTGAGCAGTCGTGTCAATGAAGTGGACAGCCACAAATGGGACATTTATATCACACCCCTCTCCAGGCCTGCGGAATTATCAGGGAAGAGGAGGCAGAAAGACCAAGAAGCATAAGTCAGCAGGGACAGGAGTCATGTCAGACATGACAGAACTGCCACACTAATGGACTCACAGCTGCTATGGTTGCCTTCCCAAGATGCGCAAAAGATCAGTCCAGTAAACATCCAAGCAAGGAGGGGAGAGAGGTCCATAAGCCCTCACACCCTTAACTGAGGAACTACAGCCACTCAGTGGCTCCTAGGAAAGGCAGTGTGAGTCTGTTTTCTTTAAGGGAGTGGCTCCTAGTAGGTTACCCACGCTGAGGGGATGGCCTAACACCCAAGAGTAAATCAGCAACACAAATTGGAGTCCGTCAGTTTTTGGTTTTGTTTTGTTTTGTTTTGTTTTTTTAAGAAGTAAAAGAAATGAAGTTGAGTATCAGGAAGGTAAAAGGTTGATCTGGGAGGAGTTAGGGGAAAGAGTGGGAAAATAAATATGGTCAAAACATATTAATTCTTTTAAAATAATAAAAATATTGAAGGAGAAGAAGAAAAAGTGACAGGAAATAGGAGACTTATCTGAATCATCTTGATATGAAAGTGAAATTCTTAAAATTCTCTCTTCTCTTTTGGCATTTTGATCCGAATGCCCTGAAGAACTGGAAACTTGGAGAAACCACGACTAATTTTGGCAAAGTGTGGTATGAACTGCCTCTGCAAAAGGATCCCTCCACTGCCAGGAACATCTGCACCACATCTGTACATGCAGCCTGGGTACCCACACCACCACGTTCTGACTGTCTGTGATGGTGTACTCAGAGGAGGCCCATGTGGAGCAGAGGCGTGGACTCAAAGCAGTGTTCAGAGCGGCTAATCAGTTCCCCAAGAAGAACATGGTAAGACTGGGGTGAAGAAAAGGCTGTCTGAGGTCTCCTGGCTAAAAATTCCATGGGAAATTCTGGCAAGCGCCTTTTCCAGTCTGGTCCCACCTCTCAACACTTTCTCTCCAGCCCTCTTCCCAGGAAGTCTAGCACGTCAAAGAGAAACCTGCATCCTGTCTAGAAAGCCCAAAGGCAGTCATCCCACACACAAATAATAGGAAATAAATATTAGAAAAGAGATGGCGAGAAATGACACCTTGGCTTAGCCTGGGCTGAAAAACCTAGGAAGGGTGTTTGGAGCAAGCAAACACCAGCTGGGAAGCGAGGTTCAGGCGGGGGTCCTGACCTTGAGTTCAGAGAGGGATGAGCAGGGCAAAGTCTGTGCTCTGTTGTGTAACCTTGGTTTTTATGGCTATCTGCTGGTGGGCTGATTTGCCTTGCTCTGGTCTATTTCAACATCCATTTATGCTGCACGACTAGCTCCTTCATAAACACATTTTTTACTCCACCTTGCCAAGCAGGAGTCCTCAGCCCTGGATCCACCCCAGTAATTGTAGGAGGTCTCTCCAATCAGATTTTGGGGGCGGAGGCATGCATTGGTGGCCCGCTCACTTGCACTTTGCTGCCGCACCCCATAACTCTCATCCTTGACGCAGACCAGGGCCCCTAGCAACGCGAGCAACTTTGGCCCAGTCTTAACCACCAAATGCTCTGATCTCAGGGTGAAAGAATCCACCTTTTCTTTCAAACCTTCAGATGAAATGAACTTATTTCACTTGAAAATCACAGCAGATAGTTTTCCATCTCTGAACTCGTGGATTCATAAGGATTAAAGAATATGTGAGAAAGGAAATGGTGTACAGAGACAAAAGTCAGGCCGAGGCCACCCACACAGGCATGCCAAGGTGACAACAGTGATCTGGGAGCCCCTGGTGACAGAATTGGGAGGCAGCTACTGTCAAAAAAAAAAAAGTGAATGTCTCAGTTGTCATGTCAAGATGTGTGTATGTTCTGGATCTGTCCCTTGGTGCCAGCATAATGACAGAAGAACCCAAACTCTTCTCACTTCTATTCTCGATGAAACAACAGCCGTAGCAGGACTGAACCCTGACTCTCATCATAGTGTTGGATTGCATTGTAGCACCTGTGCAGTCCCATGACATACGAGTCTCTTCCTACCTGCCCTGTCGTTTCAGCCATAATCATTTGGTGTGCCCAAACACACTCATCCTGCCCAGCCTGCTTTGCCATGCCATGACCTTTAGCAGATGCTAAAATGGGTTCTGACATGTTAGACAAGGTTTGGTAAAAGCCAAATCTCTGTAAGGTTTATTTTTTTCTATTTATTACATTATCTGACCTCTCCTAATGTCATGAGAAAGAAAAATTCTTGGTGAATAGTTTTAAAAGTAGAAATGGTTTATGCTGTTACCAGCAGAAAAAAATAAGCACGTCATTATTTTTATAGATTAGTTTGTGTTGCAGGGGGCGATGCTCTATATTGCCAAGTCTTGCTAAGTATTAGGACAAATTCTCAGGCAAGATTGTCAAAGACAGAATTCAAGGCCAAATTTTACTGAGAATTATAATTCACAAATTCTCCCAACACCTGATTTTGGAGGAATGTGCTCCGAGCCAGCATTGGCTCCAGTGAGTGAGTGTCTCTCAGCACAGTGGGTGATATAAGATGTCCCTTCACACACACACACAGCAACGGAACATAGAAGCCAAGTCCAGCCTGAAGGAGTGTGATGTCACACTTCCCGATGATGACATCTGAATGGGTGAGGGAGAAATCCTATGAATCTGAGGCAGCCTGGTCCTCACAATCTGGAACATTATGGACTTGAACGTTAAGACCTCGCTTTCCTAGTTAGGATCAAAAGTTGGTTTAATAAATGGCAAAACCCTGTTTTTCCCCCTTCTGTGAATAGGAACTTTATCCATATGAGTGTTCTGTGATGGGAGTGATAGGAAGAAGTGCCTGAGGTGACTCTAGGTTTCATGGACAGAGAATTTTCTGGGAAGCAAACACCTCCATCCTAGGTAGGAAGGATGAAGGACATGGTGACAGCAACGCAGAAATAGAGACGGGGAGTCCAAATAGCCAGAGAGAAAAGGATGTCGTGAGAACAAATGGTTGAGGACACGCCTCCCTCCACTGGCTCTAGCTCCTTAGAAGGCATCCCTTTGCAAGTCCTGGACTCTGACCAGGAAGTCCTTGCATGTGGTAATGAGCCACGTCCTCACTGGCTGGACTGATGAACTGCAGTTTCGCCATTCAGGCTTTGCTGTGCATGTATTAGAGGGAGTGAAATGGGGGGAGAGGGAGAGAATACCATTTGGTTTGGGAAATCTGCAACCACTTTTGGTTACTTTTCTGTCACTGTGATCAAATAAATACCTGACAGCAGCTTAAGAGAGAGAGGAGCTATCTTGTTTCGTGGCAGGGATGGCCTGGTGGAGTTCATTGCCCAAGAATGTGTGCTGAGAGCTCAAGCCTGGGACTCTTCACATGCCTGGTAGACCAGAAAGCAGAGAAAGAGACGCAGTCAGAAGCAGGATGCAACTATAAACCTAGAGGTACACCCATCAGCAACCCTCTACCTCGGCGTCCCCAACTCCTGAGAGTTCCACAGCCTCCTGAAACAATGCCACTGAAGAACAAAGTATTCAAACTTAAGTATGTAGATCATTCGACCACAACACTTCCCATTATCACCTTAAGAGTTTCCTTGGTTTGAAATTGGAAATAAAATGAAAATCAAACCCCAAGTAGACTCAATTTTCTCTCCAGCTGTGACCATCCAGATTCCACCGAGCCTAGGTATAACTGGATTTTTACTTTCACATCTCAGGGACAACAAAAATGGTTCCCCTGAAGCTTACCTCAGGTATCAGACAGCTTCAGATGAAAGTGGGTCAAGTGAGACATCTCTAGAGCTTGTGTGAGACATGGTGTCTTCTCCTGGAGGCCAGAATTGCTAGCAAGAACATGGAGAACTGTGGTAACAGCCCAACACTGAAATGCTGGGCACAACACAACCCTGAAATGCTGGGCACCTGAGACAGCAGCCCAGAGTAGCCCGGAGCCACTCTTCACAGTCTGCAACATGCCTCGCTCTGTTTCAGTAGAAGCTGGTGCTGAGCCCACGGAGTAAGATGCTAATTTTGCCCATCTCCAGCTCCTGGAGATGCCCCGAGTCCTGTTCATGAATACCTTCTCGGCAGCATGTGGGCTTTGTTATTTACACTCTTACTGATATAAAAATGTCCTTGATCTTCAGTTTACACAGTGACTCACTGGATCCTAATATAAACTCCGAGAGATGCTGAGGGGAGGGAATGGACTCCGTGATTGCAAGGGTGAGAAAGTGGTTGTAGAGGGGGATTCTGTGCTGCTGTGCTGTGTTGCGTGTGTCCCAAACAGTCTTGGTTTTCTGTGGAGTGAAGTACAGCACGGCACAAGGGCCCTTGCTCACTAACGACGAGGAAAGCTGGGTGGCATTTGAACCAGGCTTCTGCTTTACGAGGGCATTAAAAACGCCAAGTAAGAACAGGAGGGTCCTGAGTCTGAGAGAGAGGGAGTGTTGGGCATGGGAGAGAAGTCAGAGGAAGGAGAGATGATGCAATTATATTTTAATTCAATTGCTGGAAAACACTGTACGAAACTATAGTTAATATTTAAATAAAACACAAACTCACAAATTATCATTGCTTCAGGGAAGCTGTGATGCCTCCTAGTGAGGCCACTTAAAGCATGCAGTGTATTCTAGGGACCATGGGCAAGCAGGCCTGCGTTCAACGCAGCATGAACCACAATAATCAAGACAAACAACAACAACAAAACCCCACAAATGTGATGAGCAGATTAATGTGTAAAAGAAAATGCAACGGAGTAGGAAAAACAAAACCTGTTTTTTCAACACTTGGTATTTCCAGAATAGTTCCCTTTAGACTTGGTACTCAGTGCCTGTGTGCTCAGCCCTGTCTGGATGTTTCCCCACAGTAAGCATCCCTCCTGACAGGCGTCCTACGTCTAGCTTAGTGGACACTGTCTACCTGATGCTGGGAGCAAATCCCAGCTCCACTCTTACCACCTGGCTGTAAAATGGTGTGTCCCTAATGCACGCTCTCAGGTTCAACCACAGGATTTGGGGCAGTGCTGTGCTTACATCTCCTCATTCGTTATGAACCATGATGCCGGGGACCAGCCATGTGAAGTGAATGCACAGGGCACAGAATGTGGGAGGGGCTGCCGCTGCAGCTGCTCTGTGTTGGTATGGCCGTTCCCAGTGGTCAGCTCACCTTCTAGGCCCCTCTCCTCCACACAGCAAAGCTGCCGTCTTCTAGTGACATGGGTGGCTTCCCTGGCAACCAGCTCCCATCCCAAGGCCAGATATCTAAGAACCCCAGGCCCTGCCATCCCATTGACTTACAATATGACTCCCACAACTGAGGGATACTGAGGGGTTCAGGAGATTTGTGCCAGGAAATAGAGATAGAAACCAAATATATGTTTCTTCTACATCACCTGTAAAATGCCCCAGGAAAACAGAGTCTGTGCTATTATCCCAACAACATGGGTAAACCTGGCAGGCATTATGCTAAATAAGATGATCCAGTCACAGAAAAAAAGGTTGCCTAACTTTACACCAGGAATGTAAAATCATCAGACCCACAGAGCCACCAGAATGGTGGTTTCCAGAACCTAGATAGAGAGGCAAAGAGGAATTATTCTTCAAGGGGCGTAAAGTTTCAGTTGTGTGAGGTGACTGAGTTCTAAAGACCTGCTGCCTAACATTGTGCTGCCTAACATAGCAACCCAACACTACACACTGGAAACTTGTCTGGGAGAGCAGACCTCATTCAAGCCTTATACCACCAGAGAAATGCTTTTTGGGGTGATGGCATGTGTATTACCTCATCACAGGTGCATACGTCCAGACTTACCAGCATCTACACATTTGCTGGATGTATCTCAGGAAAGAGCACACTTCATGAGCACAAGCCCTTAGGTTTGATCCCCAACACTAAAACAAAAGAAAAAATGGCACACACATACACACACTGTTGTGTCCATTTTTATGTTGAAGACATGAAAAAAGTACTGAGGCTCTGTCAGGAAACATGTAATGCCTAGAAATCTGTATGAATCTCTTTGGTTTCTTCCCTGAGTATTAAGCTCAGATCATGACCCTGAGAACATATCTATAGTCCTTCGTGTGTGTGTGTGTGTGTGTGTGTGTGTGTGTGTGTGTGTGTGTTTTATGTGTGTATGTGTTCAGATGGAAGCCAAGGGAAAACTACACTGCTACTTTGATGCAGGGTCTCTCGCCACCCTGGAACTCACAAAGTAGACTAGGCTGGCTGCCTTTGAGCCCTGTGGTTCTGCTGATCTCCATGTCCTCAGCACTGGGATTGCTAACAATTGTACAGCAAGCACTTTATCTATTAAGCCAATTGCTCCAGCCTGCATTTTTTTAACAAACGTGCTAATAAATAAGTTTCTTCATTTCCAAAAGAGGAAAATATTTTAAAACTTGTTGTAACGGCTGCATAACTGTGCATCTAGTAAACGTGTTGACTAATGCATTCTAACGGGCCTACTGTGTACCATCTTATTAGACTGCCACAGAGTAGCTACTTAAACAACAAATGAGATAAGTGCTCGAGTTATTCCGACCTTCCAAGGACTTGGATGAGTACACAAATTTATAAGGTCTACATAGACATCCTTTGAGACAAACATCCAGCACAAGAGGCTCTTTAGAGCTCCCAGGATTCAGCAGTCCAGTGAGTGTGGGGCCAGGCACCAATAGTCACTCGCGTTAGCTGCTATACATCACCACACTTTAAAGTTCTTACCAAAAACAGAGAGTTACTCCCAAAAGTGCTCAAATGTATCATCTCATCACATAGTCAAGAAACATTCTCACGATATTTGTTACAAGGTAGGAGTTTCAGAAGACTGAAAGTGAGTTTGTCACAGACCCTGTCTTTAAAGAGTTGACCTTGGGTGTGGCATTACACAGCAGAGTTGATCATGGGCTTTAGACCCCTGGAATTTGGGGGAATCTCCTCATGCCACACACTGCACATGGCAGTATACCATGCAATCTGTCCAATCCTTGCTTTGGGGACTATTCTTCTCAAGAGCCAGCTAAGGAAATCAACAGTCACATGGCTTGGGCAAGATGACCAAGGAGACAAGTAGAGTGGAGGCAGTCCCCTGCCTCCAGGCCTCTCCTATTGCCCAAGTCACATTCCCCTGCAGACCTGTGATTCGAACTAGGTATTTGAACACAATCTGTTTCAAGAAGTCTGATGCTGCCAATTTGCTTTTGTTTTCTTTTTTGATCTTTTAAAATAACCAAGTATTAGATTGACAGTCTCTCATCTCAAGACTAAAGGTGACCTTGTGGTTGCAGATATTTCCTTCACTTAATTATTCTGATCTCATATACACATAGCAAGTAATTATTAAAGATGAACAAAGGTAAAGGATGAGAGGGGCACAGTCACAGTTCAGGAACGTTCTTTACCAGCCTTACACATTGTGTGACTTTCACAGGAAAAAAAACTCAGTTCAGGGACTAAATATAGAAGATAATATTTAATTTAAAAAGCTGAGCGTGGTGAGCACAAACTAGTAGTAACTTTTTTTTCAGACTCAATGAGACACCAAACAAAATGGTAACTATAGAGCACTGCAGTGGAAGACTGGAGGAGTCAGGAAGGGAAGGAACCTCCACACACAACAGCAGACACAGAAATTGAAGTCTTTCCCTCATCAGCTCGGTGAGCAATCGGAGCCTTTAAGACAAAAGTGCTTAAAGAATGGCACAACAGCTGCATGCAGTTAAGAGACCTGATCTGATCATACGATAACATCCACGTTAAAATCCCATTAGGGTCCAGTTTTCAAAGGTGATGAGTTGGGGAGGTGGCTCAGTGGTTAAGCTGATTGTGGTGTGGCGCAAGCATGAAGACCTGAGTTCCAATCCCCAGAACCCACATAAAGCACGGTGGCATGAGTCTACAACCCGGTAACATTATGGTGATATGGGAGGTGACAGTGGGAATCCCAGGGGCTCACAGGCCAGCTAGCCTGGCCCACTCAGCAGTCATGAGGCAAGTTTCCAACAGGGCAAAGGGCGAGGACTAGCACAAGCTTGTCCTCTGACCTCAACAAGTATACAATACGTACATGTGCCCACCCTCACACACGAGCGTGCACACGCACGCGCGCACACACACACACACACACACACACACACACATTATGTTTTCAGGATAATAAAACAAAAGGTCTGAGGTGTAGCTCTGTGGTATAGCACAATTAACTCATGAGATCCCTGAGTTCAAGTCCACAGACCCACACACACATCAAAAAGAAAGAAAGAAAGAAAGAAAGAAAGAAAGAAAGAAAGAAAGAAAGAAAGAAAGAAAGAAAAGTAAGTAAGTAAAATAAACACTGGAATAAAGTTCTTTTGGAAGCACAGACAAAAACAAAAAGTTTGGGGAAACATATTTTGTTTTGTTTGTTTTGCTTTTTCTATCTAAAGGCAAGTGTGGAGTTGGGTGGGTTTGTATTTTGCTTTTTTATCTTTATAACAACAAAATAAAGGAGCAGATAAATAGTGTGGCCCCCTCATTTCAGAAGGCTGAACTGGTGCTTCAAAATAGTAAAACTAGTAGCTGCCAGTTATGCTGCAGCTCACCCAGTACCTGGACTCATCTCTGCCATGTCTTCCACTGGCTCATATATGTAAATTTTTCATATGTGACTTTAAGGGGACAGGAAGAGGCTCTGCTTACACAAAGCTGTGCTCAAAAGGTTATCTTTGAGCAATTTCCCAGTGGCCTGCAGACAGCCAGTTTCCCATTTTAGTTTAATCCCTGTAGTATAAATATTTTCACAAATACTTCCTTTTAGAGACAAGCAGCCATGGACAGCCTTGGTGAGGGACCACAGAAGTGGTGCTTTTGCCAAGCTGCCATGTGGTCTTGAGGACAAAACACTCTAATCTGGTAGCACAGTCACGTGCACCCTTGGGAGGCTTCGCGGTTATGCGAGCATCTCACCGTGCGCTCGCACAAAGCCCCAGTGCGTCACACACCTAGGCTGTGTGCTTCCGCCCAGCACCGCCCAGAACTGCTGAGCTGAATCCCGAGAGTGCCTGAAATACAATGGGTGGAAAAACTAGGAATTCTGTGGTTCCCTGACTCCAATGGGACCACCTCGGTACAGGAGGTCTGTAACTGACTGGAGCTTCTACGTGTGGCATGTAACATACCAATTTAGCATGCATGTGCTCCTCACACAGGGCAGAGCTGAAGGCCGCGATTCTATTTTGCCTCTTGCTGGTCAGGAGTCCCCACCTTGCCTTCTGTAATCATCTCTTTGGACCCTGGCACCTTTGAGGGGCCCTCTTCATGGTTTCCCAGTGTCTCCCACCAACCCTGTGCTGTAGTATGTCGCCAGTGTGGTCAGATCTCCCTCCCTGTGTGTCTCTATGCCCCTTCCTGTAGGTTGGAGACCATTTCTCAGATCCCCCTTCCTGTAGGTTGGAGGCCATTTCTCATCTGCTCCATCAACTGTCCCACAGTGTCAGTGAGCAGGCATTTCCCCCAATTTCTCCAAATTCAAGAGCGTGGTCCAGGAGAACTCCTTTACATAACAGGGCACTGGGGTGACAGGAAACCTCTGTTAGAGAAAATGAACATTCCCAAGTAGCTACACTCTCTGGCCTCAGAGCTGTAGAAATCATTCCCAGAAAGAGGTTCACGTAGCTTTCTCTTTTGTGATGAATGCCATAATTTTGGCAAAAATCAAACTCACGGCACCAGCTATTTTTGCTTTGCAAACATACTAAAAACGATCTGGGGATTTTTCCTATTGAATCCAAATATGAGTTCCATCTTGGTACTGCTCCATAACTGAGTTAACTTTTTCTCCACAAACCTATGAAAGCTACTGAAACCTATTTTGGAGGAACGTGAAAATAAGAAAACTATTCCAGCAGATTGGCATAGTAGCTCTGAAAATTCTGACTGCACTGTGTCCTCTACAACTCCATAAATATGTTTACAAATCTCCATCCTGATTTTAGCCAGTTGGACGTGTTCTAGCATGTCGGGTGTTATTTTAGAGCTTGCTTCCCCACTGCCTCAGATTGTGTTCCATGTGGAGATCTGAGCCCCTCCTCCCTTCTGCCATATGCATGGAATCCTGCTACCTATGAGATGATCAGCTGCTTGACAAGCAAGGCACTTGTACAAGGAGGCAACTTCTGAACAACTTTATAAGTGTGTTTTTTTTCCAGCTCCATAGAATAGAAAAGAGTTCTTGCGTCATAGTAGGTTCGTGTCTTATTACTTAACTGCACTGTACAAACTTCAAACAGCACTTTTGAAACCTACAAATTGAGTGCAGTGATTTTCTAATTCCATACCCAATGCTCATCCTTGGGGGAAGAAATTTCTACATGTCTCAAGCTGCCATTTTACTTTCACCGTTACAATTCTGTATCTTTATGTCTTTTTTTTTTTTCGTATAAAACACAATCAGAACCTGAAAGCCAGAATTTTAGTCAACAGAACTCCATGAGCACTAGTTTTGGTCCTTGACTTACTGACATACCTCAGGATGAGCCAGGCACTGAGCAAGGCTCTCACATCAGGCCCACTACTTACAAGACCTGAGAGGAGCAGAAGTGATTTGGTAAAGGGTCTGATTCTGCCGAGCTTATCTGTGCAAATGATTGGCCAAGCCATGTGTCTCATCATGCTTTGCCCTACATCTCAACACAAGACTACATCATCAGAACTTCATATTGCAATAACTTGATACTTGAATGCTTTGAAAGCACAGAAGAGACTATGGAGAGAAATCATAATTCAGCTTTTGCAAATTTAGAAAGCTTTTTGTTATTGTTGTTGTTGTTCTAGAAAGGTTGCCATGGCCATAACCTCTTCTCTGTTTGTGGTATCTGAAGTCAGACCCACTTCTTACCCTGACAGACATCCTCTCTGACCCTCAACACTTCTTTTCTTTTCCTTTCTTTTCTCTTTTCTTCTTTTCTTTGCTCTTCTTTCTTTTATATAACACTAGTGCTAGAGTCCAGCAAGCACCCTACCACCAACCTACACCCCAGCCTTAGGTGTCATAATATATGTTGCATCCACAAGAGATGTTTGAAAGAAATTTCCATTTATCTTGGGCAACACCCACTTGTTCATATGTTAATGAGACAAAAATAAAACTAAAATGATCTCAAACATTCATTTTGAAAACATTTTCTTTGTTGCCTGCTTGGCTGCCATTGAAACAGCAAATGTTCTGAGATGCAAAGACGTGTTGCAGATACAAGCTTTTCTGCTGGGTGGACAAGGCTAGACACAAAGCAAGGAGATAGCAGCAAGAGTGAGGCTGGAATATCACCCAGTCTCTCTTGAAGCATAAGAATAAAAGTGCTCATCCCATACAAAAATACATTTTTGGAGCACTGTCACTGGTTGTATGCCTTTGGCTATCATGTGGCTAAGTCGAGATAAAAGTAACCAAAACACGAAATGAAATGTCAGTGTTAAGAAACCTTAGCATCCAGGCTTTTCAAACACCTTGTATTTCACAGATGGAGAAGCTGAATCCCAAGAACTTAGGGAACGTCTGAGAGTTGAACCTAAGCTAGACATGAGGAATTCAGGGAGATTTACATTTTCATTGCTAAGTACAACTTAAAAAGAAAAAAAAAAAAACTCCTCTGATGATGAAATACAGAATCTGTTTTATGGGGGAAAAAAGTTAAGTTTGGAGAGCTGAAATAACTGTGAACTCCTCAAATTCCATTCCTTGTGATAGAATTGGAATGGACCTTTTACAGTGCAGTAAGAATTCCAAAGTCAGGGAGAGGGAACAAGCTAGCCATCTCCGATAGAAGAGAAAAAGTCTCCTGCTTTGAGAACAAGCTACAGTCAACATGTCATTTAGAGAAATTAATGTGTGTACTCCCCAAACCTTAGCCAGATATTTTTATTTTGTTGGGTGGGGGGGTGGCGCTTAGTAATTTTTGATTTATGGAGATTCTTGAGAATGTGTTGCTTAATTCTACCTCCGTAATAAAATCCTTGGATGTTGCTCTTCAGAAATATTTTAGAGAGTCCATCATCGAAAGCCTTCATCTCCTACAAATTGCTCAGCCCTCTCCTAGTTCATGACTCTGCGCTTGACCATTCTTCCAGAAGAGTTAGGCACTGTAAACAACCTGGCTTTAAGACCTTTAGCACCAGGGGAAAAATCAGTGTGTAACACACCCTAGCAGATATTTAAACTCTCCTGTGCTTTCTATGTTCCTAGCTACTGGCTGGAGTGCCTATCCAGGATAACTGTACTGTTTAAACACGGCTCGCACAAGTCAGGGTCAAGGGGAGTTGGATGGCTTAATGTTTGCACAGCGCTTTGGACTAGACAAACTCCACACTGGGTCTATTGTACTAAATATAAAAGGTGCTTTATTTGACACCGGAGACCAAACAATGGTAAAATAAAATGTGAAGTGTAGGAGTTGAAGGAGAGGAGAAAAGAGGCTACAGTGCTATAAAATTGATATACAAATCGCTCTGAATTTAAAGGGTTCTTGCTGCCTGCCGGAGTCTCTTCCGCTACTCCCCACACTGTGGAAGCAGACATGCTCCAACTCTGTTTTTAAAATGAAGTGTTTGCAAGTGTGGATCTTGCTGTTGTTAAAAGCCTCTTGAGTGTCAGCAGTGTGTTGAAGCCATAGAGTTCCACCTGATGGTGAAGTCTTAAAAATGAACAGAACACCAACAGCACAGGCTCTAAGATCTACAATCAATAAATGGAACCTCTTGAACCTGAAAAGCTTCTGTAAAGCAAAGGACATGGTCATCAGAACAAAATGACAGCCTACAGACTGGAAAAAAGATCTTCACCTATATCTGACAAAGGGCTAATATCCAGAATATATAAAGAACTCAAGAAATTAAACACCATTAACCAAAAAATCCATTTAAAAAATGGGATACAGAGCTAAACAGAGAATTCACAACAGAGGAATTTTGAATGGCTGAGAAGCACTTAAATAAATGTTGAACATCCTTAGTCATCAGGGAAATGCAAATCAAAATGAGTCTGAGATTTCATCTTACGCCTGTCAGAATGGCCAAGATCAAAAACTCAAGTGACAAGACATGCTGGCAAGGATGTGGAGAAAGGGAAACCCTCCTCCATTACTGGCGGAAGTGCAAACTTGTTCAACCACTTTGGAAATCAGTCTGGTCCTTTTTTTCAGAAAACTGGGACTACCATACTGCAAGACCTAGCTATACCACTCCAAAAGATGCTCCACCATACAACAAGAACATTTTCTCAACAATGTTGAAAGCAGCTTTATTCATAACAGTCAAAAACTGGAAACAACCTAAATGTCCCTCAATCAAAGAATGGATAGAGAAACTGGTACATTTACAAGAAGAAATACTATTCAGCCAATAAAAACAATGAAATCATGAAATTTTCAGGCAAGTGGATGGAACTAGAAAAGATCATCCTGAGTGAGGTAACCCAGACCCAGAAAGACACACATGGTATACACTCACTTATAAGTGGATTTTAGTCATATAGTACAGGATAGATGTACTACAATTCACAGACCCAAAGAAGATAAATAACAAGGAGGACCCAAGGGAGGATGGTAAATATTTCTCAGAAGAGAAAATAGAATAGATAGAGGTAATGGTTGAAGAGTGGGAACAAGGTAGAAGAGAGAATGCAGAGAGAAATAAGGGTGGAGAACAGAGCTGGTGAGAGTAGAGATAGGAGGGCAGAAGACCTGCAGAGAAAGAGAAACAGTGGACAGTAGATGAGGATGTCTCTTCAATCAGCTGCAGACCTAAATTAGAATAGGCCTCTGAGAGGATATTATAGGGATTCTAGGTAAGATTTCTAGTAGCAGGAGCCATGGTGACTGAAAAGGACACCCTTTATCTAGACAAGACTCCTAGTGAATGGAGATCACCAACCCACCCACCAAAACCTCAATCCAAAACTGCCTACAAGACCTGCAGGGACAAAAATAGAACAGATAGAGCAGAAAGTGAGGGAACTTCCAGCCAATGCCAGGTCCAACCCTAAGACCCACCCACTGGAAGAAAGCCAACCCCTATCACTAGTAAGGATACTCTGATAAGCTTGCAGACAGGAGCTACCAGAGCTGTCCTGTTAGAGGCTCCACCCAGAAACTGCTCAAAACAGATGCTGAGACTCACAGCCAAACACTGAACAAAGCATAGATAGTCCACGGGAAAAGAGGAGGAAGGATAAATGGGCCTAGAGACGACAAAGCTCCACAAGAAGACCATCAGAGCCAATCAACCAGGTCCCAGAGGGGCCTTTGGAGTCTGAAGCACCAACCAAGGACAATGCATGGTCTGGACCTAGGTCCTCTACTTATAAGTAGCCGATGGGCATCTTAGGCTTCATGTGGGCTCACTAGTTAGGGGAGTGGGGATATCTCTGACATGGACTATGTTACTTGCTTTTTTATCACTTCCCCATGACAGGATTGCCCTACCAGACCACAGTGGAGGAAGAAGAACTCAGTTCTCATGTGAATAGAGGGGCTCCCCTATTCTGAAGAATATGGTAGGGGAATGTGGAAGGAAGAGTGGGGCTGGAAGGAGAGGAGGGAGGGGCCTATGACTGAGATGTAAATTAAATTAATTGATAAAAAATGAAACAATGAAGTTAGAATGAAAAGTGACTAGCTTAGATGATGTCACTGCTTCAGTTTCCTCTCTCCAAAATTCATGACTTACCAGTTATGAGAGAATCAGATCATTTCTCAACTTCCCTAGAAATCATTCATTCACATTTTAAATAAATACCTATCAATGGCCAGTGTAGAAAGAGAGGTCCCCTGGGGAAGTGTTGGAAAATGTATGAAATTACTATAGCTAGTGTCTGCTGCAAAGCTGACTAAGGTCATGGAGGGGACCAAACTCAGATTAGTCTTTAAGGAGTTACTTTAGGTAGAGGTGCTACTTCCAAGAGGTGCCACAAATCCGGACAGTGGAACTAAGAGAACTAGAGAGATCAATGAACAAAGACAATGATTTTCCCAGAGTCTGAAAAGGTTGCACTCTTCAGAAGAGAATGGTGAGGTCTCTGTTTAGAATGAAAACCATATAGGAGGCCAACACTTTCAATAAACTCACTGAACATATCCCAAAGCAAGGAGAGAGTGTCAAATACAGGCCATCATTCTGCAAGAGTAAAATCCCCTTCTGGCATAGAGCAAGTGAGGAAAAGGCCATACCCATTAAAAAGAAACAGCTGGACCATGCCTGGTCCAGAGCCTGTAAAACTCACACTTTGTCACTTTCCAATTAATAATCTCTTTGGATCTAAGTCTTCAGCTGGGAGAAGTACATCTTTAAAGGAAGAAGCAAGGGCTTCCCAGCCCAAAGTAAAAAAGCAATCACCATTACTTGAAGCTTCTCTTAGCAAGGTGCCCTGGCCCTGGATCATGAGCAAAAGTTGCTTCCCGAGGCCCTGTCTGTTAGATAGAGACCCAGTCATGACCAAGTTCAGTGCTTGTCAGCTCTTATACAGCACACGGTTTAGTAGAGATGAAAGACAAAGAAACAGACTTGGGCTTGCAGGTGCTGGTGTTTCCAGAAATCCCCAACATTTTGAACCATTTGGACTTGCTCTTTTCTGATTTCCAGACTGCTGCAGCTTCTGATACTTAAATATCCCAGTTTCTAACACCACTACTAGCCAGGAAATGCATGCTACCACCTGTGGAGGGCTGGAAAAGCTAGACCAGACACAGAGAGGTTGGACGAGGGCCCGGCAAGCAAGCGCCCAGGCTAGTATGTTGACTTCTGCGAAAGGGGAGAGAAGTTGCATGGCAGGCCAGAAGAGGACTCTGCAGCTGGTTCTCTCCCATGCTTCTGGAACTTACTGTGACCAAAACCAGACATTTCACCTTGTGTGAGCTTCTGCCTCCAGCCCACATTGTGGGCAATTCAGAAAAGAAAGAATTGATTAAAAAAATTGACCATTGGCACCTCAAATACCCCGTATTTTAAGCCTTTGCTTATGTTGCTGTCTGTTGGGAGTCAGTAGAAAGCCAAGCATGTTGAATAAACAGAAAGGACTTTTTTTCTAATATTCCCCTCCATTTTCTGGACAAATGTA
This sequence comes from Psammomys obesus, assembly GCF_907164565.1. Taxonomy (NCBI): domain Eukaryota; kingdom Metazoa; phylum Chordata; class Mammalia; order Rodentia; family Muridae; genus Psammomys; species Psammomys obesus. The sequence goes on along the minus strand of NW_026585643.1, from coordinate 4,140,095 downwards.
AGCCATACTGGCACGAAGTAGTATGTTGACCACAGATGCATCCTTTAAGTTGAACAATAAAGAATAAAAATTAATAAAAAACTAAAATTACAACAAAAAGCAGGAAGTCATGGATGATCCACATAACTGCATTGATGGTTTTTTTTTCTCCTTCACAAAGATATGCTCCCATGAGGCCCAACTCTACACGCTCCAGAAACACATTCAAATATGAAAGTACTCAGCAGGGGAGAAGGTAGGGATAGCCTATGGCAATCTCAAGTGCCTGGCTTCCAATCTAACCCCTCTGCCATCTGGGAAGCCAGGGGATGAGAAATGGAAAGAACACAGACTACCAGCCAGGCCAGGAAAAGTCTTAAGAGACCACATTCTAGGCACTCAGGTAGCTGTAGACTGTAAGGGACTAGCAGAACATAAGACTCTAACCATTGAGAAGCTGACTAGTCCAGGGCCCTGCTCCTAAGTCAGGGCTTTAATTAAATAATTTATCTATTCATTTTACATCCTGTTTGTAGCCCCTCCCTCCTTTCCTACTGACCCCACCCTCCCTCTGCCTTCACTCTATTCTCCCTCCCCTACTCCTCAGAAAAGGGGAGCCCTCCCAACTCATCCCAGCATACCAAGTTGCATCTTGACTAAACACATTCTCTTCCCCCGTGGCCAAGCAAGGCGGCCCTGCCAGGGGGAAGTGATCAAGTGATCAAATAGCAGGCAACAGAGTCCATGTCAGAGATTAGTCCTTGCTCCCCTTACTAAGAGACCCACATGAAGCCTGTGCTGGCCATTGGCTACATTTGTGTAGAGGGTGTAGGTCCAGTCCATGCATGATCCTTGGTTGGTGCTTCAGTCTCCACAAGGCCCTCTGGGTTCTGGTTAGTTGGCTCTGTTGATCTCCTTGCGGAGATCCTGTCCCCTCCAGGTCCTTCTTTCCTTCCCCCCCACAGACACTTTTCCACAAGACTCCCTAAACTTCACCCAATATTTGGCTGTGATTCTCAGCATTTGTTTCAATCTGCTGCTGGGTGGAGCCTCTCAGAGGACAGCTATGCTAGGCTCCTGTCTATCTAACACTACGCTAACAGTGTTAGGGGTTGGCTCTCTCCCATGGAGTGGGTCTCAGGTTGGGTCAGGCATTGGTTTTGCATTCCCTCAATCTCTGCTCTGTCTTTATTCCTGCACATTTTGTAGGCAGGGTAAATTTGGGGTCTACGTTTTTGTGGGTGGGTTGGTGTTCCCCTCCCTCCACTACAAGTCTCATCTAGTTAGAGGGTATCCCCTTTAGTCTCCGTGACCCCTACTACTACTTTTAATCAAAATTACATTCTTGATGAACAAAAACCAATAGCTATCACCATTTGGATGAATGGAAGGAGATGATATCACTCTGGCTTTATGATGATAAAGAACCATTTTTCTTCTTGATAGTCAGTGGCTTAAGATTATATCTTCAAAATCAGATTATAATCATGTCAAAAATCCAGGTCTATAAGGGGGAACATGATTTAAATTTAAATATCTGATGGGATATTTAATGAGAAATTCTGGCTTTCAATATTGTTGATGAAAACAAGCTGATATAAAATTTACATCTTAAGGTATGTTATCCACAGAATTTTTATGTTAACCAGCTCATTTTAAAGCAATTAAAAATTAAAATACAGACTAAAATAAGAATAATTCATATTAAGATAAGACAAAAAAGAATAGTCATGAAATTGAGAGTGATCCACACTTAAAGCAACTTTCATTGGGCAACAAGTCCAGTGGACAGATTCTGTTCATGGTTCATATTTCATCCATTTATTTAATAAGTTGAATTAAGAGCCCATTGTGTGCGAAGTACTAGAGCAATGAGAAAAACTAGAACTAATATGCTTCTTAACATTGGTTGATGCTCTGAATGTTGAAAAAGTGAAATTTTGAGTACATAGCATTTAGTAGTCCTCTTCCCTTTCATGGCGATCCCTGAGCATGAGAGAAGGTAAAACAGATGTACTGTTAAGGGCTTATCACTCATCAGTCATTCACTCTCAGCACCTTGGGCAGCCATGAGCCTCTACATTCCCCAGTGTTCATTACCAAAAGAAGCTTTTCTGATCAAGGCCAAGAGCAGCGCTTGTCTATGAATACAAAGCTATATTTAGAAGGCAGTTGGACTCCATGTCCCTTTAGTAAATAGATAGTAAGTTTTCTTTTGAGGCCTATGACTCTCCCCGCCAAGAGATTTGGGGCCATGTTTACAGAATCATGAATGACTTCTTTCCAGTACGGAAGGCCTTGAATCAAGTCAGAGAGTAGCTGGTATCTCTGAGGCAGCCATGCCACCATTACCAATGAACACATCTTGTGTGGCTGGTGTAATTTTGAAGTCCTAGGAGTTGCACAAGACTGAACATCTAAACAGGTGATTACAAATTGGAAAGGGACTCATGGGCCCTACTTCTCCTGGGAAACCATTGGCTACTAATAAAAGCTACAGGGGAGACCCATTCCTTGTCTTCAGTTTTGTAGCTGCTGGCGAGTCTCCCATGTGGGAGGGGATAGCTCCATGCCCATGCTCACACAGAAAGCCCTGGTTAAATCAGCGAGTCACAAAACAAAAAGATGTAAACATGAGAGGGAGACTTGTACAGAAGAAACAGCGGGTTGCCTGGGCTGGAAGGGGGTTTTGAGTGAATGAGAGTAATGAGAATATATTATATGTATGAGTAAAATTTACAAAGGAAAATTTTAATAAAAATGCTTCAAGTAAAACTAAATAACATCAATTAGTCATCCACCTGCTGATTCAAATAAAGTACAACCTCTGGATACAAATGGCCTACACTCAAAGCACTAAAGGAATTTGCAGATACAATCACAGAAACATTGAATTTTAACTTTGGAAAGAACAGGAGGTTCTAGTCTATTCAAAAGCTTAGAAGCACAAGGAAGGGGGTCATAATTTAAAACTACAAATGAAGAAAAAAGTAAAAATAAATTACAAATTAAAATTTAAAATTCTATGTCAATTACAGGGGATGTGGAATGAATTACTAAAAGTGAGCTTATAAACACTTTCAAAAGGAAGCTGTGAGCACTTGGAGGCAGAATGGCTTCCCTGACTGAGTTAGACTAGATAGACTCACTCCACTGTGATCATCTGGAGAGGGTGCTGAGCATTATCATTTCCATCAGCTCCCTAATGCTCTCTCTCTCTCTCCATATAATATATAATATATATATATATATATATATATATAATCTTTGCATAGTTTCTAAAACAATATAAAAGTTATACTGATCTGCCACACCTTCTTAATGAAAGTGGGGTCAATTAGTGAGATCAATTTAAGTTCCCAAGGATATGTGACTTGGAGGACATTTCTATTTGAAACAAAAATCAGAGGAGACAATGTTCAAGCCAAAGCTATGACCTCAGGTACTGTGTTGCCTAACAAGATCAAGCCCTAGAAGACTTCAGTAGACTGGAAAACTAACAGTGTCAACACATGAAGGGATTCCACTGGACTGAAAAAGCAAGAGAAGGAGAGAGGCAGCCCACAGCAGCCAGTTTGTGTGGGACCGTCATGGGATGGTTTTCCTGTGTGCGTTTCTGTTTTGGGTTTTCTGAGAGAGCAATATGACTCAAATAGCATGATGGACAGAAATGTATATACCCTGCCCTGGTCAGGCCAGATAGGGAATGCTAAGAGACCTACATCAATAAATGCCTGTGTGAAGAGGGAGAAAACAGAGGCAGACACTTGACTATCTGGATGTTTAGTGTGTGCCAGAGACCTATGTGTAAAAAGTTTGGCTCCAAAAGTACCAGAATCATGAAGTGCTACGGCCCAGTAGAAGGTCCTCAAAGGAGGTTATGGGGTGCCAGCTGGCTCTTCCTCTGTTTCCTGCTGGATATATGATACTCACTCCAGCTCATCTCCCTCCATAATAAGCTGCCGGTGTAAAAGGCCAAACCAATGCTTTGCTCATCACTGTGACAAAATACATAAAGAAAGGAAGGAGAGGTCTCATGGCTGGAGGGGCTCCTGTCCACCATGGTAGGGGGCACAGTAGCTGAGTGTAAGGCAGTCAGTCACACACCACTCCTGTCAGGAAGCAGATGAGAAGACTGCAGCCCCTCCGGCCTCTCCGCTTCCCCTTTTCCTTCTGGGATCGCATGGGATGGTGCCTCCAACATTCAGAGCATATCTTCTCTCAGTTAAACATCTCTGAAAACAGCCTCACAGGCACAGCTAGAGAAAGGTAGCCTGGGTAGTTCCAACTCTAGGCAGGTGATGACAAATAGAAACCAGCCAACTGAGCTTGGACCAAGGAACCAAAGGAAGACCCTCTTTACTTAGTGTCATGTTGCATCGTAAGAGAAGCTGACAGGTACAGAGTGATGAGGAGATAGACTTAAGTGTCTTCCCAGGGTAGGGGAGGGGTAGGCAAAGAAGGTAAATAGTAGCTGTGCCACGGGAAGAATTGTGTTCCCTGCATATAGACCAGAAAAGTCCAATGTATCTCAGAGAGCGGAAGTTATAAGAAAACACCCTCTCAAAAGAAGAATTGAAAGTATGTGACTGAAAACAACACCTCATTTTCTTGGTAATTTCCTAACATGAGTAAAAGCAAACATACTGTTACATGCAGCAAGAACAACAAACCTTCAAGTGGATTATCTTTCTAGGGCTCGGTCAGCAAATGTTCATCCTGTTCTTCCAATATGGAAATGGGTGCAGTGCCATAGCAGGAGAATAAGGACTATGCCTGTGCCTCCAAGGGATCGGGTTCTAACTTAGAGGAGCTAACGCTGCTGGAAATAACGAGCAGATTTCAGATACATGTATGTAAAAACGATGAGAGAGGTTTCCCTTATATTTATTCAAAATATGAAGTGGTACGTACTGTATTAAATGATAGATAAAAAATGGAGATAAAGGGCATGATCTGTCTCCTCTGGGAACTTGATCCAGCAAGCGAAGCCCACATGCCAACAAACAATTATAGTACAAAGTGATAGGAACATGAAGAAGAGCCACCTGCTTGGCCTGGTAAAGGGTAAAGGCTGGAGACACCTTAGTGTAGGTGGCCATTTTTCCAGCTAGAATTGAGAAAACAAAGGGTTTCTCCCCGGGGCGCAGCATGTGCCCAGTCTGAGTGAGAAACACCTTGGAGCACTGGGAGGAGGCTGGCAGAGGTTGAAAGGGCTTTGGAGGAAAGCAGAGGAAAGAGACTGTCCCACCTCAGTCAGGGTAAAGTCCTGTGAAAAGGGGCAGGGTAAGGCTCACCTAGAGAGCAGTAGTTTGGGTGGAAATAAAAGCCAATAAAAGTAAGACAGGCTGGTGTGAGATGAGGATGGCCCCGTAAAGGTTATCCCTATGCAGCTGTAGAGAGAGCAGTATTGAAACTTGGTAAAAGGCAGGCCTCCATCAACAGCATCCACTGAGGACATGGCCCATCGTTTCTTTGATGTCATCAATAAACATGTTAGGCTGGTGCTATGTGCCACATACTAGCAACTAGAGGCTCAGGGTTCTCAAATGCCAGACAATGCCTCAGCCTCTGGACCCTCAGTATTTATGTGCTGACTCGTGGGAGACGCGGGCAATCAAGTAATCACATCAATAGCAAATGGAGGCCACATCTACCAAGGTAAATGTAAGAGACCTGATCCCCTTCAGAAGGAGCTGTTTTCTAGAGGTAGGACGGAAGGCTCTCAGAGAAAGTGGTATTTGAACAGAGATTTGAAAGATGAGCAGGAAACAGTCAGCAGGTGTTCCTGGCAGGATGCATGGGAGTGAGTTCCATAATAAATGTGAGAATTGAGCCAAGCTCCCCTCACATGGCACCCTCACATGGCACCCTTAAGAAAGGGCTTGCCCAACACAAGGGGTGGCACAGCAAGAATTTCACTCAAAACATGATGAAGTCTTATCACACCATATCTTGGTTGGTCAACCTCAAAACTGTGGCCCCTTTTCCATACATCTGTTGGGTCTCTGTAATGGAAGCTTTGATTTCTTTAAGAACTCAGTAAGTATGTTTTTAAATTCCAAGTGTGGGGTGTTAGTTTGGGCTCTCGTTTGTCCAAGGCTGATATTTGCCTCCTGTGGGGTGTGGTCTTTGCCAGCTGGTAACAGCCTGGCTCATGCAGCAGAGACAGGGGTGTGGTCTAGGACTCTGAGAAAGATAAATAGGGAAACCCTGGAAAGAAAAAGTGTGGCGTGTGGTGGTAGGGTCTGGCACATGACAGTTTGGAAAGGTCAGAGATGGATGGTGTGGTGATTTGAAGCAGTCAGACAGAGGGAGAGAGGCGCTTCGAGGCACAGCGGCTTGGAGGAGACTGCTTGTTGCGTCCGAGATTGGTACAGCCTTCAAAGGGACCCATTGACCCTAAACAGCTGAGAGGAATAAAGGGGTCTGTGCCCCCTCTTCCCACTAACCTCTCCCCTACCTAGAGTTGGGGGTTGGAAGGGAGAAGCTTTAAGGAACCCCCCAAAAAAAGAGTTTTAGAAACGAGCACTACCAGTCTCCACATACCCTCTCCTGAGACCCCTGACCAATCCACAAGAAGGCAGACTCAAGTTTGCTCTTGTTTTCACATTTCATGTCCCTTTCTTTGAGAACAATTTGGCAGTAGAAAAGCCAGAATTCAGTCATATCTATTCTTCCTTCCCTAGGTGGTAAGTACAGGTTGGCAGCTAATTGGCCTCTGAGTTGATAGCATTTAGGTTTATGGAATTCTAATTAAATTGTAGAAAGTGCAGAAGGGCACACACATGGCAGATAAGGACCACAAAATACATATTTAGTAGGCTAAAAAAGAGTTTCTCATTCCAACATTATCTATGTGTACCTTCTAGAGAAGTATAGAGAGATCGTCCTTGAAATTCAGCGGCCTTATCTTGTAAATGAAAAATGAATCTCCAGGCAAAGGATATAAAAACCTCAGGTAGACCTTCCCAAATTGATGTGGGAGTTTAAGGGCTTGGCCGCATTCCAAGCTAAGCACCAAGCAGCATTTACTCCCACACTGCTCAAGCTCATCCTCGCTGTTGGGTTACTGTGAAAGACCCAGCGGTTACTTTGTCTGAGATTTATTACTGCATTTAATTTAAAAGAAAACAATCAACAGAAGAGGGTTCTTTCTTTTCTCTCATCAAAACCTTAGCATCCCGGAGAAGGAGTAGCTGATGATAGGGAGTCAAAGCAGCATTCCATACAACAGAAAAGCCAGTCCGGTTACCTGTCAGGTTCCAGACAGCCATTGTCTTTATTGGTGAACAAGATGAAAGAGACTGCCATGTTAAGCACTCACGGCAGCATTCCCTGGGTCTGTGGGTCTCTGCAGCAACTACACCGAGGACACTGCCATGGGAGCTGCACGGGAGACGCCTCTTGGTGGAAGCATCATATGGGATTCATTCTGCTGGCCACTTCAGCCAGCATCCACGGAGTAAGAAAAGGCTTGTTTGCATAGCCAGAGGGGAAGAGAGCTTTCCGAAGGCATAACAAAGTCGTGCATGTTTCCAAACATGGCCAAGAATATAATTAGATGTACCAAAAAGTCATGTTTGCCCAAGCGCTTACCAACATTGGAGTGATGATAAATAATTTCACTGAAGAGAATTGGCCAGTAAAGGTATCGGGTTAAAACCTTCCCATTCACTTCTCTGAGTTCTAATGACATTTAGTGCTTTGGGTGTCTCCTGACTCCAACAATCTTGAAACCCATCATTCATTCCTTACAACAGTGTTTCAAACAAGGCCCTACTTTCTGGCAATATGTCAAAAGACCTGGACAAATGTCTGTGTTTTCCCAGTGCCGTGAGAGTGGGTGACAATGTCCAGTACATCTCTAAATTCTGACAGCTTGTAACAACAAATAAAATCATTCTGGTGATTTACTGTTTTAATTCTACAATGTTGTGCTCTGTGTTTCTTTAAGAAAGGTGCAAGAGTGTGCGCGAGAGTCGTGAAACTCTGCTGTTACCATGGTAATTATCTGTGTTTACAGAGCATGTGGAGTAAAGGTCCACGCCACAGCTGAGGAAGACTGAGTGGTAACGATAGGGTTTCACGGGCCTAAATCACATTAAGTCCTCAGTTTCAAAGAAATGTTTAGGGAAAGAAAAATGCAAGCTTTCATCTGGACAAGCTGTAAGTGCCAAAATGGGTTTGGTTCCAGGATGCTACTCCCCTCCCAGTCGTTAGATCACTCTAAAGACAGAAGTTAGGACCCAGTGAGTGGTCAGCATAAAGGCAGTGAGTCTTCCATCAATTTACATGGGAGAAATTTGCTCTTTTCCTAGTTTTTCAGCCCCTTCAAGACCCCTTGGTAAATTCCAGGTAAGCCATCTACACAAATGGATCAGGTCCTGGATCCTGAGGGCTGAGGTTCCAGCTGCAGCTAGAACAGGATTAAGTTTCAACGCTGCACCACCGTCATGAAGGTGGTGGCGGTGGCGTGGCTGCACGATGGAATTATTTTCACTCTATTAGGTTTGCAAATGCAAAGAGCAAGACAACGACAGAAAGTCCAACAACTTTAGCTTTAAAAAAAAGTGGGTGAAGAACACTTCTCCCCTAGAGCATATGCAAATGGCCAATAAAGGCATGTTCAACATAACTGGTCATGAGGAAAATGGAAATCAAATGCACAGATACCCCTTTACAGTGTGATGGCTATTATTTAAAAAACAAAAGGCAGGAGAAAGAAAATGGGTCCTGATGAGGGTGCCTCCTGACTGGGAGCCTGGGCCATTGCCAGCGCATTGAACCCAGAATTGCTACCATACGACCCATCAATCCCAGAGGTACCCATATACCCGCATTCATAGCAGCCTTTCTCATAGGATCCAGAAAGCAGGTGGAAAGATGAATGGGTAAGCCAAAGTACAAGGGAAGGCCATTCCATCTCAGGGAGTAAGGATGCTCTGGCGTACACATTCCCAACCCCCATGGATGAGCCCTGAGGACACTGGGCTTAGTGAAATGAACTGGATAGAGAAAGGGCAAGTTTCATGTGATTCACTACACCCAAGCTACTGAAAGTCAGAGAGACAAATGGTAATAGCAATAGCAATGCAGAGTGGTGATTGCCAGAGGCAGCTGGACTGTAGAAAGGGGGAGTTCACTCTCTGGGGTACCCATTGCAGTGACACAGGAGTCCCAGATATGAATGACTGTACAACATGAACATGCTTAGAGCCACTGGACTTCACATTCTAGGAGAGTTAAAACGGCAACTTTTAAGCTATGTATATTTTAATACAACAAAAGAAAAAAAATCAGAGGGCCTGTTGTGCCAAAGGGGCTGAGGGCAAAGTGTGTTTGCCCGGCACTGTTGCCAGCATGACGGCAGGAGCTTCACGACCACCTCGGTGGTTCTGCTTTGTAACCAGGTAGTCTAAAAACAGAATGGCTTTCACCACTCCTGTTTTCATTAACTACATCCAAGGTAAAGACTGAGGCTGAATGAGATTCACATGAGATTCACTCCTTTGGGCTCCTCAGGACCTTGATGTGGGTGCCACTCTCATGGACGAGACCCAGAGCCATCACCACCTCTCAGCAGCTAGGTGAGGACACAGCCAAGTGCCCCTGTTCTCGGCATGCTTGCAAAAGTTTAGAACGTTATTTCTAAATATCTCTAAGCTTGTGACAATAACGAGAAGTTGATTTGAACGTCTCAAATAAGTGTCTTACAGGCAATAAAGATGTCTACACTGGGAAACGCTGACCTGTGGTCTGCAATGTAGGAAGAATTCTTACAACACCCATGAGAAGCCATCCGCTATGTGCTGTCACATACAGGTGGCTCTCAGCGTGTGGGTGTGCGTGAGAGGTGTGCATGTGGAATCTGAGAGTCTGTGTGAGAAGATTATGAGTGTGAGGTGTGTGTGTGTGGATGTGTGTGTGTGTGTGTGTGTGTGTGTGTGTGTATGTGGGGAGTTGAGTGTGTAAGTAAGGTGTATGAGTGTGAGGTATACAAGTGGGTGTAGGTCTGTGCGAGTGTGAGCGTGTGAATGAGCTGTGAGTGGATGTGGCTGTACGAGGAGGTATGAGTTTGTGTGGGAATGTGCAGTGTGTAGGCAAATGTGACTATGAGTGTGTCTGTGAAAGGGAGTGTGAGTGTGCGGTCTGTGGGTGTGAGGGTGTGAGGTGTATTAGCAGGTTGTGAGATGTACATTCATGTACATGATCCTCACGGATCTGAAGGGATTGGTGACATCTGAATAGGACTCTACACAGATGTGAAGCAATCCGATGCGGAGGCCATGGGGAGTGAGGACAGACAACACTGTGGATGTGTGTAAGTCTCATGGTGTCTCAAAATGAAAGTACGAATAATGAAGACATGATTGTGCCTATTTTGCCATCAAGATTGGCTTGCTGTCATAAGAGGTTTTGTACATATTTTGCCATAGATGTTACATAAACAAGCACAGGTCAGCCTTTCACACATTGCCAACAGGTGACTTCAGGGCCAGGGTCATCCATCCAGAAGTTTCCACGACACATCTGCATGGCCACAGTGGCCTGCCCTCGTTCAGTCACTGAGCACAGGAAAGCTACAGAGCAGACATGGCGGAAGACAAGAGCTGCATGGCACTCCTCATGCTAGCAAATCTTCAAGCGATTCGTTTCACGATGAAAATGCCATGTCTTACCTGCCAGCAGAGGCAGCCCAGAACCACCACAGGTGTGATGAGCTCCTCAGGCTTCCCAGGGCTGAAATCCCACAGGATGAGCATCCTTCATCTGCTTTTGAGAATCCAGACGGCTAAGTGGCAATTCTGGCCAGGTGCACTTGCTCTCTCCACGCAGAAGCAGTGTTCATGGTCTTCACCGAACCTGACCATGCTGCTGGGCACCAGCACTTCCCTCACTTGGAAAAGTGCATAACCACCAAAAGCGTCTCACTCATTCTGCCTGATGCCAGGCTGGGAGATGCATCATCCTGTCTCATCTACCCCTGAGGTCTAATCACTGGCCTTTGAATGCTAGAGAACTCAGCTGCTCAAAGTCTGAAGGTTTTTTACAGTGTGTGGGCTTTGTTTTTGCCCTTACAAGAAAAAGAATATGTTCTCTGTGTGTTGTGCGGCAGCAGATTCTCTAAGCATCAGCTGATGTGCTCGACACAGGCTGCTTCTTCTCCTCTCCACTGAGCTAGCACCTCCAACTGACTGGTGACTTCTTTTGCAGCTGAAGTTAGGAGAAACCTGTTCTGCATTAATTTTTTTTTTTTTAGCAGCCACCATTAGCAAAGTATTTCTAAAGGCATATATGTAGCCTTTGCATACACCACTGATGCATGAAAGCTCTTCAGAGTCTGAGAGATAGCTCAGTCTGGCAAGGTGCTCACCTGAAAACATGATGACCTGAGTTCATATCCCAAGAAGTCGCTTAAAAAAACAGGTGTGACATTACATGCCTGTAATCCCAGCATCAAAGACACAGACACAGGAAGATCCTTAAGGCTTGCTGCCCAGGCAGGCCAGCCAAACTGGCCTGGTGCAGGGAGGCCCATGTGCAGGGAGAGACCCTGCTTCAAAGGACAAGACAGAGCAATCAAGAAAGATGCCCGATGTCAACTCTGGTCTACACACACACACACACACACACACACACACACACACACACAAACATGTACACACATACACACACAAAACAAATTTATCATCTTTGTAATAAACAGAAGAGCCAGCTTTCAAGCATGAAAGAGAGAAGGCTGTTTAGTAGGACACAGAAATGTACTGCCAGCCCTTCAGGGAAGCTCTGAGAGGGTGCTAGTTCACAATCTTCTCCCATTCCCTGGAAGAGCAGAACAGTCGTGCCCTGGAAGTAGAACGATACCCATCATCCTTTGTTCTCCGAGTGGCATGGAGCCAAAGTGAAATGAGTACATTCTTCACAAGACATTCATAAGATTTATTTGATTGAATTCTTGCAGAGCTACTACACAGTCAATGACATTGTCTCAGGGTCTTACAGTAATTAAAGACACAAAGGATATTGAAAATGAACAATGTACACGATCAAAAAAATACTAGAGAAGTCTAATTGGAATTTTAGAGGCTGTTATGTAGAGGTAGGAGCATTAGCACGCTATTGCTTCTTTTGCTTGTCTTTCTATTGTAAACATTCTACAATAAATGTTACTTTGAGGGGAAATAATGTCTGGGTTGTTTGTTTTGAGACAGGGTTTGCAGCACTGTTTGGCCTAGAACATATTACAGAGATCAAACTGGCCTTGAACTCTAGAGATCCCCCTGCCTCAGCCTACAGAGTGCTAGGATTAAAAGTGTGCACCACTATACCCAGCCTGAGTGAGGCTCTTAACGCACGATTCTGATGATTATTGTATTCCAACATGATGTATTCCCTGATGTCTCCATCGGGAATCTGTGTCAGGGAAGGTAGCAATGTCATAAATCTTCACTGTCCCAACAGGGAACAGGAAGCAAACCTAGGTGCCTAGAGGGTTTTCTTGCAGAAATGGTAACCCTGCACTTAATCATCCAGCCCCATTTTCACTATGGGATGTAGGAAAAGTGTGGCGGTTTAAATGAGAATGGCCCCACAGACTCATATATTTGAGTGTTTGGCCCACGTTTGGCAGAACTGTTTATGAAGGATTGGAGAGGTTGCGTAACCGATGATGGACTTTGGTTTCAAAAGTCCAAGCTATTCACATTTAAGCTCTCTGTGCCTCGGGGTTGTGTCTCAAAATGTGAAGTCTCCGCTGTTGCTCTGCACACTCTCCACCATGATGGTCATGGACTCACCCTCTGGAACTATAAGCCACAATAACCTTTTTTTTCCTATAAGTTCCTTTGTCCTGGTGCCTCTTCGCAGCAATAAAAAAAAAAAAAAAAAAAAAGTAGCCAGGACAAGGAAAGAAAGAAAGGAAGGAAGGAAGGAAGGAAGGAAGGAAGGAAGGAAGGAAGGAAGGAAGGAAGGA
>NW_026585643.1:4053747-4127130 GCF_907164565.1 Psammomys obesus | reverse complement strand
GGAAGGAAGGAAGGAAGGAAGGAAGGAAGGAAGGAAGGAAGGAAGGACTTCAGTGGTTAAAATAAAGCCAAGAGATAAGTCCAGAAAGTAGTGGAGCCTGGCAGGGGGAGCCAACCCAAGTACAGCAGCAATGACCGAAATGTCTGCTCTGTATAATCAGAGCCATGGTGGCCAAATGCAGCATGTCTCTAGAGTGTTCTGGATGTCTGTATTCTCCCAGCATTCCTATGCCTAAGTAAGGACACTCAGATGCAGGGCCTTTAAGAGGCGATCAGAGTGGGTCATCGTGAAGGCAATCATGTGACCAGAGCCTAGGGAGAGAATGGCCAGAGCTGCTGCTTCTGCTGCCATTCAACCACACAAGAAGAGCAAGCCTTTCACATCAGAGCCTCTTAGCAGTGAGGATGGAACAGTGAGGATGGAACCCCCCCATCCACAGTCTTCTACTGCAGAAACCCTAACTGATCAAAACACGGAGCCTCAAGTACAGCAGCCAAGAGTAAGAAAATATCCCTGAAACAAACATGAGTGAGCTCCGTCTTCAGGTATAAAAATGACATTGCGCTTCCTTTTGAGCGTTGTCGCTCTGGAAAGGATATAGCTGGAAGTGAGCAGCAACGTAGTCAGAGATGCAGATTTCCTCGAGTCCTTCACAAATTCGTAGTTTAACGAAAAAATAAAATACCAACCATCAGGTCAGAGCGCTGCATGCATACATGGCTACCGCAGCTTTTTTGCCCTGCCCTAGGTTGCTTTCTGTTGGAGTGGTAAACACCATGACCGGAAAAAAAAGTGTAGTTTATTTCCTCTTAGAGGCTGCAGTGAAGTCAGGGCAGAAGCACAAGCAGGAACCTGGAGGCAGGAGCTGATGCAGAGGCCTTGGAGGGGCGCTGTTTACTGGCTTGGTCCTCATGGCTTGCTCAACCTGCTTTCTTAGAGAAACCAAGACCGCCACCCAAAGGTGGCGCCACCCATAGTGAGCTGTGCCCTCCCATATGAATCATCAAGGCATTTTCTAAGTTTAGATTCCCTCTTTCCAGGTAACCCCGACTTGTGTCAAGTTGACAGAAAAACAATCCGCATACTCCCCATACGCTGATACATTTGGAGTTTTTCATAACGGAATGCCTACTCCAACATTCTGGACGTTTTGGTTTCTTTAAAAACTCAGTTATTTTTGTGTAAGCAGGTTTTTGCTTTAATCCCAAGTGTGGGATAGGGGACTGCCATGTCCAAAGCTGTTCATTGCCTCTTGCCACACGAAGAGGGGCGTGGTCTTTGCCAGCTGTGGTTAGTATAGATATGAGTGCCCAGAGAGAGAAGGCATGGGAGCTTAGAGGAGCCTGCCAGAGAGAATGCTTTGAGAATGCTTGATAACTCTTCAAAGAAAGAAAGCTGCTTGCTGTGTTTGCTGGTTTGCTGGTTACCTGGACTGCTGGATATCCTGATGACTGAGATTGGTATCGCCCCAAAAAAACTCAACGACCCTACCCAGCCAGAAGAAGTAAAGAGGTCTACATCTCCTTTCCCTACTAACCTTTTTTTCTCAGACCAAGGGTTGGGGGAGTTGGAAAGGAAGCAGAAGCATTAAAAAACAAGGAGAAAACAGGGAACAGGACAGGAGCCTGCCACAGAGGGCCTCTAAAAGACTCTTTCATGAAGGGTATCAAAGCAGATGCTGAGACTCATGGCCAACCTTTTGCAGAGCGCGGGGAATCTTATGAAAGAAGTGAGAAATAGTGAGACCTGCAGAGGACAGGAGCTCCACAAGGAGAGCAACAGAACCAAAGAATCTGAGCACAGGGGTCTTTCCTAAGACTGATATTCCAACCAAGGACCACTCATGGAGATAACCTAGAACCCCTGCACAGATGTAGCCCATGGCAGTTCAGTGTCCATGTGGGTTCCATAGTATTGGGAACAGGGACTGTCTCTGACATGAACTGATTGGCCTGCTCTTTGATCACCTCCCCCTGAGGGGGGAGCAGCCTTACCAGGACACAGAGAAAGACAATGTAGCCTCTCCTGATGAGACCTAATAGACTAGAACCAGAAGGAAAGAAAAGAAGACGGCCCCTATCAGTGGACTTGGGAAGGGGCATTTGTGAGGTTATAGGAGGAAGGGAGGGATTGAGAGGGAACTACAGGGGGAATACAAAGTAAATAAAGTGTAATTAATAAAAAAAAATTTTAAATAGAGTTAAAAAACAAGCACCTACAAGTTTCAAACTTCCCTGAACCAGGCAAAGTAGGACACAGAGTCTCCTGGGACCATGGATATTTGAAGTTAGAGGGGGAAAAGTGACATCTGAGCGAACTGAACTTAAGATGTCTCAGGTGAAGCCACCTGAACAGGCAGGAGAGTAGCTGTAGGGATGCCTGGTTTTCAGGATTATCAAGGGGGACACTCTTTGAAGAGGCCATGTGGACACCCAACTCTGCGATGAGCCCCTGTAGACGCCATGAGAGCCTGTGCTTGCAGTTCAGAAACAAATCACCCAGGTTAGGGGAAGCAGCGGAGATAATAACTAACGTGTGTACAGCGCTTTACGGATTACAGCTGTTCTCAGACACATCATTTCATTTTATCTCCATTTAATCTCCTGTTCTTCTAGTCTAAGCTGTAAAGATTACTTTCCATCTTTTACAGCGATTTCTGCAAATTCGCCTCACAAATATTTACTACCCGCTGGAAGCTGGGGATGTGGGGGGGGGGGCGTGGCTTTCAGCCTCAACCATTTGGGAACCTCTGGTTTAGATTTATAAACGTTTTGTATTAGAAAAAAAAGTAAATAAATAAAGTGACGTTCAATACTACAGTTTCAATCCGGAATAACCTCGAAGAGCCATGTGGTGGAGTTTTGTTCCCCAAAACAGCGCTGTTGGGGCGTTTAAGATGCAGAGTTCAGCGAGAGGTTGTTAGAAAGATGGGGCCATTACCCTGGGAAGAGGTTAATGCCGTGCCCATGGGGCCAGGCTAGTGCAGCAAGACTAGGTTATTACGAAGTGAGGCTACCCCACACTCCTGGATTTTCTGGGAAATCTTATTTCGTTCTTATTTCGTTTCCTTAGCATGTTGTAACAACGTTGCAACACTATCCAGGGTGTCAGTACCACACCTTTTCCTGTCGCCTGCCAGATCATAAGTCAGTTAAACCAACTCCTTTATAAGACACCCAACCTTGGGTGTTCTGTCACACTGATAGACCACCACAGTGTTGTGGTCTTAGAGAAAAGATGTTCCTCAGCTGTTCAAGGCCAGTTCCACCCAGGCTGTAGACCTCCCTTCCTGAGGCTGGCCCAGGCAGTCCTGTAGCGTCATGGTTCCTGGAAATACATTTTGTAACGGTCTACAGAAAACTACAGAATTCTCTGTCAGGAAATAGGTGTCATGACGTGACCAGAATTTCATGGTCTAAGTGGAAGAGTCACTTGAGCATCCTCCTCCTCAAACCTTCTTTCCTTGTAGGTCCTAGTTTACCAAGACTTTTCCAACACTGATGTCTTAGTTGTCTAGCAGATGTTCAAATCCTCTACTTTAAATCTTTCCATCTTCTACCTACTCATAACCCCACAATGCTATCTAGCTAAAACTTCCACAATCTGTCACTTGAATTATCAAAAGGCTCAAATTTATCTCTCATCATTCACTCCAACCTAAAATGTAGCACTAACAAGGGGTTCCCCCCCCCTGGATCTTTAAAATACACTTTTAATGACAGCATTATTCAGATTAAAATCCTCCAATTCACAATAGCCCAAAAGTACACAGAACCAAAATGCCAGACAATAAACAAATAGGGTATATCCAAACAATGGACTATTACTCAGCCTTTAAAAGAAAGGAAATTCTGAACATGCTAACACATAGATAAACTGGATACTATGTTAAGTGATGCAAACAAGACACAGAAAGCCTGGGGGCATGGGGACTGACTGTTTTGTAGCTACAGAGATTCATTTCAGAAGATGGAACGCTCAACCAGTGAACAGAGGTAATGGTTTATTTTGTAACAGTTTCCTCAAGATTGAAACACCCCATCCTATAGGGACTTAAACTCAAAATAGCTTTAGGAAGCGCCTGAAGCTGACAGGATTCACTGGGCTCCCTGCCTCCCAAGAAAAAATAGAAAAGACTGTTGAGGGTCACTCTCAGACAAGACAAGCTACAAAGATGCTGAGACCAGCCCAAGAGCCAAAGAGAAGCAGAAACTAGCCCAGCTGCCTGGAAAGGGTTTAGACCAACTGAGTCACTTGGAAAGGATGCTCCAATCTGTTGAGCTGCCTGCAGGCCTCGCAGTGCGCTCCAGCTTCCCAGCGTGTCACCCAGGGCGGGTCATATCTACTCCTGTTAACAATCCCTCACTCATACCCCTGTAAATAACTCCAATAAAACTCACTGGTTCACCGAGTTAGAAGTTAGTGGCAGCCAGACTTTGGTCTGCTATGGGCTCCCTCTCTCAGATGGGTAGACACGTGCTATGTCTCCTCTGGTAAAGTCTGGCCACATAACACGGTTCCAAAGTGATATGACTGTGCTTATTGTCTTGAACTATACACTTATCAGTGGTCAAATGATAAATTATGTTTTGTGCATCTTTCAACACAATTTTTAAAAATCTCTTGATAGCTCTCTCTTACTTAGAGATGAATGCTGGATATCTTCAAATATCTTCTAAAAATCAAGTCTAGTCCCTATCACAAGCTACAGTGAGCTACCTGCTGTGACAGTCCCTCATTGGGTCAAGCTGCCATCTCTCACCTGTGGAAGACAGCATAGCACAGTGTTCAATGGCTGCCGGGGATATCCTGCCTCACTTTAGCTCCCAATGGACCACATGCAGATTGCATAAACTGTTACCTAACCTCTCAACCCAAGGTAAAGATGGTAAATCCATGGTCCTTCGTGGAGAGTGAACAAAAACAGCACATGTAAAACACTTTGCGTTGTATCTGGTACCCAGTAAACACCTAACACCTGCTGATTGTCAGCAAATGCTCCTGATCTTTCAAAGCAGTGTCTGTGGTGGTGTCCTGTATATGGTCCCATATGTGTCTTCACCATCCTTGCCACTTGAACATGCATTCTTCTGTGTAGTAACTGTCTTACGCTTTTGTTTCACTTTTTAAAAGAACACATTATCTGTGTAAATATGTGTTGCAGTTTGAATGTAAACAATTCTCCATAGGATCTTACCTTTGAACACTTGGTCCCCAGATAGTAGAACATTTATGAAATAGAAGGGGGTCACTGAGGGTAAGCATTGAGCATTTAAAGACCCATCCTACTTCCTGTCTCCTCTCTGCTTCCTGCCAGCAGATACAATATAACCAGCCACCTCTCACTTGGGCCATCGTGCCTTCGTCCCTGTGGTGATGGACTGTATCTCTTCAAACTGTGAGCCAAAAAAAATTCTTTCCACAAGTTTTTCCTTGTTAGGAATTTGGTCATTAGTAGAATGTATGATGCCATATCAAACTGTGGAGAGGTAGAACTGGGACCTGTCACCTCACCATAGGAGCCTATGCCCAGTGGCACACCTTGGAAACAGCAGGAGCCTGCTCAAAAGCTGAGTCCAGTTCACATAAGAAATCCCATACTAAGTCTAAGGCTGGACTGGATACCCAGGCATCTAGAAGACTCCATGCCTTACTCCTAGACTGTCACATATCCGTCTGTGCAGGCCATTAGACCCCTGCTTTGTGGTCCGAGTTGCAAGGTTAACTCGTTGCAGCAGAGACAATGACGAGCTCCAGGCAGAACGTCATCCTCACTGTAAGCATTAAAGACACAAAGGCAAGTGAATCCCTGGGAGCCTGCCCCAGCCGGGCGTCCATGGAGCTCACACAGACCTGCACACAAATGCGCATAAATCCCTGTCATTCAAGTGACTCTTGACGTTAAACTGCTGAAACAGGTACAGCCTGCAGAATCCAGGGACAGAGAGAATGCTCGCTCCTGAGCACATCCTGTAATTACTTAAATGGAGTCAATTTGGTGACAAGGTTGGCCAACGGCACTTGTAAAAGGATCTCCGTTTTCATCTTCTAAGGAAGACGCTTTCTCCCCCTCACTTAAGCCTCCAGTTTTGACATTACCTTGAACTGTGGGTAGAGCTAAGGTTTCCATCCCCACCTCCACCTCCACCCCACCCTTTTCACAGGATATATTAAGCCTCAGGAAGAATGCCTTAGTAAACATGGTTTTCTGTTTAAACATGTTAATAATTGCTGAATTTGGTTCGGGGCAAAGTTTTATTATAATGGTTGTTAACAGGAAGGTCTCCGACTGTCAAATCATTTCACACATTTCATACAGAGAAAACTCTAGGTGTTCCAAGGGTGGTCCAGCACATCTCGGGGGATTAGCAGCTGAAGAGACAGGAAGAAAATTGTCCACAAGACACGGAGGGAGAGACAGAGAGATCAAGAGGGGGAAAGGGTGGGAAAGGAGAGTGTACACAGTTCATGAAAGAACAAAGAGAGACACTGAGGTTAAAGTCTAGGGTACCTATGCCCTGCCTTGCTCTATTTCCACAAGTCCCCTTCAGATCTCATCACCTTCCTCAGGCCTAGATAGGTCCTGGAGCTCTGTATTTCTGACCGACTTCCAGTGATACCAAGTCACACATGAAACTATTTGGTCCCACAAAAGCAGAAATGCCCATGTGTCAAGAAGTACTGATTCACTCGGCCTTTTAAAAAATAATGACTTCAATTAGAAAGAACTTGGTGAGAAAAAACACATCAAACATTCCCACAGTCATGCTCCTGTCAGTGCTGCCTACTGTAAGATTCAACTTCTTCAAATCTCTTGTGTGCCAAAGAAAGAGAAGAAAGTAAGCTAATTTGTGGAAGACGGAAATCAGGCTTTGTGTTCCAACAAGGCTTAGAAACACTTTCCCTTCCATTCACAACGTCTTGGACTGACTCCACTGTGCTCCACTGGACAGAAAACATGTTGAAGAAGAGAATAAAAACATCCCCCATTTTTAAAATTAAACGATTACCTAACAGTTCAACTTCTAATTGCATATCACAGCTCACGGGCAGTCCTGCTGAAGAAGAGCGTTGTTGTAAATATTTTGAGGAAATAAGCAACTACGCAACTACGTTATATGTTTAATTTACTTTCATGCAAATCTGGGTTAGATATTCTGGATTTTTTTAAACCCTCTCTTGTTTTGTTTTGTTTTTTGTCAAATATTCAAAATCTTTCAGATTCCACTAACTCCAGACATTTCATCCCACCCCCCCTCCCAAGAACTTGGCTGATGCTTTCTGAGCCCTGAAACCTTCCACACCCTGTCTTTCCTTTTAGCCTTACTCCCACTGAAATATTTAGACACCACCAAAGGCAAAGGAATAGACAGCCTTCTCATTCACACAATGAAACATTCCTTGTGCCCCAGGCAGTCACAGCCAAGCAGGACTGGTGCTGTGGCAGGAAGTGAACATCGACACTCAGGCCAACTCATGAGCAAGTGTGCAACTGTGCCAAAATAAACAACAGTGGCTTAACATGGGGCCATTTCCTGACCTAATGTCACCATGGGGTCACCCACATGATGCGAGTCATAAGCCTGATCCCTGTGCCCTGACTCCAACTTCCTGGTGACTCCATCTACTTATGGGACTCCCCCAACCCGCAAGGATTCTAGCAGGACCCCAATGCAGTGACAGAGAGTTGGGGTACAGGGCACAGCACAGCCTAAGAGCACCCGGATAATTAGTCTGAGAGCCCAGCAGGAATCTGATTGGCCACACTGCCAGCCCACCCTGCAGAGCATAAGCATTCCAGAATCCTGGGCAGTCTGCCAACACTGTGGCCTAAAGCTCCCAGCCCTGAAATCCAAGTCTGGTACCTGCAGCCTAGGAGCCCTGCCCCATCACACACTGGCACAGCAATGCAAGGGGAGAGAACTCTGCTGGATACAGATGCCAGCAGGGTGACGGAGGCTAGCGCACAGCCAAGGCCACGGCATCTTGAAGGGCACTGGTGATCAGGAGCAGGCAGTGTGCGTTTCTGCCTCTGGAACCCTTTAAAGGAACCCCCAAAAGTCCACATTTGTGGCTGTTTGCTATGGGCCTTTGTCTCTTCACTTGATAGTTGATCCAAGGACCTGGTCCCTGGGAACTCCAGCTAACAGTAACAGGTCCTTGAGGAGAAGCAAGTTTCTTAACAGGAACTTCACCACTAGAGATGTGTGGAGAGTCCTTGAAATCTGCTTTCAAAATGAGGGAGGAAATGGTATAACCATTAAGAAAAGTCTAAAATGGAAATAGCAAATTCTCCTGAAGGTTTTCCAGATGCATTTGCTCCTCCATTTTGGAACAGCCGTTCCCCTGTCTGATTCTCTTGGCTCTCCTTGAAGTTGAGTCAACCAAGTCTAACATGAAAGGACTCACCATCCTTCAAAGGGTCTGCATCTCCCTCCACCCGAGGCTCCATCATCTTCCAGGAAGATTTAGAAGCCATCCCATTCTCCCCACTTTTTTTTCTTCTTCTCCCGAACCTTCCCTCTTCTGATTCTCTCTGTTCCCAACAAGGTCCTGACTTTTGTTCATCTCTGTTTCCTCCTCCTCCTCAGCCCTCATCCATCCTATAACACAACATTCCAACACATCTCCCTAATCCACTTCTCTGACTACATATCCTTCCACAGCATCTTGAGAAAGCCTTGGACATGTGGCTTCCCTTCATCACAGTTATTTGTCCTACTTGACACTAAAGATTTCTTTTTCCTTTTTTCATCCTTTTATACTATCTTTCAGTGTGCCTTTCATAAAATAATAATAATAAACTACACTGCATGATCCTATATGTCATCATCATCATCATCATCATTATCATAATAATAATAATAATAAAACAGCATGGTCCTACTAATATTTGATAGAACAGAAGCTTGTGATGTGCTTCTTGGTACCACATTGGTCTCACATCTCTATTTCAGGAAGGACCCAGTGAGCTATTGGAAGGACAAGGATTAGGAGACTGTCTAATAGCAACAAGGGATTCATGATGGCAGGAGTGACAGAAAAACAACACATTCCCAGCATCCTTCTCCCAGACTTCCATGGCCCCATAGCTGATGTATAAAGTTAGACTGAGGAACCGGGAAGGTGGGTTGGGAGCCAAGACCACTTCCCAGCTTCTCCAGCTCTCAAAATTGAAAGAGAAAACAGCTTCTCAACAAGCTGGATACCCAAGGGAACATCCAAGACTTGGAGAGGCACAGAGGCTGCTCGTTAGAACACACGAGAAGAATGGGCACACCAGCTCTAAGCCTCTAGTGACTTGGCAGGAAGTCACGGGGCAGGGCTAACAGATTAAACAGCAGATAGCGACACAGAAACATATGTACGGCACAAAGGCTATCTGAACGTAGCTGATCTAAGTGCTGCAGGGCCGCTCAGCCTTGAGATTTACTCTGTCTCTCAACACACGGCTTGTGCTGGATAAAAAAAAAAGCCATTTTGAAAAGGTCATGCCCAAGCTAAGGAGCCAGGAGACTGCCAGCAGGGCTGGGCCTCAGAAAGACCTGGGCAATGAGTAGGGTTTATTACATCCCAGCCCTACAGTTATATAAACCAAACTTGTCTGAAGTAAACTCTAATCCACGAAGGTGTCTCAATGTTACCTTGAACTTGTGAGCAGGGAACAAAGCTATTCCAAGTCACTCCCATTGACAACTGGCAGTCAATACACACACTCAAAAGAAAAGATGGTATTTTCACTTTCCAAGGGGTGCATATAGCCACAGAGTCACAGAAAGGAATGCTGACGGTCAGAGAATATCAAACATCCATTCTTGCCCACACTACTGGACAGCATGAGAAATAATTCCTTCCTTTTCTTCTGTGTGTGTGTGTGTGTGTGTGTGTATGTGTGTATGTAACACACATACACACACACACACATTCAGCTGCACAAATCTCAACATAGACACATAAGACACACACAAAAAAAAGCAACATGATTCCTCCAAATGTTTTTATCCAAATGTTCATAATTCTCTAACAACTGACTCTAAATATATTGAACTAGATGGCATATATTGGCTGAAGAATTCGAAAGAATGATTTATTGCACTATTACTGAATTCCCGCACAGAAAAGCAGCTGAATGGATTAAGGAAAACAATATAAAATGTGAATTAGAAGCTCAATAAAGAGACAAAGTTTCAAAAAGAAAAGCAAGCAAACATTGGAAATAAAAATAATCACAGTAAGTCAAAAAATTTAAACTCAGGAAAAGCCTCCTAGACCAGAGCACTGCAGAACTTGAAGACAAGGCTGATAAGTGAGAACATTGGCACAGAGGAGGAGAAATAACTATGAACAGAGCTTGGGAGACTTCTAGAACAGGAACAAAAGGCAAAGTTCATGTATCTTTGTACAAGAGGGCATCAAGACACAAACTAAAGACACCAAAAACCTATTTCATGAAATAACAACAGAAAATTTCCTGTCTTGGGAAAAACATGTGGAGCCTTAAAATGACTAACAAAATGACAGAGATGAACCAACCCACTTCTGGATAAACAAGGGAACACTAACAAAACCAAAAAGGGAACTAAAGTGAAAACAGAAACAACATATCAAGCTCTGTGGGCACAGCTAAAGCAGTTCTAAGAGTCAACTTTATGGCGTTAGGTCCTACATTAAAACCAGGGGTGGACACAAAGCCGGGTGGATCGGGAGGTGGACAGGAATCTGGGGGAATGAGAGTGAATATTATCAAAAGGCACTGTATAAAAGTCTCAAAGAGGGAATAGGAACAGTTTCTCATTTTAATCAGTGTCTTAATTACTGTTCTATTGCTATGAAGAAACGCTACAGGCAAGGCAATTCTTATAAAAGGAAGCGTTTAATTGAGGATTTTAGAGAGTTAGCCCATTATCGTCACGGTGAAAAGCAGACAGGCCAGGCACTGGGAGCAGTGGCTCAGAACCTCATCGATCCACAGGCAGCAGGCAGTGGCTCAGAACCTCATTGATCCACAGGCAGCAGGCAGTGGCTCAGAACCTCATCGATCCACAGGCAGCAGGCAGAGAGATAGACTTTAGGCCTGACCTAGGCTTTCCAAACCTCAAAGCCCACGTCCTGTGACACACCTCCCCGGACAAAGACACACCTCCTTCAACCACTCTCCCCTTCAACAGTTTCTCCCCAAACAGTTCCACTAACTGAGGATGAAGCATGCAACTATGTGAGCCTAAGGGGACCCTTCTCGTTCTAACCACCACAACCAGCCACTAATTAAAAGGATCATGCACCATGACCCAGTTGGTCTCATTACAAGATTGTAAGGGTGGTCTACACACGTCACTCAACAAGCACAAGACCCCACAGAAATAAATTGAAGTTTAAAAATCACATGGTCATCTCAATGCAGGTAGAAAATAGACTGATAAAATGCATACCTTTTCATAAAACTAAGTATGAAAGGATCACACCCAAACATAATATTGCTATATATGACAATTAAAGACTAAATGCTGTGGGAGAGTTGAAAGCTTTTCCTTGTAAATTATCTTCTGTTCTCATTCAATATAGTACTTCAAATTTTAGCTACAACAATAAGAAAGTAAGAAAGTAAAAATACAAATAAGGTTAGAAGTAAATTGTCTCCATTTATAGACTTTTACATTTGATAAAAACAAGTTGAACAAAGCAACAAAATACAAATCAACAGAAACAGTAACATTTTTTAAAGACTAATAGCAAACATGCTGGGAATAAAATCAGACAAATAATCCCATAGATAATAGCCTCAAAAGGAATAAAATACCTAGGATAAACCAACCAAGAAGGTAAAAGACTTCTACAGTGTAAAATATGAAACAATAAAGAAAAATGCTCAAAGACAGCACAGACAGAAAGAAAGACCTCTTCAAGCTCATGGTCAGCAAAATTAATATTGTGGTAATGGTCTTTTTTTTTTTAAACCAAAAGTAATACATACAGATTCTACATAACCACCATTAAAATAACAATAGTATTCTTCACAGACACAGAATAAACAAATTCATGCAAAATAACAAAAGAATGCAAATAACCAAGATAGCCCTAAGCAAAGAGAACAATTTCAGAGGTATAAAAACACTCGATTTCAAACTATATTACAGAGAAGTGGTTCTCAACTTGTGGGCCATGACCCCTCTGGGAGTCAAACAAACCTTTTACAGGAGTTGCATATCAGATATCCTGCATATCAGATATTGGCACTACAATTCATAACAGTAGCAAAATTATAGCTATGAAGTAGCAATGAAATAGTTTTATGGTTGGGGGTGACCACAACATGAGCAACTGTGTTAAAGGGTTGCAGGGCTGGGAAGGTTAAAAGCCTTCTGTGTGCTACAGAGCCATAGTAACAAAGATATGGTGACATCAGTATAAAAACAGACACCTAAACAAATATAATAGAACAGAGGACACCTAAATAAGTCCACACAACTATAGCAATCTGATTCTTGACTTGGGTGCTAAAAATATAACTGGAGGAGAAAGAGAAATGACCCCATAGTTCAAAGCATGCAGCGCTCTTGCAGAGGACCCAAGTTTACTTCTGAGCAACACACAGGGAAACACAACCCCCATTACTCCAGTTCCACGAAATCTGAAGCCCTCTTCTTACCTCCACAGGCTCCTTCATGCACGTGGTACATAGGCAGTCAGGCCCACCCACAAATGCAAAATAAGTAAGTAAGTATTTTAAAATACATTGGGAACAATGATCTTTTTAACAAATGAAGTTGAGGTATTTACTTGAGTAGAAAAGAAACTAGATCCCTATCTATTATCTTGTTAAAAAAATTGAGGAACAATAGATGACAAAGAACTCTGCTGAAAGAAATGAAAGGAGTCTAAGAAAACACAGAGGGAACACTTCTGGAAGAGACCTCAGTTGGCAACGGCACCCTGAACAGGACCCTGGCCCCTCAGGAAGTATTAGAAAGAGCTAACAAAAGGGATTACATCCAGCTAAACCCTACATAGTACAGGAAACAATCAATAGAATGAAGAGACTGCCTGCAGGATGGGAGAGAATCTTTGACAGCTACTCACCCAGTTGAGGATTAATAGACAGAATATAAAATGAATTAAAAACATGGAATGCAAAGAAAATAATCAAGCCAGCGAATGTTATGGCACCCGGGAGGCTCAGGTAGAAAGAAGTACAGTGCGTCTGAGGCAGTGGGCTATGTACTGAGACCTTGTTTCAAAAGCAAATGGCATTTCATCTCTAACAAGTAAAACGGATATCATTAACAAGGGGGAAAATGTTGTCAAGCTGTCAGTGGCAGCTCACGCCTTTAAAGCCAGCACTTGAGAGGCAAAGGCAGGTGGATCTCTGTGAGCCCGCCTGGTCTACAAACGGAGTTCCAGGATGCCCAAGGCTACCAGGAGAATCCCTGACTAGGAAAACAAACAAACAAACAAAAACAAATGCTGTCAAGGATGCAGAGGAAGAGAAGCCCTTCCACCCTGTTGATTCAAAGGTTAATTAGTCCAGCCACTGTGGAAATCAGCATGGAGGTTCCCCGAAGAACTAAAAATAGACCTACCTTATGATCCAGCTCTACTGCTCACGGTGCCAGAGGAATTAATTAATTAGTACTCTAGAGAATCAGTTTAGCACACAATCAAGATACCTCCATAGCTGTGTTTATCTCAGTCCTAGTCACAATCGCCAGTGCATGGAATCAGCCTTTGTGCCTGTCAATGGATGGTACCTGAAAGCATGAAGGAAATGAGAACTAGAAGCCCTGTGGAGGACAAAAAAAAAAAGTGGATAAAATGACGATCATAAGGTTAAGCACCATAAAGTAGATTCAGAAAGACAAAGTTTTCTCTCAAGTACAGAATCAGGAAGCAGGGAGACATGGAAGTAGAGAGAGCGCTGAGGGAGACAGAGGAGAGTCTGGAGATGCCCTGAAGATGAGAGTGGGCCATGGTGGGGGGGAGGGGCAGTGATTATGGTCAAGATGCATGGTATGTGTGTATGAGAATTTTACAGTCAACGCCATTGTTTTATCTAAGAAAATGCGCTAATAAAATGTGAAACAAATATGAAGTGCCAGGCACCCTTGATAAACCCCATCACCCAGCTTGGTGTCATGGTGTGATGTCATGGGCATGCCTGCAAGATAAAGAAAATCTGGGACTTCTTATAGACCCAAAACACTCACCAGAGTTCAGAATCTCCTGAAGGAGAGTTCAAAGAGTGACTGATGCCTTCTGAACAGGGGGCTGATGGGTACCGGGGCTACATGAGACAAACACACCTAGGCCCTCCTTTGGGGGGGGGGTTGCTTGTTTTAACTTAAAATGTTTTTTGATAATTTGGAATTTTAGTTCTGTACGTTTATCATTCTCTCCCACCCCCTTCTCCCAGTTCACCTCTCCTCCCTTGGCCCTGACGCCCTCTTAAATTCATGACCTCCTCTCCCTTAACTGTTATTATAAATAATCATTACTATGGTTTAGCAGGATTAGTAAGCTGCAGGCCTCATCCCATACTATTGTCAGTGAATAGCTGCCAGGGAAAGGAAAATTATTCTTTATTGAGAATGTGGCCACCCTCTACTAAGTCCCTGATGCTCCAGTCTATGGCCCCACGCCTATGCAGAATCAGAGCAGGAGACATGAAGGTGAGCTAGGGACAAGGCTAGTGGGGTATGGGGCAGATGGATGGAGGGCAGGTATGATCACATTTCATTGTACATATATATGAAATCCTCAAAAAAAAAAGGAAAAAATTTAGAAAACAGAAAATGTCCTTCTTAAATAAACTTCATTATTTAAAAAACAAACAAACAAACAAACAAACAAACACAAAATGACCTTGCCAGGCCACGGAGGAAGAGGATCCAGACAGTCCTGATGAGACTTCACAAGCTATGGGCAGATGGCAATGGTGGAGAACTCCCTCTTTTCAGTGGACGAGGGGAAGGGGATGAGGGGAAGACAAAGGGAGGGTGGGACTGGAGGAGTCGAGGGAGGGGGCTACAATTGGGGATAATGAATAAATTGTGAAAAAAAATTTAAAAGAACAAAAACAAACAAACAAAAATTAACCAGATTCAAAAATCTATATATCTGAGTGAGTTTCCACACAGTTACAGTAGCCATTTGGAACTAAATCAGTGGCACTTCACATTGGATTTTACACTTTCACTATTGAATATATCTTTAAGAACTTAGCCACCACTCTAGATGAAAACTCCATGGCAGGATAGAACTAGAAAGACAACTAGCTTTTTTTTTAGATCTTTTAAGATCTCTTTTAAGATCCCTTTAACATTTAATTAAGATATGCCTAAAGCCATTACATTTAATGTTTTCAAAATTATAGTTTCAAACAATGAGCACTGAGAAGAAGCTTTGCATAAAGTATCATTTTTCTGTTTTCTAAACAAGCTTATTGAAATATAATTTTTAGTTTTGATATTACATGTTTTGAAGGATGCCCATAACTAATTAAAATACTCATGTGTGTGTGAGTGTGTGTGTGTGTGTGTGTGTGTGTGTGTGTGTGTGTGTGTGTTGAAGACATGTGTATACTAACTTAAAAATAATGGCAAAACTCATTAGAGCAGAGTTGTGCACTGCAGCACTGGTCATGGAAATGCTTGCTATTTTATTATCTGCTGCACTGACCCTTTGGCCACTGTATACTTACTAACCACCTTCCTCTCCTTTTTTGGCTTAGTCTATTTTGTAAATTTTTTTATTTATTATTTATTACAATTTATTCACTTTGTATCCCGGCTGTAGCCCCCTCCCTCATCTCCTCCCAGTCCCACTCTCCCTCCCCCTTCTCCCCCTGTGCCCCTCCCCTAATATCAGTGGCTTAGTCTATTTTACATGATGAATTGTAGCTTCTCCTGATGGGTTTTGCTTCTGGCTTATTCAGAATATGCAGTAAATACGCAGTCTGAAAATGCACATTTACTGGTGAAGCAAGTTTCTTAGAGTTAAAACATCACTAGATTTGTTTCTGAGTTTATGCTGCTTTTCTCCCAGCATACACTGTGCTGGCTAGTTTTATGCCAACTTGTCACAAGCTAGAGTCATCAGAGAGGAGAGAACCTCGATTGAGAAAATGTCTCCGTGAGATCTGGCCAGAGGCAAGCCTATAGGGCATTTTCTTAATTAGTGATTGATGGAGGAGGGCCCACACCATGGTGGGTGGTGCCACCCACGGGCTGGTGGTCCTGGGTTCTATTTTTAAAAAGCAGGCTGAGCAAGCCATGAGAGCAAGCCAGTAAGCAGCACCCTCCATCACCTCTCCATCAGCCCGGCCTCCTGGTTCCTGCCCTGCATGAATTCTTGTCCAGCGTCCTTCAATAATGGACCATGATGTGGAAGCATAAACCAAATAAACCCTTTCCTCCCCAATTTGCTTTTGAACATGGTGTTTCACCATAACAATAGTAACCCTATCTAAGACACACATCTTTTCATTGGATCGTGTGATCGATTTACTTACTCTCCATGTGATTAGTGATTAGTAAAGACTAGTTCCTATCTTCATGTTGATTTCTTTCTGGTGATTTTATATGAATATTATCCTTTGTTTTCTTTTTTCCTGTTTATCATGATGATCTGGTGGCTTTCTGTATTGGTAGGAATTGATTCTCTCTTTCTCTTTTGTGTCCCTAAATTTTGAGTGGATCCTGTAGTTTTGTACATCTTCATGATGCTAATTATTCTCTCACTTCTGGAGAGCTCCCTTCCACCACCCTGGTGGTGCTCAGTTTTCTTGTCTTGTCTGTGGGATAGCTTTGCTGGGTTCAGTGCTCTTGGCTGACACTCAGTTTTCTTTCCAGAGTTGAATATGGTTTCTGCTGAGCAATATCCTGACAGGCTAATGGAGGCTCCCTAAACGTGACTTGGCACATTTCCTGTTTTCAGAACTCTCTCTTCATTTTGGACTTTTGACAGTTTGACTGCAATATGGCATAGAGAATCAAATCAATTTGAGGTCCATTGAGCCTCCTGGCTCTGGTTGTCCACATCGCTCTTAAAATTCAGCACGCTAGAAGCTGTTGTTTCAATTGAACTTATTTTCTATGCCTTTTCCCTTTCCTTCTTCTTCAGGAATACCTATCATTTGAAAATGTGTCCACTTGATGATGGACAGGTGTCTTGGGACATTGTGCTTCATTCTTTTTATTTGGACAAAGAGACCCACGTGAGTTATCTCACAAGACATACCTTTGAGTTCAGAAATTCTTTTTTCTGCTTGGTCAAGTCTGTTGCTTGAGATTTCTACTGAATTTTTCATTTAATTTATTGAGTTCTTCAGGTAAGGATTCCTGTTGGACTCTTTTCACAGCTTCTTTCTCTGCCAGATTTCTCATTCAGACCGTGAATTGTTTCCCTAATTTAATTGAATTGCCCTTCTGCATTCTCTTGCATCTTATGATGCCTCCTTAGAGTCATTGTTTGAGTTCTTTTGCAGGCAGTCCACCAATTTTCTGTTCTTTGCTGTCTGTTGGTTGAGTTACTGTGCTCTTTGCAAGTGTCATGTTACCTTAATTGGTCAGATGTCTTGTGTCCCTCTAGTGACACTTGCCCATCTCATGGACCTGCTGTCACTACCAACTTTATATAGCGTTTTCAGAGCAAACGTTTTCTCCCAAAGTCAAGTCATACGTGCTGTCTGATATGCTGCCCAGGCTCTGGCTCCAGCTGGGTGCAGCAATACCATTGCCACACAGCTTCCTAGGTTATAATCAATGATTTGGTTTTCCACGGAGAAAGGATAGTTCTGGCACAGCACCTCTAGAGATCCCAGGCAATGTAACATAGTCACACAGGAGTGAGCAGGCTCTGCCAGGCTCCATGGGCTGTGCATGGGTGGGCTCGCTCCAGCAAGCCTGGATTTGTGTGGCATAGTGGTGCCCATCAGTCTCTGGGGGTCTCTCAAGGATAAAGTCACTCCAGCAGTCTGAGACACACTGAGAATGTAAAGTGCATAGCAGCAGAGTCTTGAGACAGCACTCCTTGTGAGTGTGGGAAAGCAGCCTACAGGATAAGTGTGGTAGCGCTAGCCCTACTTCACCAGCTGCCATGCTCGTGGGCCCTGCACCTGGCCTGGATAGCATGGTGGAGCTGACCCTGGTGGTGGAGCCCAGATCTGCTGTCCTGGGTGCCGGGTTGGAGGTGGAGTGGGGGGATGCTCTCCCCCTCTCAACCCTCACCACCGAATGCATTTGGGAGAGTTGGCCTAGTCCTAGCCGCTGAAACACTCAGGAGAGTGGGCCCTGCACCTCGCCCGAGCAGCACAGCAGTGCTGGCCCTGGTCAAGGGGATGCATGTGAGCCAGACCTGAGAGTGAGGGCTCGAGAAAGCTAGCCTTGCCATTCTGCCATGAGGTGGTGTGAGTATTGGGGTAATGCCCTCCCTACTTCCCCCCACCACCACTTGTGGTAGTTAGGAGAGCTGGCGCTGAAGGCATGAGAACAGGAGAGCTAGCCCTGTCCCGTCACTGGCTCTAGCACTATCTACAGAAGAGCAGGCCCTGCACCTTGCCTGGGCAACACTGTGGAGCTGGCCCTGATGGAGAAGGCACTGGTGAGCCAGCCTCTCCCAGGCTGAAGCACTTGGGAAAGTGGACCCTGAACCTTGACTGGGCAATACAATAGAGCTGGCACTGGAGGCTTGGGTGGGGGTGAGCCAGTCCCAAGAGCATGATAGCAGGAGCGTTGACCCTGCCTCCTGCCTAGCTGGAGCAGTACTGAAGGGCTCACCCTGGTAGAGTGGATAAGGGAGAACCAGCAGGCTGGCAAGCTCAGCTACCACCCGGTCCCAGATCCAGAGCTCTGAGTTGGCCCACCCTAAGATCATTATCATCTTCGAAAAGTTGGAATGAGTGAAAGGGCCGATCCTGATGATCCAAAGCTGCAGGATCTCCATGACACAGGGCAACAACAGGATAACTGGGAGGAGTCCAGCGAGAACCAATATTGATGGCGTCACAGAAGCCAGCGATCTCTTCTCCTGGCTTTCTTGGCTACTTTTGTCAGACCTACCTGTCCAAGGTGGCACTGCCTACAGTTAGCTGTGCCTTCTGCATCAATTATCAATTAAGACAACATTCTGTAGATACACCTAAAGTGTATCTAGTAGTGGCAACTCCTCAGTTGGGGTTCATTCTTTCCAGGTGGGCTCCCATTGCTTTTGCCCTTATCAGTTTCTTCCATTGATATTTTACAATCCTCTGTGCACAGGTATTTCACCTCCTGGGCTAAACGTATTCTTTTTTTTTTTAATTCTGTTATAATTGAGATTTTTAACTTTTCTTTTCAAATAGGTCATTATAAGCGTTAAAGGGGACATAACTAATTTTGTATGTTGATCTTATAGTATTAACTTCATTGAATGCATTTGTTAGTGTCAGTGTTTTATGGAGTTATGATTCTCTACATACAGGGTTATATCATTTGCAAAGAAAGGTAATTTTACCTCTTCCGTTTTAATTCTGGTATTTTTGTTTCGTTTGCTGTATAATTGCTCTGGCTGGGACTTCTAGTACGTGTTGAAGAGAAGCAGTGAGGGTGGACTACTTTGCCTCTACCAGAGCTTAGAGAACAAGCTTTGAGGTTTTCTCTATAGGTTCTGACCATTGTGTTAGCTGTGGGATTTCCATAAATATTTTGATTGTGTTAAAGTAAGATTTCTATTTTATTGAGAACTTTTATTATAATATTCTAATTTCATTTCTGTTCCTGTGATAAAATATGCTGACAAAAGCAAGTTGGGCAAAAAAAAGGGCTTATTTTAGCTTGCAATGTCAAGTTATAAAATGGCCGGCCACAGCAGCAAGGTCTGCCGGGTCTCTGTACTCCAACCTCCCCTGTGCAACCCACATCCCAGGCCCGCACCATGCCCTGGGGCCCACATAGATTTGTGGCCCTAGAGACCATCAGGGATGAGGGAACATCAGGAAAACCAGAGGACTGCAGCCACCAGGGACCACAAATTCTACCTACAACCTCAGAGACCTACTACCATCAGAGACCACCATAGACAACCAAAAGGTTAGAGGTCAGCACAAGAAGACCAGCAATAAAACCTAGGGCCATATGACACCACCAAAGAACCCAGCTATCCTACCACCGCAAGCCCTGAGGGTACTATCACACAGAAGCACAAGAAAACGGTCTTAAATCTGAGATTATGAAAATGATAGAGGCCTTAAAAGAAGAAAATAAATCCCTCAAAGACCTGCAGGAAAATACACTCAAACAGGTGAAGGAATTGAATAAATCCCTTAAATAAATACAGGAAAATACAACCAAATGGGAGAAGGAAATGAATAAAACTGTCCAAGCCCTAAAAATGGAAATAGAAGCAATAAAGAAAACACAATCTGAGGCAATCCTGGAGATGGGAAACCTAGGGAAGAAAACAGGAACTATAGACACAAGCATCAATAACAGAATACAAGAGATGGAACAGAGAATCTCAGGTATAGGAGATACAATTGAAGAAATTGATACATCAAAGAAAATGATAAAACTAAAAAGTTCCTGATAGAAAACATCCAAGAAAACTGGGACAATATGAAAAGACCAAACCTAAGAATAATAGAATAAGATGAACTCCAAGCTCCAAAGCCCAGAAAATATTTTCAATAAAAATCATAAAACCTGAAAAAAGAAATGCCTACAAACATACAAGAAGCTATAGAACACCAAATAGATTGGACCAGAATAGAAAATCCTCTGGTCACATAATAATCAAAACACTAAATGTACAGAAAAAAGAAAGAATATTAAAAGCTGCATGGGAAAAAGTCCAAATCACATATAAAGGCAAACCTATCAGAATTACATCTGACTTTTTAGCAGAGACTATGAAAGCCAGGAGAGCCTGAACAGATGCCATGCAGACACTAAGAGAGCACAGTTGTTAACCCAGACTACTATACCCAGCAAAACTTTCAAATACCATAGGTGGAGAAAAATAAAGATATTCCATGGTAAAACAAGTTTAAATAGTACCTAGCCACAAACCCAGCCCTACAGCTGATTCTAGAAAGAAAACTTTAACCCAAGGAGACTAACTACACCCAGGAAAACATAGGAAACAACCCCACAACCACAAAACCAAAAGAAATGAAGCACTCACACAAGCTCTACCACAAGCAACATCAAAATAACAGGAAGTAACAACAACTGCTCATTAACATCTCTCAACATCAACGGCCTCAGGCACCCAATAAAAAGACACGGGTTAACAGAATGGATGCTTAAACAGGACCTATCATTCTGTTTCATACAAGAAACACACCTCAGCAATAATGGTAGATATTACCTCAGAATAAAGGACTGGAAAAGGGTTTTCCAAGCAAATGGGCCCAAGAAGCAAGCTGGTGGAAGTACAAACTTGTACAACCACTTTGGAAATCAAGCTGGAGTTTTCTCAGAAAATTGGGAGTAGCTCTACCTCAAGCCTCAGCTACACCATTCCTGGGCATATACCCAAAAGATGCTCCACAATACACCAAGGATATTTGCTCAACTGTGTTCATAGCAGCTTTATTCATAATAGCCAGAAACTGGAAACAAGCTAGATGTCACTCAGCCGAAGAATGGATAAAGAAATTGTGGTACATATACACAACAGAATACTCTTCAGCTATTAAAAATAAAGGAAATCAGAGGATCCAAGATGGCGGCAACCAATGCGTACTGTATCTGAGAGGCAGAGGATCTGAAACTCCGAAATTGGTGAGTGGAGGAGCAGCTGAAGCCAGAAATCAACACTGAGGCTTCCTGGATGAGAGGGGACATCATGTGAGCTGAGACCATGTAGACCCAGGTCACCCGTGGACTTCTCTGGGGATGGAGAATAGAGAACATTTGAACTCAATTGCACTTCCCCATTTTGAACTGCCCTCCTCTGTAGAGCCAGCCCACAGTGCCAGAGACTCTTAGCATAGAACTCACTGCCTGGGGACGGAGACAGCAGAGGCGGGGCTCCTAGCTCATCTGTGGCGGCTGACAGCTGCACCAGCCTTCCGGATCCCGAGTCCGAAAGTGACGATACAGATCCTTCAGGGCCTCCCAGCCAGTGACTGTATGGGCTGCCCAGTCCTTCAGTGGTGGACAGCCGGCTGTACAGCCACCAAAGTCCACCAGCCCTGCCAAACTACCCAGGTATACCAGGCCCACTGGGCCACTTAGGTCCGTGGACCACAGTAGTGGCTCCCCAGGACTTCCCAGTAGGCACCTGTACCGGCCTCCCAGTTCTACTACTGCAGCTGGACTCCCAAGTTCTGCGGCTGAAGCACCACTGAGGTGACGGACCTCCTACACCTGCATTTGCCCCAGCAGGCCCAAACCTGAGAGTAGAAAATAGGGGGAACCCCTGTGCTTTCCGATTTAACCTGCTAGAGAGTAAGTGCACTTTCAAGTGCCTGCACAGCCCCAGATCCAGGGTCTGTCTAAGCTAGCAGCCAGACATCGGATCCCTCCGACCCACACACCCACTGTGGGAAACAGAGGGATTCTTGGGACAGTGTTGTCAACACTGAAGCCCCTGTTCTGAGGGTCTACCAGTGGGATTCAGGCAAACAACTCCAGGAGCCAGAGAGAGCTGAATACCAGTGGACTGTAGACCACTGAGATATTCAGAGAATCTGCACAAGCAAATTACACCCTCAAACACCACCTGTGCCCGCGAACACCACCAGTGCCCACAACCCCTTCTATGCCTGCACCGCACCCCTGCTCCACACTCCAGGAATCTACATTCTCTAGCACCCTGTCCTTAAAGACACATTTCCACCCACATGCACACACTCATCCACATTTGTCCTTCTGTGCCCACGGACCTTTCTCCATAGGTACAGCAGAAACACCAATGCATACTCTCAATCCACCGGACCTCTTTCATCTTCCTGGTGTCATACTCTAGACACCAGAGAAAGACAGACCCAGTCTGAACTACAGAATCCAGGAACAAACAGTGAAAGTTACAGATAAGCAAATGACCAGAGGTCGGCATAAGAAGATATCCAACAAAAATCAGGACATCATGGCTTCACCAGCAACCCCTAAAATCAATGGATACTCCAATTCATTGGAAAAGCGGGAAAATGATTTTAAAGCTATGCTTGTCCAGTTATTGGAGGCACATAAAGAGGAAATGAACAAATCTCTCAAAGAAATAGCCACACACAAATGGAGGTAAATAAAGAGGAAATGAACAAAGCTCTCAAAGAAATACAGGCAAATACAGCCAAACAAATAGAGGCACAAGTAGAAGCACAATTAGTAGCATATAGAGAGGAAGTGAACAAAAAATAAAGACCATGACAGAGAGACAAGAATCCATATTCAAAAAGATGAAAGAAATGGTGCAAGGCATGAAAACAGAATTAGAATCAATAAATAAGAAACAAACAGAGAAAATCCTGGAGCTGAAGAACTTAGAGGAAAGATCAGGAACCACAAAGGTAAGCATCACCAATAGAATACAAGAGATAGAAGAGAGAATCTCGGGTGCTGAAGATACACTTGAAGAAATTGATACTTCTCTCAAAGAAAAAATAAAATCAGAAAAGTCCCAAACACAAAACATCCAAGAAATCATGGATGCCATGAAAAGTGAAATCTAAGAATAATAGAAATTGAAGAAAAAGAAGATTCCAGGCTCCAAGGTCCAGAAAATATTTTCAAGAAAATCATAGAAGAAAATTTTCCCAACTTAAAGAAAGAGATGTCCATAAACATACAAGAGGCCTACAGAACACCAAATAGACTAGACCAGAAAAGAAACTCCTCACGCCACATCATAGTCAAAACACTTAATCTACAGAACAAAGAAAAGATATTAAAAGCAGCCAGGGAAAAAGGCCAAGTATCATATAAAGGTAGACCTATCAGAATCACACTGGACTTCTCATCAGAAACTATGAAAGCCAGAAAGGCCTGGGCAGATGTCATGCAGACATTAAGGGACCATAGATGCCAACCCAGACTACTCTACCCAGCAAAGCTTTCAATCAACATAGATAGAGGAAGCAAAATATTCCATGACAAAACCAAATTTAAACAATATCTACACAGCAACCCAGCCCTGCAGAACATACTAGAAGGAAAACTCCGATCCAAAGAAAACAGCTACACCCTGCCCCGGACCAGCAGGGCTTCAACGGGGTTCCTAAGGGAGGAGAGTGGAAGGAATTGGGCGGGGGGAGGGGGGAGGACAAGAAGCGCAAGGAAGGGAGCCAAGTCTGTTTGTCTGATCAAGGCTTTCGTTTATCAGAAATTTTTACCCAACTTATATAGGGAGAAGGCAGGAAAAGGGGAAGGTAATTAGCTGCTGCAGGAGACAGGAAGAGTGCTTTCATGTGTTAAATAGGGTGCCTGCAAGATAACTTAGGGATGTTTTTTCACAGATGCTCTAACAAACGGATGTACTCACAGTCTCTTACCCATAAGTTAGGGTCCTAGATAACTTTCACTAAATAGCTTTAGGTCTCCACTAAATGACCTTTGCTCACTATTTGGCTTTGGCCTAGCAAACACCTTTTGTCTCCACTAGATAGCTTTGACTCACTAATTGACTTAGGCTTCAGTAGATAGCTTAGTCTTCACTAGATAGCTTTGGCTCCCGGCAACACCCAAGAAAACATAGGATACAGATAACTTCACAACAAAAATTAAAAGAAAACAAGCAATGAAACACAGTAAAACCACCAGCTCCACAATAAAAGGAACTAACATTCATTGGTCACTATTATCTATTAACATCAATGGACTCAACTCTCCAATAAAAAGACAGACTAACAGAATGGTTGCAGAAACAGTATCCAACATTCTGCTGCATCCAAGAAACACACCTCTGCAACAAAGATAAACACTACCTCAGAATAAAGGGCTGGGAAAAATGTTTTTCAAGCAAATGGACCCAGAAAACAAGCTCTGTGGCTATCCTAATATCTAATAATATAGACTTTCAATGAAAAATAATCAAAAAAGATGAGGAGGGGCACTTCATTCTCATCAAAGGAAAAATACACCAGGAGGACATCACAATTCTGAACATCTATGCCCCAAATACAAGACCTTCTACATTTGTAAATGAAACATTATTAAAGCTGAAATCACACATCGATCCCAGCACCTTAATAGTGGAAGACTTCAACACTTCACTCTCACCAAAGGACAGAACATCCAGACAGAAGCTAAACAAGGAAATAAGGGCACTTACAGAGGCCCTAAATTAAATGGACCTAATAGATGTCTACAGAACTTTTCACCCAAATTCAGAAGAGTATACCTTCTTTTCAGAACCTCATGGAACCTTCTCCAAAATAGACCATATAGTTGGTCACAAAGCAATCCTCAGCAGATACAAGAAGATTGAAACAATCCCTTGTATCCTATCTGACTGCCATGGACTAAAGCTAGAATTCAACAACAACAGGAAATAGCAAAAAGCCTACACACACGGAAAGTGAATAACTTGCTACTCAATGATTGCTGGGTTAGGGAAGAAATAAAGAAATAAATTAAAGACTGCCTAGAACTCAATGAAAATGAAGGCACAACATATCCAAACTTACGGGACATAATGAAAGCAGTGCTAAAAGGAAAGTTCATAGCACTAAGTACCTTCAAGAAGAAATTTGAAACATTGCATATAAGCAACTTAATAGCTCGCCTGAAAGCCCTAGAAAAAAAAAAAAAAAAAAAAGCAGATACACTCAAGAGGAGTAGACAGCTGAAAATATTCAAGCTCAGTGCTAAAATCAATAAATTAAAAACAAATAAAACAATTCAAAGAATCAATGAAACTAAGAGCTGGTTCTTTAAGAAAATAAACAAGATAGACAAACACTTAGCCAAGCTAACAAAAAGGCAGAGAGAAACTATCCAAATCAACAAAATCAAAAATGAAAAGGGGGGAAATCCAAACAATCATTAGGTCTTACTACAAAAGCCTATATGCCACAAAATTTGAAAATCTAAATGAAATGGACAATTTTCGTGATAGATTCCATTTACCAAAATTAAATCAAGATCAGGTAAATAGATTGAATAGTCCTATATCCCCCAAGGAAATGGGAGCAGTCATCAAAAGTCTCCCTTCCAAAAAAAGCCAGATGGTTTCAGCCCAGAATTCTACCAGACCTTCAGAGAAGAGCTAACTCCAATTTTCTTCAAACTATTCCACAC
Organism: Psammomys obesus; assembly: GCF_907164565.1. Lineage (NCBI taxonomy): Eukaryota > Metazoa > Chordata > Mammalia > Rodentia > Muridae > Psammomys > Psammomys obesus. The sequence continues at coordinate 4,100,917 of NW_026585643.1, read as the reverse complement.
ACACACACACAAAAAAAAAAAAAAACAAAAACAAAACCAGAAGGACCATTACCAAACTCATTCTATGAAGCCACAATCACCTTGATACCTAAACTACACAAAGCACAAAGATCCAACCAAAAAAAGAGAACTTCAGACCTCTCTCTCTTATGAACATTGATGCAAAAATACTCAATAAAATATTTGCAAACTGAATCCAAGAACATATAAAAGATATCATCCACTATGACCAAGTAGGCTTCATCCAGGTATGCAGGGGTAGTTCAATATATGGAAATCCATCAATGTAATCCACCATATAAACAAACTAAAAGAAAAAAAACACAGGATAATCTCCTTAGATGCTGAAAAAACATTTGACAAAATCCAACATCCATTCATGTTTAAAGTCTTAGAGAGATCAGGGATACAAGGCACATACCTAAACATAGTAAAGACAATATACAGCAAGCCTATAGCCAACATCAAACTCAATGGAGAGAAACTTAAATCAATCCCACTGAAGTCAGGGACAAGGCAAGGCTGCCCACTTTCTGTATCTCTTCAATATAGTACTTGAAGTCCTAGCTAGAGCAATATACAACTAAAGGATATCAAGTGGATACAAAGCTGAAAGGAAGAAGTCAAAGTATCACTATTCGCAGATGATATGATAGTATATATGAGCAACCCCAAAAATTCAACCAGAGAACTCCTTTAGCTGATAAACACCTTCAGCAAAGTGGCTGGATACAAAATTAACTCAAAAAAAAAATCAGAAGCCCTCTTATTTACCAAAGACAAAAGGGCTGAGAAAGAAATTAGGGAAACAACATCCTTCACAATAGCCACTAATAACATAAAGTACCTTGGTGTGACTCTAACCAAGCAAAGTGAAAGACCTATTTGAAAAAGAGTCAAGTCTCTGAGGAAAGAAATTGAAGAAGATCTCAGAAGATAGAAAGATCTCCCGTGCTCATGGATTGGTAGGATTAATATAGTGAAAATGGCCATTCTGCCAAAAGCACTCTACAGATTCAATGCAGTTCTCATCAAAATACCAACACAATTCTTTACAGACCTTGAGAGAAAAATTCTCAACTTCATATGGAAAAAAAAAACCCAGAATTTCCAAAATGATCCTATACAATAACAGATCGTCTGGAGGTATCTCCATCCCTGATCTCAAGATGTACTACAGAATAATAGTAATAAAAACTGTATGGTATTGGCATAGAAACAGAATGGTGGATCAATGGAACGGAAGAGAGACCCAGAAACTAACAACTAACACACCTATGGATACTTGATTTTTGACAAAGAAGCCAAAACCATCCAATGGAAAAAAGACATCATCTTCAACAAACGGTGCTGGTCCAACTGGATGTCTACATGCAGAAAAATGAAAATAGATCCATACTTATCACCCTGCACAAAACTAAAGTCCAAGTGGATCAAAGATCTCAATATAAAACCAGATACATTAAACCTGTTAGAAGAAAAAGTGGGGAAGAACCTTGAATTCATTGGCACAGGAGACAACTTCCTGAACAGAACACCAACAGCATAGGCTCTAAGAGCAACAATCAATAAATGGGACCTCATGAAACTTTAAAGCAAAGGACACTGTCATCAGAACAAAATGACTGCCTACAGACTGGGAAAGGATCTTCACCAACCCTGTATCTGACAGAGGGCTAATATTTAGAATATACAAAGAACTCAAGAAGTTAAAAAGCAACAAATCAAGTAATCCCATTAAAAAATGGGGTGCAGAGCTAAACAGAGAATTCTCTGTAGAGGAATATAGAATGTCAGAGAAACATTTAAAGAAATGCTCAACGTCCCTGGCCATCAGGGAGATACAAATCAAAACGACCCTGAGATTTTACCTTACACCCATCAGAATAGATAAGATGAATAACTCAAGTGACAATACATGCTGGAGATGTTGCGGAGCAAGGAGAACCCTTTTCCACTGCTGGTGGGAATGTAAACTTGTACAACCACTCTGGAAATCAATCTGGTGCTTTCTCAGACAATTAGGAATAGTGCTTCCTCAAGATCCAGCTATACCACTCCTAGGCATATATCCAAAATATGCTGAAGTACACAATAAGGACATTTGTTCAACCATGTTTGTAGTAGCTTTATTTGTAATAGCCGGAACCTGGAAACAACCCACATGTCCCTCAACAGAGGAATGGATACAGAAATTGTGGTACATTTACACAATGGAGTACTATTCAGCAATTAAAAACAAGGAATTTTGCAGGTAAATGGTGGGAACTGGAAAAGATCATCCTGAGTGAGGTATCCCAGAAGCAGAAAAACACACAAGGTATATACTCACTTATAAGTGGATACTAGACCTACAAGATAGGATAAACATACTAAAATCTGTATACCTTAAGAAGCTAAGCAAGAAGGAGAACCCTGAGTAAAATGATCAATCCTCACTTAGAAAGACAAATGGGATGGACATTGGAAGAAGGAGAAAACAAGAAACAGGACAGGAGCCTACCACAGAGGGCCTCTGAAAGACTCTAACTAGCAGTGTATCAAAGCAGATGCTGAGGCTCATAACCAAACTTTGGGCAGAGTTCTGGGAATAATATGAAAGAAAGGGGAGTTAGTAAGACCTGGAGAGGACAGGAGCTCTAAAAGGAGAGCAACAGAACCAAAAAAAAATCTCAGCCCAGGGGTCTTTTCTGAGATTGATACTCCAACAAGATCCATTCATGAATATAACCTAGAACCCCTGCTCAGACATAGCCCATGGCAGCTCAGTCTCCAAGTTGGTACCCTAGTAAGGGGAACTGGGGATGTCTCTGACATGAACTCAGTCACTGGCTCTTTGACCACTCCCCACTCCCCTTCCCCCCGAGGGAGGAGCAGCCTTGCCAGGCCACAGAGGAGGACATTGCAGCCAGTCCTGATGAGACCTGATAAGCTAGGATCAGAAGGAAGGGGAGGAGGACCTCCCCTATCAGTGGACTTGGAATGAAGAGATGTGAATGCAGTAGTGGATGGAGAGAGGGAAATGGGCAGAAGATGGAACGGAGAGAGAAACAAAGATGGGAAACAGATGTTAAGAGAATGGGGATGGGAGGTGAGGGGGCTGGGAACAAGAAGGGAAACTGAGGGAAGACATCTCTTTGTCATGCTGGAGGTATGTGACAGGATAGGTTCCTGGGAGGACATAGGTGTGACTCTAGCAGGCAGGGAACATGAAGACTAAAGTGACCACCTCCTAGCCAGGCAGGATTAGTGGAGGGAGGAGAACAACCACCCATAGACAAAACCTTTGATCCAAAAATTGCTCTGCCTACAAGAGATAAAGATGGAACAGAGATTGAGGAAATATCCAACCAATAATTGGTCCAACTTGAAACCCACCCCATAGTAGAGAGCCAGCCCCTGACACTATTAATGATGTTCTGCTATGCTTGCAGGCAAGAGCCTAACATGACTGTAGTCTGGGAGCCTCCAATCAGCAGCAGATCAAAACAGATGCTGGGACTTGTAGCCAAGCATGGAGCAGAGCTCCAGGAGCTCCTGTGGAATTATTGGGGGAAAGATGAAAAGACCTAGCGGGGACGGGAACCTCACAAGAACACCAACAGAGACAACTAACCTAGACCCATAGGGGCCTATAGAGACTGAGACATGAACTAAGGATCATGCATTGTCTGGACCTAGGCTCCCTGCACATATGTGGCCGATGGGCGGCTTGGTCTTCATGTGGGTCACCTGGCGAGTGGAGGCGGGTGCTGTTTCTAACATGGACTCTATTGCCTGGTTTTGGTTCACTTCCTTTGGTATGGCTGCCTTGCCTGGCCTCAGGGGATGAGGATATGCTCAGTCCTGATGTGACTTGAAGTGCTGGGGAAGGTTGATATGGGGAGGGAGCTCACCTTTTCTGGAGAAAGAGGGAAGGGAAGGGGGAAGAATGAAGAGGAGATACTGGGAAGAGAGGAAGGATGGGGCACTCTTGGCAGGTAAAGTAAATAAACAGAAATAAAATTTTTAAAATATTTCAAGTTATGCTATCACTAAGAGGAAGTCATGGCAGAAAGAACTTGAAGCAACTAGCCACATCACATCCATGATCAAGAAGAAAGAGAAATAGATGCTGCTTGCTTGCTTCCTATTTTTCTACTTTTATATGTTTCAGAATCCCTGTCTAGATAATGGTAATGCCCATAGTAGGATAAATTTTCCCCACATCACTATTAAGATAATCTCCCACAGATAAGCCCACAGGTCAACCAAATGTAGACTCTCTTCCAGGATTGAGTCAAGATGAAAATTAAAACTATCACATATATGTAAAAGGATCTTTTATTCTCTTGCTTCAGTTGTTGATGCTTATTGCCTCCTCCTTCTAACACAGGCTTAGTCCTGGAAGCTTCTAGCCTCCGTACAATCTAACCTAGGCCTGGAATGTTTTCAGCTTCTGAGACTCACTGCTGAATAAGCTCCCCCTTACTTCTTACTGAGATGGCTGCTTCAACTCAGCTGTTCTGGTTTGAACTCCTCTCCTAGCTAATTTGTTCATTCTGGCTTTTCTCTGCCTCTGAATTGCTCTGTTTGGCCTCAAACTAACTCAAGTGATCTTTTCTAATCTTCAGTCTTCACCTGAATTCTCTCTCCACAAAACCTGTCTCTCTCTCTATCACTGTCCTAGTAAGCCTCCTCTCTCTCTCTCTCTCTCTCTCTCTCTCTCTCTCTCTCTCTCTGCATCGCCCATTAAGTAGCTTCCCTTTCCTCTCTCTTCTGAGAGTTGGGCATATCCTATTCTGTCAACTTGATTTCTCTGATTTCTCACCTTTTCTGCCACTTACTAGATATCACTTTCCAACACGATGCTTCCTGCTACAGGCTAACTTTACCGTCATTACTTGGATTAAAGGTGTGCACCACCACGCCTAGACCTAAGCTTTTCTTTATCTGAAACTTGCTCTATACCAGGCTGGTCTTGAAGTCAGATCTGCTTGCCTGTCTCCTGGATTAAAGACATGTTTGTATTCCATCCGGCTCACACACACCTAGAAGGTCTTTGGTTGTGATCTCTTGCCAGAACAGCCATGTTCTGAATTAACATTCCTCTACAACTTCCTCCTTTCTGTTTAAGCTAAAAATTGTTCACAGTTTAAATTTAACAATAGAAACAATTATCAATTGCACAAACCTAAAAGTCTAAATGTCCTTTTGAAGATCTGCCATTGATGAAATGATCCTCCATAACTGCAGTGCTGGTCATCTGTCCTTATGAAAGAGTTCATTTCACTGTCAAGGTTTTCCAGTCTGCCAGTCTGATGAACTCTCTGTCCCTCTTCAGCTGGTTTATTAAGCTGTCTCCATGCACAGGGATCTGCATTGCTGTCTTTCTGCGCCACTTCCTTGAGCCATGCCTTTCATTTGGAAGCTTGTCTTATTCAGATTGGATCCTTATCAATTTTGATGCTACCCATAGTTTTTCACCACCTATGGAAATATAGGCAAAACCTCCTCCCCAGTGTAATAAATTCCCTGAGTTCCATTCTAATGCTAATTAGGTTGAGCTAATTCAGTAGTTTTTTTCTACAATCCAGTGGGATTTGTTTGTTTGTTTGTTTGTTTGTTTGTTTGTTTGTTTTGTTCCCCCTGACCCCAGAGAGAGGGTTTCTGTTTGTAGCCTTGGCTGTCCTGGACTCCCTTTGTAGACGAGGCTGACCTTGAACTCATAGCCAATCCTCCTGCCTCTGCCTTCCTGAGTGCTGGGATTACAGGTATGTGCCACCAGGCCCCGCTTACAATTTAGTATCTTTTAGCTAATCTTATCCCCCCCTTTCTGTTTATCAAGGTACAATTAGACCTTTATGAATCCACACATAAACTAGACCTTTAGGCACGCTCATTCCATGCCCAGCTCCATGCCAGAGCGCTGGGCTCCACTGAGTGAGCCAGGCTTCTTACCCATTATCAGGAGGCTGTCTATCTTGATCTTCAGTTTCATTAGGTCCCATAGGTTCACAATCAAGCATTTTCTGTTCATTAGTTTCTCTGTTCCTTGTCTCTCAAACCTTTGTATAATCATAGCTATTTTTTCTTGTTGTACAGCTATTTTTTAACCTTTTTTGAGAGGAAAACTACAATTATTGCAATTGACAGTAGAGAGGGGTTTACTCTGGTGGTCATAATGGCAATGAGTACTGCAATGGCTTTCTCAAGTAACGTTTCTATTCCCCCAACTCCTACCCTTGTTCTGAAGTAGAGTTTCCCAGTCTAAAAGTCTATCTGTATAATTAAAATTGTCTTTTGGGGTGGCTTTCTGTGATTCAATGTCTCAGAGGCTCCTGCGTCATTCCTTGCTCTGGGCTCGAGGCTCCTGCTGCTCTGAGGTCTCCCAAGTGTCTCTCAGCATCCAGCAGAATGAAGAACTGAGTCTTCCTCTGGAGATGAGTCCAGGTGAATTCTCCTCTGTGGCTTTTTGGCAGATGTCTTCTGTCCTCTGTATTTCTTCCATATGCCCTCTGCTTCTGCAACAGTTGTGGGCTCTCTTCTTCAGTCACGTTGATTTTCTTATCAACCATGTTGAGTGCCATGTGTAAAAAGAACTATTCTCCTGGTTATACTGTTGCCTCTGAGGTTTACTGCCTCCTTCTGCTCACTTAGGCCTAGTCCTGGAAGCTTCTAGCCTCTGTACAATCTCACCTAGGCTGGAATGTTTTCTGCCTCTGAGACTTACTGCTTAATAAGATCAACCTACTTGCTTACCAGAAGATTAGAAAAGATCACTTGAGTTAGTTTGAGGCCAAATAGAGCAATTGAGAGGTTGAGAAAAGCCAGATTGAGATAGGTAAGTTGGGAGAGGATTTTGAGTCAGAAAGAAAGCTAGAGCCAGAATGAAGGCTAAAAGCTTCCAGGACTAGGCCTAGGTTAGCAGAGGAGGCAATAAGCCTTTAAGACAATAATTAAATCAGGAGAATAAAGGTTCTTTTTACATATATAAATAAATTACTAGAAGTATACATTCTCCCAAGACTAAATAGGAAGTGTGAATAAACCAATAATAAATAAGTTTGAATAAGCAACCAAAAGTCTTCCTACAATAAAAGCTCAGGGTCAGGTAGCTCTGTGGGTGAATTCTACCAAATATTTCAAAGAATGAATATCAGCATTTCTGACATTCTTCCAAAAATAGAAGGGGACTACTTTCAAATTCATTTTATGGGGCCATAATCTCTGTGATACCAAAACCAGACAAAGACACCACAGAAAACTACAGATCATATCTCTGATGAACACAGATGTAAAACTCCTTCCCCCCAAAAGATACCATCAAAGCAAACTGAAAGTCCAGGCCCTGTGAGCAAGGGGACTATGTCCAAGGTGGGCTCGGCGTTCGTGCATCAATGGGACGCGCCATGTTAGCGGGAAGAAAAAGAAAAACCACATGACAACTTGATTCTCTCAATACGTGCAGAACAAAAATCCAACGAAATCTTGCCAAATAAACTTGTCAAAGGCAATTATGGCTAAAAATATAAAATATTCTTTGTTCAAGCTAGGCATGCTTTTTCTTCAGCCAAGTGCTAGAATAGAGAGCAGAAATGAGCCGAATTAAATGAAGATGGCACAAAGACAGTCTCATTGGGCACTCTTCTTCTCTCTTTGAAAATGTTTTCCAGGCAACAAATGCACGCATTTATTCTCCATCCATTTCAGGCACACACAGGCGTTTCAGCTTCTTGCTGTTGCTGCTGGCCTTCTTAAGCCGCAATAGAGAGCCCTTGACATCTGCAAGTAAGGGACAACATGACATTTGCTTCCAGGCTAAAGGTCAAATGCATTTGTCATTAAAGTGCTCAGTAAACCCACAGAACAGTCCTTTGGATGGGGCATCAAATATTTAATGTGGTCAGAGGCACAAACAAGAGAGCAGATGTTCACATCTGGCGATGACAGGACCAAAAGAATTTTTTTTCCTGAACTTCATTCCTCTTTTGCATAATCACTTTCCAAACATATTTTTAAAATATCTTGGAGAAGATACAGACCAGTCATCAGAACATATATCCAAGGGAAGGGCGCAGAGCGAACTCTGAATGGCTCTCCCCATCTCTTCCTTTATTTGTTTCTGGCTCATTCTAACTCCTTAAAAGGTCCCAAATCTTACTTGCATGGTACTTTTTACTTCTTCACAGATGTGTTTATTCTACATGTGTGAAGGATTTTCCTGCATGTATGTAGGTATGCATACTAAGTGCATGCCTAGTGACCACAAAAGTCAAAAGAGGGCATTGTGTTCCCTCGTACGAGAGTTGGAAATGGTTGTGAGTCACCATATGGATGTTGGGAACCTAACCTGGGTCTTCTGGAAAAGTGACAAGCGCTCTTAACCACAGGCTATCCTTCTAGCCCTAACTGTATAGTGCTTTGTAGAAGACAGTATTAGTCAAAAAATAAAGAGAAACACCTTAAAGCCAGGCTTCATGGCACAGGCCCATACAACTAGTATTTGGGAAGCTGAGACAGGAGGATTGACAGTTTGAAACTAGTCTGGACTACAGTGAATTCCTGTCTCAAAATCAAAGTAAAGCCTTTGAACTGCATTAATGTCACCATGTAGGCATCCTCTATGTCTGACAACCTGGTCGTGGTCACTGTCACCCGCCTAAGCCAGATAATGCACTAACTTCAGGACAATGTGTAAAAAAATGCTCCCACCTAGCTAGAAAAAAATCACCCAGCAGAGGTTCACTGAATCTATCAACCACACTCTGGGGCAGACCTCATGCCCCGGAGCAGCTGGGCCACATAAAACAAACCCCGTCATTTTTGGTTTGGGGTCTTTTTGTTTTGTTTTGTTTTTTGGTTTTGGTTGGTTTGTTTGTTTTGGGTTTTTTTGGTCAATTTTTTGTTTCATTTTGTTTTGTTTTGGCTTTTTTTTTTTTTTTTTTGGTTTTTTTTTTGTTTGTTTTTTTTTTTTTTTTTGTGAGAATTATTTTGGGGGGGGGGGTTGCTTTTGCTTTTGTTTTGCTTTGAAAGTGCATAAAGTTGGGTACATACGAAGATGGGAGAATATGGGGGAAGTTGAGGAAAGGCAATAACAGTCAAAATACACTGTGTGGAAAAATAATTTTAAGATGTTCCAGTCTACCAGTAAGTCCACAGCTGCATTATAAAAGAGTATTAAAAGGCATGATTTGGGAGCTAGCAAAATGGTCCAACCGGTAAAAGCACTTTGTTACCAGCCTGATGGCCTGAGTTAGATCCCTGAGACCCACATGGTGGAGAGAGGCCAATGCAATAGAGCTGTCTTCTAACTTGTATAAGCACCCTGTAACATTTTACAAGTGTGCATACACACACGCATGCTAGATGTGCTAGATGACTAGTTGACTGAATGACAGATAGATAGATAGATAGATAGATAGATAGATAGATAGATAGATAGATAGACAGACAGATGGATAGATAGATAGGGACCTATGTAGCTGCAAACTCTCTGAAAATAAGTCAAATCAACTTACTGAAGCTCTGGTCTTACTGGATAACCTAAATAACAGCAAGGCAATGCTTAGCATAGTCATATACTATCTATCACTTAGGATCACAGCTATTACTATACAAAAACAGGCAAAAGTCAGATGGCCCAGGACACAAGGTGACGTCCTGTCTGAGCTGCTGCTGGCAGAGTCTGTGGAGTCACTCTGCAGTATGAATAGCTGCAATTCCTCTGCACAAAGATTATTTAAAACAAAACCAAGTCTGGAAATCCCAGACTATCCATTTCCAATTTTTCACTAAGTGGATATCATTTTATTAGACAGGATCTTTAAAAAGCATACCTCTAGGGTTTGAATTTTGTTGTTGTTGTTTTGCTTTGTTTTGTTTACATATTCTTGAGGTTGGACAACCCACATGACTCTCTTTTTCCAGAACATTCCACAGCCCACCAAGAGGCCACACACCTATTGCCCGTTACCAACACTGTCCTTCCCATGCCTCTCAGCCTTCCCGACAACCACTAATAAACTTTCTATGGCTATGTCTTCCTCCATCCTGAACATTTCATATAAACACGGCAATACAACACAGAACCTTTGACTCTGACTTCTTTTCATCCAGCAAAATGTCCTTGGGGTTCATCCGATTATGACATATATCCAAATGTTTTCATTGAGTTACTTAATTCTTTCACCATTGGAGTTGGAGGGTCAGGTAAGCAAACAAACTCACAAAATCTAGTCTACCCTGAAAGCGAAAACAACCTGCCAGGGTTTCCTGTGTTCCACATTCCTGTAGACTCAGTTGCCTGGTGGAGAGCAGGTCTCCTCCCCTATTCTGACTCAGATATGGGGAAAGAAAGTTCCTATGTCAGACACACACATTTGACCCAGGTCTGAGAATGGGCATGTGCTTGAAACTTCCCTGTACGCCCTGTGTGGGCCAGAGGGCGTACATGCAGGTGAGGCTGCGTGTCTTGTCAGTACTGGGTGCCTGAGACCTCCACAGGGAGGCCCTGCAGCCAACATCACAAACACTGGCTGAATAATGCTGGGGTTATGGGAGAAAGGAAGTCCTTTCCAGAGTCATCGATCTGTTTCATTTTGGCCTACTTTGGCGTCGTGTGTGACCCTCCAGCCTAACCTTCCTGTCCATTTTGGACCCACAAGCAATTCAACGCAAGGAACAGATTTCCCCTTCTTCCCTTGTATGCTGTTCTGTGGAGCTCACTGACAGCTGGGAGGCTGAAGCGTGTCCTAACTCAAGCAGTGTAATTGCAGCCTACTAAAAAGGGCAACTCCATGTTCAAAGCACCTTTGTTGTTCCTAATCCACTGGAGACTCCCTGACACCAAACAGCTGCTGTTTTGCTCTCCATGGGGCTCTCACACCCCGAAAGCTGAAGAAGCCCCTATTTCTAGTGTCAAGGCATCACCAGACAGCACTGTCAGAATACTTAGACACGTACCCAGTCCCCCAGCTCCAGGGAAGAGAAGCCTCCACACTCCTCAGCAGGTGTCCTTGGCCCCTGGAAGGCTGGGTTGTCTCTCTTCAAAAAGTAAATAGCTTCTTGACCACACCACCACCACACCTTGTAAGAACAAGATGTTAACCCACACCAGGAGTGCGGAAATGGGCCGGGCCCAGCCTATCTCCCATTTTCATAAATAAAGAAGTCAAATATTCAGGGTTTAGAGAATGGAAGAGACTTTTTCCTGGCAAAGAACAGTCTGGGAGCTGCTGGCTTCAGCCTGAGCCTGCTTGGGTGCTCAGCCCAGCAATATAAACAAAAGGTGGCTGCAGGAAAAAGGGCCAATCACCCAGCTGGCTACAGCTTGGCATCTGCCTACTCTGGGCCTGGTCTGATGAGGTGGCCACCTGTGCTTGGCTGAAATAGATCCCTATGTTGTATTCCTCTGCTAGATGGCAGCTGTTTGTTTGCTGGGTCTCAGTCAGAAATCCAGGTGAGTGGACAGCCTCCCAGCAGATAGAAGTCACAGGGATGTTAATAAACAGAACTGGCCCACTTGTTTGTATGTTGTCAGCAACTGCCCTTCTTCTGCCCCAGTAGCAGAGGTCAACAGTCACAAAGATGTTCACTCTCTGGCCCGCTATCTAGAAAAATTAAAAATGTTGTCCTCTGGATCTTGGCGTTTTTCTAGCCTGGCAGTCCCACAATCTGCAAAGACCTTTCTACTCTGTAGTCATGATGGTTAGTGTCAATCATCCTCTGGACACAATCTGGAATCACCTAGGCACGGGTCTCTGTGAAGAACTGTGGCCAGCTCTGTGGGGGATTATGGAAGACCCAGCCCTAAAAGTGAGTGGCACCATTCCCTAGGCTATATAAAAAGGAGGTGAGCTGAGCATAGGCAGCCATTCAACTCCTTCCTCAGCTGTGGACATGACGTGACTCAGTGCTTCACATTGCTACCAACCTCAGTTCCCCAGAATGATAGACTGGAGCCTGGAACTGTGATCTAGAATAAGCATTCTCTTCTAAGTTGCTTTTGTCCTAGTGTTTTATCACAGCCACAGAACAGAAACTAATAAACCACAGAAGTAACAGCAAAGCCACTGTGATGTTCGGCCTATGAACCAATGTACAGCTCTTTTTGTTCCAAGTCCTTGTCCTTCTAAGGAGAATCTCATCATTAGAGGCAAGGCAGGAGGATGTAGTTCAAAACCAGACTGGGCTTCTCAGAGAGAAGGGAGGGAGGGGGAAGGGAGAAAAGAAAGGGAGGGTGGAAATGAAGTCAAGGTTCAAAGAGCAGTCCTGAGACAGGCCTGCTAAAGAGGAGTGCAGGAAGGTGAAAAAAGCAGGATCTCCAAAACGAAAAGAAGCCAAGCGGATAGCATGAATGGAGCAACTACTGAGGATGTAAAAGATTGAACGGAATGAATGGATGCTTTAAATAGACAGAGAACTGAGCCAAGTGGAGTTATATGAGACATGGAGTGAACGCTCTAGGACTCCGGGCGCAGAGGAAGGAGGGAGGCCTTTGTTACCTGTGAGGGGGCAGCATCATGCAGAGAGGCTGCCTAAGGGACTCAGAGCAAAGCAGCTGCCGCTTTGAGGGGGGCAAACCCTGCTTTTTTCACCAAGTCTCAAGCCAGAGTACTGATGGGGGCACGCCATGTTGGTTATCTTCTTTATAAATCTCCCTAGGTCCTCTTCAGGTGTCTAAACTCATTAAGATTCATCTCAGCCACCAGGGTCTTTCAGAGAAGAGAGAAAAGAGCATGCTCTCACTGGGGTGGGACTTGGCTTTCACTAGAAGGGTCTAAACTCCCAGCCCCTCTGCTGGGCCCTTCCTTCACTCAGACAATTACACACATGTTTCCTAGCTCCCCAGTGTGGAAGGGATGGAGCAGAAGAAAAACATATGAGCAGAGAAAGAGAAGTGAGATGCCGGACAGGCCTTGGGAGGAGATAGCAATCTCTTTTGGGAGTCGAGAGCAAAGGGAGCAATTGGAGAATGTGTAGGTAAAATCTTTCCTCACCCCTGCCCTGCCCTCCCCTCCCCTCCACTGCCTGATGCCATCACACATATAGGATTGTCTCCCGGAAGCTGAAGCTCCAAAGCTCGTTCTGAGATGTAATTGCCTAGTGACAGGAGTAAGAGGTGAGGACTCGGACATAACTAGGTCCTGGGAGTGGGTGGGTGGTCATTGGTCCTCTGATAGGAGCTCTCCCTGCTCTCCTGCTTGCTTTCTCTCCATGAAACGCGTTCAGCCAGGGATCTCGGAGCAGGAAGCTGCTCACCAGGAACAGATCCTCCATCCCAGCCAGCTAATCTCCAGAATCATGAGCCAGACAAACTTCTTTTGCTTGTAATATGCCCAGTCTGTGAGAATTCCATTAGAGCCACGGGGCACAGACTGAGACAGAGGGATCTCACTACAGAGGGAGATACCTACCAACTAATTTTACCATGGCTAAACCCACTGCCATCAAAAGAAAAAGAGAAGAGAATGTCCTCTGGATTATGTTTAGGTTGGCTTTCTATGTTGCATATGATTAAACCTAACACTGCCTTGAGGTGTGTGTCTGTGTGCGTCTGTGTGCGTCTGTGTGTCTTTCACTAGGGATTGACCCAGGGTCTTGTACACATTGAGCAAATACTCTACCACTGATTTTCACCCAAGCCCTGCCTCAGTATCTTTGTCAATAATAAATTAATATGCAAGAGGCCCTAGGTTCAATACCCAGTACCATAATAAATAAATGTAATTAATTAATGGATTTTACAATTTATAAACTCTTAGGATGAGAACTTAAATTTCTTTGATAATATATCATCTGCTTTAATCATATGTATTTCTTGGCCTGGTTGAGATAATGATCTTTTTAAGAAGTTGTGTGCATAAAAATAATCGTTTTGTTATACAGATAGAATGGAAAAACAATCAATTGACATAAAACTGTTAAAAGTATGTTGAGCAAAGTAAATGAAGATGTATTAAAATCAAAGCTCTGAGATTTGTATTTCATTGGTCTGGGACTCTCTGTAAACATTACATACCCTCCCTTCTCTCCAGCAGGAAACTGAAGATGTGCCAGAGATAAACTTATATCTGAGTGCCACCTTGGGACCCCTCAGATGTGAGTTCAAAGCCCAGTCTTTTACGTGATGGGCAAGTGCAGCTTTCATCAAGTGGCTCAGATTTTGCTGAGCCTCAGTTTCTCCCATTGTCAGATGGCTAAGACTCTGCGACAGGTAATCGGATGCCCTCCTCTGGCCTCTTTGTGCACCTACTCACATATGACACTGATAAACACACACGGCACTACTACAATCACGCAACTTTATCTTAATTTGAATATAATAATATGGTCTATCAATGGAGTAACAGTCACCCCTCATAGATACCTCAACCACCCAGGTGGCATAATCCAAAGTTCTCACTGCCAGAGCCATTGTTCATCTCTCTTAGAATTTAGGTGAGAATTACTGAGAGAGGCTAAGCACCTGGCAAGTGGCAGCTCTGACAGGGACAACTGGGCCTACTAGCCTCAGTGGCTCACTGTCTGCTATTCTGTCAAAATGGCCGACACCCCCTTAAATAATGGCTAAAGAACCCAAGAACAGCCAGAAGCCGGGAGCAATGACATCTGCCCTCAAGGTCCCTGGAACTCAACCACCCGTGTGTCTCTGCATGCGCCCTAAAGAGCACACAGTGCCATGGAAACTAACACGGCCACAGCACACTAATTGCCCACAGGGGGAACAGCCAGGTGGAGCTCCCATCTGCACAAGCTTGCGCTTTATGATTTCCTCAAAGAAAGGCCCAAGTCATTATGGATGGTTCTAGCATCCTGCTTTCCCACCTCCACTGGGCATAAACTCTCACCATGTTCCTTCCGTGAGAGATCCTCTCCACTGTTTTGTCCGCTCAGGGTGAGCTGATGCTTTACAATGTGTGTCTCCACCAGCATGGCCACGGGGTAAACAAAGTGAGGAAAGTCTTCAGGAGAAGCAGGCTGATAATCTTTTCAACCCCATCAAGCCAACACGGCCGATGGCGGGTGGTGCTGTTAGGGGGCCGGCACTCCCTATCATGGAGGACTCCCACTACTCGCGCTTGCAGAGAACGTATCTCTCATCCCAGCTACATGAACAACTATGAAGGAGCTTTGTCCACCACCGGCTCTCTGGGAGTAACAGGCACTTCTCTGTAAAGAGCCTAAATCCTGTTGCTTTCTGAGAAAACTGATGAAGAGAAGCCAGGTTGGCAGGATTTGTGACTGCTGTTTAATGCCAGGGCCAAGCATGGAGCTTAGAGAGCCCACAGCGAGTGTGTGTGCCCCTTCCTGCAGGCTCGCTCACCTCACTGACATTGGAATGTACAGCAAGAGTCAATAACCACAAAAAAAAAAAAAAAGAGCTGGATTTCCATGAAAACAGGCTCTCCCGCTTTCCTGAGCTAATTCTATAGAAGCCGTAATGTACCACTGGGCACTAAGAGAATTCGCCACTGCAAGGAATTTACTTTTCTTTGTCTCTTTATGGAAGCGGAAGATATTCACAACCTAAGAAGAAAAATGAGCATAGAACAATTCGAGGCCCCTCTGAAATGCCTGCTGGAGCTATTTTTACCTTTTCTCATTCCACTGTAACAAAAGCTTCTAAACATGGACTCGAAAAAGCCACGTTTAATGGAAGCATCTGCATCCCTGAAGGCAGGAGTAATACATTACACTTCTGTGTGTCTAGCACCAAGCAAAAGCTAAACCTTGGAAACAGGATTGGCTGCAGGAAGGCATGATGACATGGCTGTCAAGAAAATGACATTGACAGGGGTGGAGTCACTGTTCCAAACAAGATGCTCTCATGAACATCCTGTCTGGGCGACTTGTCTGTGTTTGTTTAACATTTTATGTGGACTTTACTTTGAGGGAGGATGGTACGTCTGTCCTGGTTGGTTTTTATTGTCAACTTGACACAAACTAGAGTTATCTGGAAAGAGAAGCTTCATTTGAGAGAATGCTCCCACCAGACTGACCTGTGGGCAAGCCTGTGGTACATTTTCTTCACTGATGATGTGGAAGGGCCCGGCTCACCTCCGACAGTGCCACCCCTAGGCAGACAGTGCTGGGTTTGAAAAACAAAGAGCAGGCTGAGCAGGCCAGTAAGCACACCTCTTCGTGGCCTCCGCATCAGCTCCTGCCTCCAGGTTCCTGCTCTAACTTTCTTCAGTGGTGAGCTGTGATGTGGAACTTTAAGCCGAAATAAACCCTTTTCTGCCCAATTTGCTTTCAGTCATGTTTTGTCACAGCTATAAAAACCCTAAGACAGACATTGGTACCAGGTCATGAGGTATGGCTAGACAGACTTGACTGTGTGTTTTGGGTAGGATTGTGGTGGCCTTTGAGCTTTGGGTTAGAAAAGCCATTGGGTCCTCAAAGCTCAATGGGCTATTCTTGGAAGATAAGAATGTTGAGAGCCATGCAAACAATGGAGGCCTGGCTTATGAGGTTCCAGGGGGTAGGTTTAGAGTTCCTTGAAGGCTCTGCCAGGGCCCTCCTTTATTTTGAAATCAGATCTGTGGTTCTGATTAGCTGGGACTTAAGATTAGACTATTAATAGGCAGTCTATTAATAGACTGTGATTAATAAAAGACCAGAGCCACTAAAGTGAAACCTTTGCTTTGCTAAGACAATCAGTACTGGTCAGCTGGGACTGAAAAATCAGCTGTAATTAACAAGAGACCAACATCGTTGCTGCCAAATCTTCTGAAAAATGTTTGCTCAGGATCACTACACAGAAGCTGTGGTCCAGAGGGGGCAGAGCTGCATCTCATGCTGGCAGCTGGACTTGGTAATGGAAGAGTCACCCAAGTGGCACCTGTTTCAAAGGCAGAAGGGGTCTTGGGAGAAGCTGAGGCTTGTCATTCAGTGTCAGGACCGGGGTCTCTGAAGAGAAGCTGCCAGAGGCCACTGATGATGATGCAGTAAAAGCCCCAGGACTGAGGGTTCGTGAGGGAAGTTGAGGCCTGACACACCGAGGCAGGGTCGGAGTCCCTGAGGAGAGCCCAGACGAGGCTGTTAGTGAAGCTGGGCCCCACATGTGAAGCACTGAACTTTTTTCACTCTTGAGTGCTTATTTTGCTTTGACTAGATTGTGACTAAGCCCTACATCTTCCCTCTTGGAGTAAGAAAGTGTGCATCTTATTTTGGATTTTACAGGAGCCCACAGTTGAATTTCTGAAGAGACTTTGATATTTTAGAGAGACTTTGAACTTTGAGGCTTTGGATGTTCTTAAAAGTCTAAATATTTTCAAGTATTTTAATTTCTAAAGACTGTGGGAGTGTTAAAGCCGTTTACGTCTTAGATTGGGATTATGATATTACTATAAGATTATGGGAATAAACAGGAAAGGGAAGGTTATAGTATTAGTATGTCAGCTGACAAGGGGCCAATTGCTCTGGTTTATTTTTGTCCACTTGACATAAGCTAGAGTTATTATGAAAAGAGGAAACTCAGTTGAGAAAACACCTCCATCAGGTTTTCCATGAAGCCCATACAGTATTTTCTTGATTAATGATTGGTGTGAAAGGGCCTAACCCACTGGGTGGTAGAGCCATGCCTGGGAAGGTGGTCAGGAAGTGTATAAGAAAGTAAACTGAGCAAGCCAATAAGCCGTGTTCCTCCACGGCTTCTGCTTTATTTCCGGCCTCCAGGCTTCTGCCTTGTGTTCCTGCCCTGCCTTCCCTCAGTAATGGAGTGTAACTTGAGAATCACACGCACAAATTGCAGTCTGTCACTGAGGGAAGTCAGTGCAGAAACTCAGGGCAAGAACCTGGAGGCAAGAGCTGAACCAGAGGCCATGGAGGGACAGAGCTTACTGGCTGGCTCCCAGTGCCTGCTCAGTCTTCCTTCTTACATACCCCAGGACCACCTGCCCAGGAATAGCACTACCTCCCATAGTTGGGCCTCCCACATCAACCATTAGCTAATAAATGGCTCCACAGACTCGCCTACAGGCTAATCTTATGGACACATTTTCTCAGCTGAGATTGACATTGAGATTGATTCTTCCCAAATAACTGTAGCTTGTGTCCAGTTGACAAAAACCGACTATGGAGTGGGAAGAGCACATGGACCACAGAGGTCAAAGGACAGCTTGGAGGAGTTGATTCTCTCCTTGAAGACAAGATACATATTTTAAGAGAACGTCCCCAGCAACCCCCTTTCTCCAATCAGATCCCACTTTCCAGATTCTGTTGCATCCCAGTAGTCTATTCAAGTGTGAATCATTCACTGAAGTAATCATCATTCAGGCCTGACCCCTCCAGCCTGGATCCTCTCAATGACTGTCTGCCAGCTGGGGACAAAGGCTGGGGACACACGAGCCTTTGGGGGCGCGGCTGCATCCCACCCACAGCACCTCTTCACCCAGCCTTCCCAGGGTGGCAGGACTCTCCTCTCCTGAGTATTTGGCACTGCTAGGCATTGTTCTATGTACTTAGGATGTCTCATCTTATCTAGTCCTCAGAAGAAGCTTAGGTTAGATATTATTCATGCTGCATGCTGCCTGTTTACATAGAAGTGGGCTGTTTACATAGAAGGGATAAGTCAATGGGCCCCAATTTCATGGAGCAAGTACAGAGGATAGCCAGCTATTCCCATTCCTGTACCCTGACACCAGTGTCCTTGTTTCTATCTTTGTTCAAATTTCTAGAAAAGCTGTCTTCTTTCTCCCTCCTTCTCTTCCTCGGTTCCCATCTCCCTCCCATCCCTGTCTTCCTACCCTCTTCATTAATGTCCACCTCTTGCTCCCATAGCCCTATCACTTGGACAATCTTTGTGTTCTTCTAACCTCATCTAAAACTTTGTCTGTGTGTTCTCCTTCTTCTAACCTCATCTAAAACCTTGTCTGTGTGTTCTTCTTCTAACCTCATCTAAAACCTTGTCTGTGTGTTCTCCTTCTTCTAACCTCCTCTAAAACCTTGTCTGTGTGTTCTCCTTCTTCTAACCTCATCTAAAACCTTGTCTGTGTGTACTCCTTCTTCTAACCTCATCTAAAACCTTGTCTGTGTGTTCTCCTTCTTCTAACCTCATCTAAAACCTTGTCTGTGTGTTCTCCTTCTTCTAACCTCATCTAAAACCTTGTCTGAAAATTTGATTTCTCTCCTTTTTTTAAACTAAGAAATCTAAAAATGTATTTCTGGTAAACAACATAATCTCTTCGGGGTGGCTGAATCTGACTAATTAACACATGAATTACCTTATTTACTTATTTTTTAGATGAAAACATTTAAAAGCTACTTCAGCAATTTTCATGTGCATAGCACATTATTATTAATTACAAACACTATATTATACAACAGATCTGTTGAATTTATTTCTTCAGCCCATTTAAAATGTGTGTTCTTTGACCATCTCCCCAAAAGTCACCTCTTCAGCCTCTGGCAACCACCACTCTCTCTGTTCTATAACTGATTTAGAATCTATACATAATTCAGGACAGAGGTTCATTTTCTTTCTGTGCCCCGTTCATTTTTTTTTTAACATGATGTCTCCAAATTTATCCATATCATTGCAAAGGACAGGATTTCCCTAAACCTTACATTACTGATAAATTATTGAAGTCTTGGGGGCTGGGTAGGTCTCAGTCAGTACATTTCAAGTAATTGAGAAAGATACTCAGTGTTCACCTCTGAACTACACACACACACACACACACACACACACACACACACACACAAACATATACAAGCATATACAACATACTCTTACAAATTACTTAAGTTAATTACTTTTGTAAAACTCTCAGAAGCCCTTGAGAATGAAGATTATATTAGAGCCCTCCTCTGAATATGTAAAGGGAGCTAACCAGAGGACCTGCTCCATGAAGCTACACTGAACTAACAATGAGTGACTGCTCTTGCCTACTTTCTCCCATCTGGTAGAAATCATCACTGCCCTCTCCCTCCCTGGCTGTGAAGGCCTCAGAAGCCACTTCGGGGACAGCTAAGGAGTGACAGCCTGTTAAAATGAAGGTCTGGGTTTGTGTTTGATCTATACTAGTATTGTAGAAGGTCACTAATCTTGCTTTCACTGTGGTACCCTTTTCCATCTCCTGGTGCCAAAACTGCCAAAGGTGGCCGAAGAAGGAGCTGGCATGAGGGAGAACTGAGCTCTGCCTTTGTACCTTGCAGTGATGCTTAATAGTATTTGTCAGCCTCCCCCCTCCTCCTTCCCAGGCCCACCTTCATACCTTCTTCCATTCCCCCATCCTCTTATCCTCAGAGAAGAAGAGTCCCTCCATTGGTACCAACTCACCCTGATGCATCAAGTCACAGCAGGACTAAGCGCATCCTCTCCCACTGAGACCAGACAAGGTAACCCAGCTAGGGGAAAGAAATCCAAAGGCAGGCAACAGTCAGACAGGGCCCACTCCAATTGTTAGGGACCCACATGAAGAGCAAGCTGCACATCCACTACAAATGGGTAGCGGGTCTAGGTCCGCCCATGCATGTTCTTTGGTTGGTGGTTCAGTCTCTGCGAGTCCCCATGGGCCCAGGTTAGTTTACTCTGTAGGTCTTCTTGTGGTGACCTTGGTCCTTCTGGCTCCCTTAATCCTTTCCCTAACTCTTCCACAAGATTCCCTGAGCTTCAGCTATTGTTTGGCTGTGGGTCTCTGTATCTGTTTCCATTAGCTGCTATATGAAATTTCTCAGAAGACAGTTATGCTAGGCTCCTGTCTACAAGCATAGCCAACTACAATTAATTGTGTCAGGGGTTGGCTGTCTCCCATAGGGTGGGTTGCAAGTTGGGGCAGCCATTCGTTGTCCATTCCTTCAATCTCTGCTCCATCTTTATCCCTGAACTCAAGAAACTAAACACCAACAAACCAAAAACAAAGGCATCATGAAATTTGCAGCAAATGGATGGAACTAGGAAACATCATCCTGAGTGAGCTAACCCAGACCCAGAAAGACACATTTGGCTTACTCACTTATGAATGGATTTTAGCCATAAAGTACAGGGTAAACATTCTACAATCCACAAACCCAAAGAAGCTAAGTAACAAGGAGGACCCAAGGGAGGATGTTTTAATCTCACTCAGAAGGGGGAATAAAACAGACATCTGAAGTAGAAGGAGGGAGGGAACTGAATGGAAGAGTGATAAGGAGGAGGACAGGGGTGGGGATCAGGAGTGAGGAGGAGAGAAGGCTGGGAGAGAGAATGAAAGTCAATGGGGGAGGTCATCTCTGCGATAGGGGAGGCTTTCAGGAGTCTGTGGTGCCGACCCTAGCTGAGACTTCTACCAGCTGGGGATATGGAGTCTGAAGAGGCCTCTTCCTGTAGCCAGGAGGAACTTCCAATGGAAGGATATCCTTTATCAGGTTCATTGAGAAAGGAAGACTTATCTTTAAAGTGGGTGGCACTAACTCGTGGGCTGGGCCCTGGACTGAATGAAAAGGTTGATAAGAAGCCACATTAGGCATGCATGCATTCATTGCTCTCTGCCCTTGAGTGTGGCTCCAATGTGATAGTTCTTTCAAACTCCCGGCACTGTGATTTCCCTACCATGACGGGGTTTAACCTGGAACCATGAACTGAGTAACCCCTTTCTCTCTTGGCTTCTGTCAAGGTATTTTATCATAGCAACGGAAAAGAAACCCATGTGGAAAGCTGTAAAGAAGAGGCCACTGTCTGCAAGAAACACAATGTAGAGAAACACGCTGTGTAATGGGTTAGCTTTGCACCAGAGGCCTTACCAATCCCTGTCTCTCGATAGCACAAGTAGTGAGCTAGATAGTTAGAATTTTCAGGGGGAAAGGGGAGCTCTCTCCCACTTCCCTGATCTTCTCCAATGGACTTCTGTTAGTAACAGAAGTGGAAACTAGGGAATACATTAGGCCAATGACTTATGTCAATCCCACAGTCATCTCCCATTCTGTTCATCTCGTAATGAACTCTAACCATGACTTTTTCAAGCTAGAGTTGTTAGTGTCTCTAAACGTATATGAAGTATTCCATTAAAATTACATCTTCATAGAAAGTCCCATTTTTCTAAGTAGGCAGCTTTCTGAAATACATTTGCAGTTACAGGTATAAACAATATGATGACTGGGCTTTTGAAAGGCATTTTAACCCAAAGCAGCATGCTTTTTCCCCAAGCTATAGACCTGCGTCACTGTAGGCTTCCCTTACCACAGTGGAATGGCCCCAGAACAGTGCAGAAAGTGGAGGGAAGAAAAGAACTGTTGATCAGATGTTCTTTCTTGCAAAAGAAGTAGGAGCCATGGCTGATCCGACATGAGTCAGGCCTCCCTAAAGAGACAAATAGCTTGACACCATCAAGTTCTCTGTGAGCCCTAGAAGGTATAGAAAACAGCTAGAGGACCCAGGTCTCCTTCCCAGACGGCTCTTTCCCTATACTGTAGGGTTTAGTCTAGGAGACAAACGGAGGGCTTCTTCCACACAACATTCTCTGATCCACCATTCCCAACCCTGTTTCCTAACTGCTCCCCTGACTTTGTCTCTGAATGAAGCCGACTTCTCTGCATGCAGCATCTGAGTTGAGCATGCCATGGCTCCTTCCCTTTGGCTTTTCCTATCAGGCCAAACCTTGATGCAAGTGAACTGTAAGACCACTAGAGAAGCAGCCACCCTGTGGCTGCTCTGCTGGTGCCAATATCCTTCTTCTGTGACATTAGCAATCTCCCCTCATGGAAACCCACCAACAGAAGGAGAACCTGTGAGGGGATATCTTTTCCTCCTTTCTGGGGAAACGTAAAAGTTCCCTCCCCATAGCAAGGCAGAAGTATCTCCCAGGAGTGCTGAGCCCCAGCTGTGTGTGGAGTTACAGTGGGCATCTGAACAGCTGCTGCTCCCCAGCTCTTGCAGAGCTTCTGCAGACAGGGCAGGTCTGCACAGGGTGGCAGGAAGCAGCCACACCAGCAAAGGACGAGTTAGGGATGGATGCCATGTCCTCACCCAAATATTTAATGAAGGAGCAATAGACTTCATAGGGAGTTGTCATTACCAAGAACCACCGGCTGTTCAAGCACTATGGAATGGGAACTGAGCATGGTGTAGCTGAGCTGGTCCTGGGATGATGTTAACCGGCCTTATCTGAGAGGTGCTGGTCAACTCCTGTCCCAGTACAGACACCAGTGACCACAGATCAAAAAGCAAACTCATTTTCCTAAATGAAGCCAACTGGCACAGCATTTGGTAGGAAGGAAAATCACATTAAGACATTGGAATGTGTCTCTAGCTGCTTTAGGGGAAGCCATGGGAAGAAAAGCCGTATGCAGTTTTGTTAATCATGATCACATTCATGCTTTCTAGGAAATAGGAAAAGGAAAAACAACTCAGACTTGAAGGAGAACAAAAAAATTCATCTATTCATACTCCACTGGTACCAAGTTCATGAACATTCAAAACCAAAGCTATCCTTTCATTACTACAAGAAACATGTTTGAGAGTGTTTAAGCATCTGAAAAAGAGGAAAGGTTTTTAAGTATGTGAGACATATAGTCAGATAGACGAATACCACGTTATGGAATAATGGGTTCATTACCAATCGTTCAGTCATTCAACAAACCATTCATCATGAGAGTTTTCATGTACATCAAGAGCATTTTCCATGTACATCTGAGGTACAGGACATTTCCTAAGGAGCAGACACAGTGCCTGCCCTTGAAGACCTCGAACTGTAATGACACATTTCATTACTAACCCCAGTACGTTTTGGATCATAAAGGTCAAACATAAAATCATGTATATGAAGGTATTTTTCAGGACCGTAAATGTTTCCCAAGTGTTACCCAGCGTTATCCATGTAATCCCAGGTGTCCATATTCCTCAACAACCAAAAGTTCAAATAATCTAGCATTTACACTTGTGCTAATTAATCTCCACCGTCAACCTGATTGGATTTGGAATCACCGAGAGCTATCCGTCTGGTCTGTGAGGTTGTTTCCCCAGTGTGAGAGGGCTGGCCCTGAAGTGAATAAAGGGAGAAAGCACGCTGAACACTGGCACCCATCTCTCTGCTTGCTGCAGATGCTGTGTGCCCAGTGCCTCACCCTGCTGCCACCATCTTCCGTGCTGTGAAAGACTGTACCCCCTCTCAAACTATTCAGGGCTAGAGGTCTTGATCAGGTTCGTTTTCTCTACCAGATAAAGAACTAAAAGGCAGGAAAAGCAAATCTAAGTGTGATGTAACAGCAGAAAGGTCTCGAATACCACAACAGGAGCAGACAGAATCAGCAGTTGAAAGGTGTTTATTGGGGGTGAGGAGGCACAGGCATGCAGCAGACACAGAGAAAAAGACCCTCACAAGGGGGGCTTGAATTGCTGAAAAATCCAGTTTCTTCTCAGGGGCTGGGCTTTTTTTAAGTCTCTGAAGTTTTCCTTCCCTGACTTAGGGTTGGTCAGTTTGAAGAAGGACAGGATGGCTGATTGACCAACAACTGTTTTGTAACTGTCCTGATCCAGCCTTAGCCTTGAACTTGTTGAGCCAGCCCACCAGCCCCTGCTGGTGGGAGGAAAGAAAAAGTACAAGGCCTTTGTTTTAAGCTGCCAGGCTTTTGTCTCAGGTCAGGAGGGCAAGAAAGAAGTCAGCTATGTTCACCATCTTTGTTACCTAATCACTGCCCCTCTCCCTATCTGTCTGCCTACCATAGAATCTGTCTAACTACTAGTCCCTCACAACCATGAGCCAATATAAGCTTTTCTGCTCTTGAATTTCTACTGTTGGGATTTAGCCACAGCAATAAGATGGTAAAGATTGTCTGTCTAAAAGATACTATGGTTTGGGGATCAAGCTGTCTTCCTTGAAAGTAAGAAGCTAACTCCTAAGACATCCAAAGACCTGTCCAAGGTCAAACAACAGATTAGGAGCAAATAGGAGAAAATCCAGAAGCCTCCAGACAACCTTCTTTCTATGGACTCTATAGGAAAAACTACACTGATTGAAAATAAAACACAGTACATTTACAAAATGGAATACTTCTCAGCCATAAAAAAAAAAAAACAAGGAAATCATGAAATTTGCAAGCAAATGGGTGAAACTATAAAAGGTCACCCTGAGTGAGGTAGCACAGACCCAAAAAGACACATATGGAATATACTCACTTATAGGCAGATTTTAATCATATAGAACAGGATAGACCCCAAGAAGAAAGTCTGATGGCATCTTAGGGTTCATGTGGGCCCACTAGTTAGGGAAGTGGGGGATACCTCTGGCATGGACTATGTTGCCTGCTTTTTGATCACTTCCTCAGGGGAAGAAGACTTACTCAGTCCTCATGTTTATACATGAGCTGGGGTGCCTAGGTAGGAGAGAGCAGATGCAGGAGGGAGGATAGGAATGGGAAGAGAGGAATGGCCTATGACAAAGATATAAACTGAATTAATTAATAGAAGAAGAAAATACAAGCACAACACAAATGTCAAGAAAGGATTTGCACTCAGACTATATAATTCTTTCTTATAAATAAATAAGAAAATATTAATAAAGAAAATAAAAATCAGCTGGCTAGAGAGACAGCCCAGCAGTGAGCACAGCTTGCTTTTTGGGATTACTTGGGTTCAATTCCCAGCACCACCATGATGGCTCAAAATCATAAATTGGGTTTCAGAAGATCTGATGCCTTCTTCTGGCCTCCAAGGGCACCAGGCATGCTCAGACAGACATGCAAGTGAAACACCCATACACATAAAAAGAAATTAAATAAAACAAATAAATTGTAAAAGTTACTATAGGTTAACAACAGAAGGGGTGACTAAATTGTGTGTGTGTGAGAGAGAGAAGAGGATTTACTCGTAACGTACTCATAAGCAAAGAGTTAGACCTAGAAATAACAAATAAGCCCCAGTGTGAAGCAGGGCCTGCACACTGCTGTGGGGTTAGCAAGAACACCAGTGCAGTCGCTAGGAGCAGTGTGGCGGCAGCTGGCAAAGTGAGTTGCTATTTGCTGAGACCCAACAGAGCACTTCTGAGGGGAACCCTGAGCCAACACTAGGCATACTTGACAGACAGACGAGACGGCTCTGTGCAGCACTGTAACAGGGAAACACTGAGGACACAGATCCCTTCAAACGCTGCAAAACAGCTGGAAGTAAGGGAATCCCAACGTGTGCACATTGTGTTGGTAATAAAGAGCATCAAAATAGTGAACTGCCTGTGTCTGTGTGCATGTACATGGCTAGCTCTCAAACACTTGACGAGAGAATAGGACAAAAACAGATGAGAAGTGGAGTAGGTTCCTATTTTTGTAAGCATTTCAAACCTCAGAACAATACCACATTTTATGTTCGCTGTGTGCATACGTACATGGTAGAAGTGCAGAGAAGAGTGGAGTGTGTGCTGGACACAATGTGAATTAAACGTGATCCAAAGAATCTACTTTGATACACACCTGCTTGAGAACAATGACCCCATATAAAATGGGTGAGATGGCTGCTGGGGTGCGTTCGGACTGCGCTGGGCATTTGAATGTCCCTGTAATTTTATTTCTCTCAATAAAAGATAAGACACTTACTTGATTTATTCCTTCGTGCTATATGCTTTAAATATCTTATAACCAAATTTAATTGGAAAATGAAACTCTCAGTGTTCTTATTGATTCCACTTGTATATACATTAGAACCCTAGTGTGCCCCCACAGAATGTGAATCTGAACAAGATGGGAGCAGTTGGGGGAGGTCCAGCCTCAGAGTCCATTCCTCTTCACTCACTTCCCAAAGCGACCTAGGAGAGAACGTACAGGTTCACCAGGAGGACACGGGATATTAGTCTTACAGCAACTCACCTTTTCAGAAGACAGTTTTGCCAGGCTCTTAGTAGCTATGTCTGACTTTTCTTCCCCAGACCACTCTGATTCCTGTTTCAGAGTAGATGACAGGAATGTGGGTAGATGAAAGAAAAGACAATGGTAACTCAATAGGGGAGAGAAAGAGAAAAAATATGGATGGATGGTGTGATGGTTGATTTTGATTGGGCATTAGTGAATCACTTTTGGGTGTGTCTGTAAGGGTGTTTGCAAAGAAAATTAACTAGACTAGAAGACCTGCCCTGAACGTGGATGGAATTACCCATGGTCTATGGTTGTGGACTGAATACAAAGAAGAAAAAAGCCAGCTGAACACAAATGTTCATTTTTCTCTGCTTCTTAGACTACAGACATATGAGCAAGCAACACCAAACTCCTGCCGCTGCAGCTTCACCAAGCTCCCACCACCAGGACTTCCCTGACATGATGGACTATTCCCCCAAATAGTAAGCCCCACACCCCAAAACTATTCACGCTTTAAGCTGCTTTTTGTCGGGTATTTGGTCAAAGCAATAAGAGGAATAAATACTATATTGAAGACAAGTAGACAGATAGCTGGCAAGTAGAAAATAGGTGGATAGGAGATAGCTGATAGATAGATGATATCTAAAAGATAGATGATAGAGATAGATAGATAGATAGATAGATAGATAGATAGATAGATAGATAGATAGACAGATAGATGATATATAAAAGATAGATAATAGATAGACAGATAGATAGGTAGATAGAAAGATGATATATAAAAGATAGATGATAGAGATAGATAGATAGATAGATAGATAGATAGATAGATAGATAGATAGATAGATAGATGAATAACTAGATAGTTATAACCATTTATTCCATGGAATTATTTTTCACTGATGTATAACTTCTTTGTCCTAGATTTATAAGATTTATACGTTGGGCTAAGAGTTTGAGATATGAGAGAAACTGGAAATAAAATAGAGCAGAGCCAGATAGAACAGAGCCAGATCTGTTCCCATGACTTTCCACCTGGTCAGCAGTTGTCCCTAAACTTGCCCTAAGATATGAATCCTTTCCTTGAAAGTGCTACACCAGGATGCTAGTTTATAGTAGAGGGGAACTAGAATGAGGTTCTTCTCTTGACCCCTGAGACCTTCTGAATCCTGAACTGAACTGTCCTCAGACATTAATTCTTCAGTGAACTATGAGTTAACCCTCCTGAAGAGCCATGTGGCTACAGGCCCACACCGGTCAGCACTGCTCACAAGAGTTGGGCCTCTCACAGAGCAGTTCTCAACCTGTGGGCTGCACCCCCCTTTGGGGGTCAAACCATCCTTTAACGGGGGTCACCTAAGACCACCATAGAACACAGGTATTTATATTATGAGTCATTGCAATAGCAAAATTACAGCTATGAAGTAGCAACAAAAATAATTTTATAGTCGGGGATCACCACAACATGAAGGGTCACAGCATTGGGAAGGTTGAGAATCACTGGTTAAACACAAGACAAATGTACCCAGGCCCCTGTGAGTCTGATACAGACTCATTCATTCTCCCCTCTGCCCACTTCTCCTCTCTCCCTCTTTTCTCCTCCTTGTTCTCCCTCTCAATCTCTTCTTCCACCTTTCTATTCTTTTCATTTCTCTTCCCCCCTCTATCCCCCCCCCACTTAATGCAGAGGAGTGTTTATATTAACTACTGATAGCCTTAAAGAAATGTGTCTATCTTTTGGTTTCATCATTTCCCCTTTGCTTAGTATATTAGAAGTCTTCACTTTTATTTTGAGATGCTCCATGCATTATCATGAACTGTATTCACCCTTGCCTGCCAGAGCATGTCAGAACTTACCCTTTCCACCATATAATGCTACTAAACGGTTGAGGCTCTCAACTCCTTAGCTCTCTCAGGAAACCATGAACCTGCTCCCAACATTGTGAGATCAACATTCAAAAACCACTCAGGAGTAAGATCATGCTGTTTGTCTTTATGTGCCAGGCTTATCTATGTCATCCATTTTCACAAATTATTGAATTTAATAGATTTTTTGATTTAATTTTTATTTTTACATTAATCACAGTTTATTCACTTTGTATCCCAGCTGTAGACCCCTCCCTCATTCCTGCCCAACCCCACCCTCCTCCCTCATCTCCTCCCATGCTCCTCTCCAAGTCCACTAATAGGGGAGGTCCTCCTCCCCTTCCATTTGACCCTAGCCTATCAGGTATCATCAAAACTGGCTTCATTGTCTTCCTCTGTGGACTGGTAAGGCTGCTCCCACATCAGGGGTAGGTAATCAAAGAGCCAGCCACTGAGTTCGTGCCAGAGACAGTCCCTGTTCCCCTTACTAGGGAACCCACTTAGATACTGAGCTGCCATGGGCTACATCTGTGCAGGGTTTCTAGGTTATCTCTATCAATGGTCCTTGGTTGTAGTATCAGTCTCAGAAAAGACCCATGGGCCCAGATTGTTTGGTTCTGTTGCTCTCCTTGTGGAGCTCCTGGTCTTTCTATCTCTCCCTTCTTTCATAAGGAGCTGTGGTCACCTCCAGGTCTTTCTATCTCTCCCTTCTTTCATAAGATTCCCTGCACTCTGCCCAAAGTTTGGCTATGAGCCTCAGCATCTGCTTTGATACCCTGCTGAGTAGAGTCTTTCAGAGGCCCTTGGTGATAGGCTCCTGTCCCGTTTCCTGTTTTCTCCCTCTTCCAATGTCTGTCCCTTTTGTCTTTGTGAGTAAGGATTGATCATCTTACCCAGGGTACTCCTTCTTGCTTAGTTTCTTTAGGTGTACAGATTTTAGTATGTTTATCCTATATTATATGTCTAAGTTAAAAAGCAACAAATCAAGTAATCCAAATAAAAAATGAGGTACAGAGCTAAACAGAGAATTCTCTGTAGAGGAATATAGAATGGCAGAAAAACACTTAAAGAAATGCTCAACATCATTAGTCATCAGGGAAATGCAAATCAAAATGACCCCGAGATTTCACCTACACCCATCAGAATGGCTAAGATCAAAAACACAAATACATGTTGGAAAGGTTGTGGAGAAAGGGGAACCGTCCTCCACTGCTGGTGGGAATGTAAACTTGTATAACCACTCTGGAAAGCAATCTGGCACTTTCTCAGACAATTAGGAATAGCACTAACTCAAGATCCAGCTATACCACTTCTAGGCTTATATCCAAAAGATGCTCAAGTACACAATGAGAATATTTACTCAACCATGTGTGTATCAGCTTTATTTGCAATAGCCAGAACCTGGAAACAACCAAGATTCCCCTCAACTGGGGAATAGATACAGAAAGTATGGTATATCTCCACAGTGGAATATTACTAAGCAATAAAAAACAAGGAAATCATGAAATTTGCAGGTAAATGGTGGGAACTGAAAAAGATCATTCTGAGTGAGCTATCCCAGGAGCAGAAAGACACACACAGTATATATTCACTCATATAATATAGGATACACCTACTAAAATCTGTACACCTAAAGAAACTAATCAAGAGGGAGGACTCTGGCTAAACTGCTCAATCCCCATCCAGAAAGGCAAAGAGGATGGACATCAGAAAAAGGAGAAAATGGGGAACAAGTCAGGAGCCTGCCACAGAGGGCCTCTGAAAGGCTCTACCCTGCAGGGTATCAAAGCAGAAGCTGAGACTTATGGGCAACCTTTGGGCAGAGTGCGGGGAATCTTATGAAAGAAGTGGGAAATAGTAAGATCTGGAGAGGACAGAAGCCCCACAAGGAGAGCAACAGAACCAAAAAATCTGAGCACAGGGGTCTTCCCTGAGACTGATACTCCAACCAAGTAGCATGCATGGAGATAACCTAGAACTCCTGCACAGATACAGCCCATGAAAGTTCACTCTCCAAGTGGGTTCCATAGTAATGGGAACAGGGGCTGTCTCTGACATGAACTGATTGGCCTGCTCTTTGATCACCTCCCCCTGAGTGGGGAGCAGCCTTACCAGGCCACAGAGGAAGACAATGCAGCCAGTCATGATGAGACCTATCAGACTAGGATCAGAAGGAAGAAAAAGAAGACCTCCTCTACAGTGGACTTAGGGAGGGGCATGTGTGGAGAAGTGGGAGGAAGGAAGGGATTGGGAGGGGAGGAGGGAGGAAACTACAGGGGGGATACAAAGTACATAAAGTGTGATTAATAAAAATTTTTTTTAAAAAGAAATGCTCAACATCCTTAGTCATCAAGGAAATGCAAATCAAAACGACCCTGAGATTTCACCTTACACCCATTAGAATGGCTAAGATCAAAAACTCAGGTGACAATACACACTGGAGAGGTTGTGGAGAAAGGGGAACCCTTCTCCATTGCTGGTGGGAATATAAACTTGTACTTTGGAAATCAATCTGGCGCTTTCTCAGACAACTAGGAATAGCGCTTCCTCAAGATCCAGCTATACCACTCCTAGGCATATATCCAAAATATGCTCAAGTACACAACAAGGACATTTGCTCAGCCATGTTTGTAGCAGCTTTATTTGTAATAGACAGAACCTGGAAACAACCCAGATGTCCCTCAACGGAGGAATGGATACAGATATTTTGGTACATTTACACCATGGAATACTGCTCAGCAATCAAAAACAAGGAAATCATGAAATTTGCAGGCAAATGGTAGGATCTAGAAAAGATCATCTTGAATGAGGTGTCCCAGAAGCAGAAAGACACAGGCGGTATAAACTCACTTATAAGTCAATTGAGTAGTTTTAATGGCTAAATAAATACTTCATTGTGTTCGTCTATACAATGGCGGGTATTATACAACTACCAATGTGAACAGATTGAGAAGCGGGAGGAGGTTTGCAATGCATGGTGGGGTGTTTCCAGAGATAATGAAATGAAGGAGAAATCCCCCCTTGAATGTGGGCAGAACAGTCTAGCAGGATGCAACACTGGATGCAGTAAGATGGTGAGAGGGCAGGGACCCAGTGATACAGACCCACGACCTGCTCCCTCACTGCCAAGATGTGAGTTTACTCTGCACCATCCATTCTATTCGGCAATGATGATGCCTTAGCACACGACCACAGGACCACGGACTGTAACCTTTGAACCACGAGCCAAAATAAACCTCCTCCCTCCTTTGAATTGTTTTCCTGAGGTATTACTCGTAGGATCAAAGTCCAATGCACACAGAACCCTGTGATTTTCTTGTCCGTTTGTCCGTTGATGGACACTGGTTAATTCCTGCTTCTGACTCCTTCTAGCCCACGAGTGAGTGCATTCTGCTCTCTCCAGCCACAGACTCCCTATTCCTCAGCACCACCCTCTTCGGGTCTCCAGGGCTTTGGCCTCAGATAAGCAGTAACATCCTCAGAAACCTGGTTCCTCTTTTCATAGCCTGTCCCTTCCCCCCACCTGAAGCCAGAGCGGTTTCCCTCAGGAGCCCAGAGTCCACCATCCCACCACTCTGTTCAGCCCCCAATCCTCCGCCCAGAGTGCCAAGCGCAACTGTTCAGATTTATTCTTGTTGAATTATGTCATCCACAATTCCTCAAGGCAGATGTCCTCAATACAAATGAGTGGGCCACCTTGACCATGGGAGTGGGGAAGATGTCTCAGCCAAAAGGACTTAGGAAGGGACTCTGAACCCTAGTGACCAGAGAAGAGCTCTGCACGCACCTCGGTGACAGAGAAGACAGTCAAAGTCTGCTCCACTGGCAGTTAGAGTCCATATATAAACACTGGCAGTCAAGGCATCCTGACAGGACTCCTTCATGGAAAATAGGTTGGCAGGCGAAGGTAATGGCCTCTCCACAATGTTGTTTCCCTTCAGGGCACTGAGGGACTCTAAAATATGAGGTCAGGAAGATTGGTCACAGTCTAAGAGACACAGCCAAATAAACAAAAGATGGGGCTGCTGGCCAGAAGCGTTCTCCCTGCACGGCTTGGTGGAACCAGAACACAAGACCCAGGTCTTCACACAGACTTTTGTCACTGAGTAGTGACAAAACTGTCTTCCAAATCATTTCTTTTCCTCATTCAATCCAACCATATTTTTCAAATGGAAAAAGTTAGCCGTTAGACCCCAGCACGTGTATCCAAAAAAAGATGAAAGTTCACATGTTTCAAGGTTAATAAAAGATGAAGCAGCCTCCCTGCCTCGGAGGGGGCAGACATGAGAAGAAAGCGTTTCCTCTGGCCGCATGACTCCCAATTTCCTTCTGTCACCACAGCCACTGGCAAAGTCTCCACCTGGATGAGGCCAGTGGTGGGGAGGGGAACTGTCCACAAGCTTCTCAACCCCATCTAATCAAGTGCCCTTTGGGTCAGGCAGTCACCAGCGTGAGCCAGCAGCGCCTGCTGTGTCAGCTCAGGGAATGCAATGGCCCGCTGACCAAGATGACCCCACACACGCCATATGGGAGAATCCTCCCCTCAGACACAACTCTGAGCACAGGCCACACTGTTACACCTGCCAGATGTGAATGCACACTCATCACGTTCACCACTGGTACGGCATTAGGATTTCTGGAAAGTTCTTTCAACTCCAGAGCCATCTGTGTGCTCTCAGCGCATCAGGATCAAAAACCTTCAACATTTAACCCCTACAGCAAGACTTACAGACAGCGACAGCCGAGCCCTCTTCCCAAATTCCCCTACTTTTATTTTTCATCCATTCTGTTATTTCTTAATGCTGTGTTTTTCCTGACAGTTACGAGTTTCCAGCTTCCACGGATCCAGGCTTGAGCTCTAAGGTGACACATGGATAGATATGATGGAGTGGTCTGGGGTGGGGCCTGGTGAAAGATATGGTGATCTTTAGGACCATGTCTCCAACTGGAACACTCTTCTCTCAGTATCTTTATGCCTCCTGGCTGGAGACATCACCCCTTCCCTGGCACACACCATCACCATTTCACGCTGCCTTTATCAGAGGCCCCAGCCACTGGGACCACCCAGCCCTGCCCTTGAATTTCCGGGGCTGTTAGCCACCACCAACCTTCTCTGTTTCCTGCATGGCCTGTGTGGGATAACTGTTTATATTGGTGTAACTGGCACTAACATGCTTACGTGCTCCGGTGCTAGCATTTGCCTCAGTCTGCTGCTGCCACACAGAAGAGACAGTGACTCCCACCCCTCACTCTACCCCCAGGACCCACATGGAGAAAAAAGCAAACCAACCTCCAACCTCCAACCTCCAACGTGTACTATGGCCCACACATGCCCACAAAATATGCATACCAGTACAAATCGATAAATGTAATAGCAAATCTATTCTGAGCAGAGAGCCAACCCTAATCGGTCTCAGTGAATTCAAGTTCTTTGAACATTTCATTAATAAACATCTTGAGGGGAAAAAAAGAGAGAAGAGAAAGTGCCTTATGCACAATGCAAACTACAATGCCAAGAATATCTCGTCGGGAATATCTTCAGGTCTCTCACTGTTTCCTAACACATTCCATTGTGGAAGTCTGCATGCACTGATTATCAGTATGCCTTACAAACCTTTTCGGGCAGATGACAAGGAGCAATCGGTGTTAAGAGGGAGGCTAGGCTATCTGAAGATTAGTAAAATACATTTTTCTCAGCAAATTCTGTGTTCAGAAATCTTTAAAACTTGATCTTTTTTCCTCTAAATTGGTCAAAGCTAAAGATCACATTAGATGGCTTAGGTGAAGGACAGAGAAAGCAAGGGCTGGTACTGGTCTGCCTCTTACCAGATGCAGGCTGACTGTCTTAGGTACCTGCTCTACCAGAATGCAAATCCGTCACCTTCCCCAACCCTTGGCCCCTGCTTGTGCAACCAGATCACCACCCTAAGCTGTTTATTCATGATGTGTTTTGCCATGCATTTTTCTCTTAGGCAAAACTCTCTGTGATTTATGGGAAAGTGAAATCATGTGTTTCTGGTTAGTTTATACTTTAAAGCACCAAAATGTTATTTTGTAAAGCTATTTTAATGTCCAAGGAGTCTTTCAAAGACTGTTCCTTGGGATAGAGGTCAACAGTTTGCACAGGAAAAACAAAGCCCGTGTGCTAAAGGCCAGGTTTAGCTAAGAGCGTCAGCCACTGGTTTTCAGGGGCTTCAGGTTAGCAAAACCAACTTCACTTCCTCCAAAGGGATCGCAGAACTCTTCTCCTGGTATCTTCTGTGATAGTCCGCCATCACCTGTGGGGTGGGCGTCAAAGAGTTTAAGCTCATTCCCAGATGAGGGCATGGGTACTGGATGTGGGAAATGGCATTCCTAGAACGTCAATCCTAGAACATCATTCTCCATCCAACCACAGAATCCTTTGAGCATCCCAGATGATGCATGGAAAGATATACTCGAAGACATACAGCTTTTAAATTTAAGGTCACAGAATGTTTTGACTTGGGAACATCCTTGGAAGATTTTGCATCAAAGGTACAAAGTTTCAATTATGTAAGATTAATCTTTTTCTTTTTCGTTATAGTGTTCTGAGGTTCCTATCTAACCAAAAAAAAAAAAAAAAAAGCACTAATGTACAGTCATAAGTTGCTTGATGACAGGGTGTGTGCTCTTCAGACAGATGTGTTGTGTGGTTCTGCAGTTGTTGTGAGAATAACCCAGAACTCACTCTAGCCTGAGGGTCCAGGTCAGTAGCTCCACTTGACTCTACAAGCCATCAGGGAAAGATGCCTTCCGAGGTGACTGGAGTCACGTAACAAGCAGTTAGCTTTCCTGAGTGAGAATTCACTCTAAAACAGCGACAGAGGCAAAGCCTGGAGGTGAACGCTCCTGCCCCACTCCTGCCCCACGCTGACTGGATACCATGATTAGGCTGTGTGCACTGCACATGAGTACGCGTGCTGCACTCTTAGACAGCCGCCAGCATGGTGGGTGCGTTCGCCCCAGCATTGCCATGACAGGTCGGGAATGTACTGTGCTGTTACAACACCTGTCAAGTCACGAGGATGATCAGCCTTCTTAGGCAGCCATCACCATGTATGCGGTGTGTCGCCAACTGAAACCTCTTCCAGGGACTGTATAAAGATGGGACACGCTCCTGAGAGGTACCCAACAGTGCTCACTGCGTTAGTGGCCCTGGGCTTGCCCATCCTGTTCCCATATCTACCTTGCGCTGGTCCACTTCATCAACACAACCCAGCACAACTCTCCTTAAGTCCACAGGGGAATCACCACTCAAGAGGTCATCTTGAAAGAAGGGACCAGATAGTTTGTGACCTTGAATTCTTCCTCTTTAGGACCTGATTCATTGATATACTATTTGCATAAACAAATGACCTTTGTACTGGGCATTATTTATTTAAGCAAAAGAAGATTCATTCCAGACACACAATTTGTGTTACATTGTGGAGCTAGCCTAATGTCTCCAAACATCATCCTGAAACAAAACCGTTATTGTTACATTGACTACAAATGGAAGTTGTCATAAAGTTGTTTTGTTTTGAATTGACAAATGTGTCATAAATCAAGCAGGGTATAGCCATATGTTCCTAGCATTCCTGTCTCCTAATTACTATATATTACATGCATTAAATGTGTGTGTGCATATATGTGTATGTATGTGGATTCAGAGAGTGGCTACAGATGAAGCTGACATCAAAATTCATCTGTGAAAAGGCAAAGAAAGAAAGTTGCCTTGAAGGAGGCAGGAGACAAGCCGAACAAGGAACACCTGCCTTCAAACACTTTCTCGAAAATCTCTAAGTAATTAGGAAAAGCTAGAGGTTTATTTTGTAAGACTCTAGGGGGTCATCTACCCACTATTGAGAGCACATTTAGAATTCCTCTGTGATACCAAGTCTGGCCGGCACTGCCTTCAAGACGCCTAATACTTCTTTCTGGCTTCACTTAAGAACATGCATCTCTGACTTTCTATGGTAATAATGTCAGGTGGACAGAGTTGAAAGAAGTCCCCTCAGGAGCCTTGGGTCTCCAAGATGACACTAATAACAAAGATTCTCAAATATAGTTCCCCTTGAAGACCCAAAAAATGTTTGTTTTCTCCTCATACAAAAGTAATTTTAGCTTTCCGTCAACTTTTACACTTATGGGCTGGGCAGGATGACTGAATGGTGGGTCCTGTGGGTACGGTGGACACTTTCAGAGGAGAATTTTCAAGAGTCAAACGCCTTCTCCTTTCTGTCAGTTTGTCTATCCTGCATAGTAGACATCATTTGTCACATTTTACAGGTAGGAGCACCAAGAAGCTGGGTCACAGGTGGAGGCAGGGCAGGGACTTGGAAAAGGCTATGCCCAAACTCACACTGGCTCCCACCAGCTCCTAGCAGCTCCTAGGAGATAGCCCATTTACTAAGAACATGAGCTGGGTTGAGGCTCATTCTGCTTCTGGGAAAATGGAAGAACATCAGGAAGAAATGAAGGAAGCCGTGGGGGCACCTACCAGTCTCCCTACCTTTTACTTTCTTGGGTAGGGATTAGCAAAGGGTCAATCAGCCACACATTTACAAAGGAAATGCACATAAAGGAGAGAACACTTGGGGTGGCAGGGAGATGGCTCAGTGAATTGAGAGATTGACAGGGACGCATGTCCAATGAGCCAGGAGGTATGTAGGGGGTGAAGACAGCAGAGCATAAACAATGAACAGCTAGCATTCCTGAAAGATGCTGAGAGCTGATCTTAATTGTAATAGGAGAGCACATACCACTGTAGCCGAAAGAAGTTTCTCAAAACAAACCCCTTAATTTTCAGTATCTTTTTAAGCAAAACTGTTAAGCAGTCAATTCTCTTTATCAGTCAGTGAAGCTGGTGATGAGCCTTGGAGCTCCCTGCAGATAGAGGGTTTGATTGGCTAAGGTTCTTGTGGCACTCAGGCTCCACTCTGCATGTTCCAGAGCAGCTGGCCAGACCGGAAGAGCCAAACTCTATCCAGGAAACCCTCCCCATCCACACTCTCCCATCTCACTACCCTTTGCCTCATCTAAGAACTCCAGTGCCACACCAACAGGGACAAAAGAACCTTCAAACTCTTTTTATTTGCTACTGCAAAAAGGTCTTCACCGAGTCACTTTGAGTCACCGCCCTTAAGGACATGGAAGAACCACCTCCAGAGACGGCCAGTCAGCTGGGCTCTCGTGTCCACTTTCTTACAGTCTCTAAGGCTCGTGGTTTGTTCAATTGTCTTCATTTAATAAGAAAGACATCTGGAGAAATTTTCAAACTGTCACTCTGAAAAAAAAATTATTTCATTAAACAAACAAAGTTACTGTCAATAGATATAAGAATAGCAATGACGCTAGCCACAGCAGTTTAGGCCTGTGATCCCATTCTTCTTCGAGAGGCTGAGGCAGAAAAATTGCTTTGAGTTTCCAACCTGAGCTATAGAGTGAGACCCTATATGAACCTACACACGTACACACACACACACACACACACACACACACACACAGGCTTACACACACCAGAACCTTAGCTAAGCCAACACTCTGTCTAGATGGGAACTCCCTTCTTCATGTCCCAAAATGTGAGCTCACCTATTTTATAGTCACCCACACAGGGTAAAGAAAGTGTAGATGGGGAAGCTGAAAGCCAGCTCTTTGCCTGTGGCAGGCCCTCTGATCAGAGTCACTGAGAACTGAAGAAGGGTGGAGCCAAGCACAAAGGAAGACAGCCAGTGGAAGGAGCTATCTGGGTCACTAAGACAGCACCTACATTGTTTAAGGCACTTAAAGGCGACTTTCAGTGACCCATACAATGAACAATAATGGACACCACCTGCCTGCTACATCACCAATGTTCATGTGGCTGGGAGACCGGACATTTGAAATATACCTGGACTTTCCAGGAAAAAAAAAGGCAAGTGGTAACTAGATAGAGAAAATAAGATACACATGGATCATGGATCGATCAGCAGACCAGTCTATCACCAAATACATAGGTAAGGATTTAATTTTAGAAGTCAACCCACAAGATTAAATGATAGAGACAGGAAAGGCTTTAGTTAAGGAATCATCTAAGTCATTAAAATTGTGAGTGGGTGGATGGATGGATGGATGGATGGATGGATGGATGGATGGATGGACGGAGAGGTGGATGGATGGACAGGCGGATGGATGGATGGATGAGGTATCAGATATGGGGTGTTGACCTTCATTTTTTTTAACAAACTTAACTTTATTTAGGATTATTAAATGCTTTTATCTCCCTTCCAACTCCTCAACCCTGGGTTGGAGAAAAGAAGGTTAGTGAGGACAGGGGGTGTAGTTCTCTCTGCTACTTCCCACTGGGTAGAGTCGTAGGATGCTTTTGAGAGCCAATACCAATATCAGTCATCCAGAAATCCAGAAGTCCAGGGAACCAGCAAATCAGCAAACAGCAAATGCAGCAGCAGGACGAACCAGCAGCAAGCAGTCCTCCTCCAAGCAGCCGCGCCTTCTTTTTCTTCCTGGGCTGTCATATTTTACCCCTCAAAGTCCTCAGAACTCAGCTAATTCCACCTGCCAAAGACCATGCTCCACATGAGACACTTAACAGGTGTGGACAAAATGAAACCCCCAACTTGGAATTTTAACAAAAACATGTTATAATAATGTCTACAACACGTTATATAAACATCCACAACAATGCCTCTCTCCTGCTGTCTTTGCGCTCAGGAAGGAAGGAGGGATGGGATGACTTAGACTTTGAGGCCAGCCCAGCCTACAAAGCAAAGTCCACTCTCCCCCCACAAACACACACACCACAGTGGGTGGGTGCAGGGTGGCAGGGGAATGAGTTTAGTTTAAAATCAGCTCACATGATTATCAGATCCCAGGGGCAGCTAGTCTGAACTTCACAGGGAAGCTTCAAGGGCTGGAATCCCATGCAAAGGTAATGCTGTAGGCCTGAGACCAAATCCTGTCTTCATCCAGGATCCTAAGATTTTGCTCATAATGCTTTCAACTGATTTGATGAAGCCACCCACATTATCAAGGTTCATATACTTTAAAATCCACTGGTTACAATTGTTAATCAAGTAACAAAACACTTTCACAGATCTAACATCACAGGGGGCGGAGCCAAGATGGCGACTAGCACACACAGTTTCTGAGCTGTGGAATTGCTAACCATCTGAGTTGGTGTGTGGAAGGACCTCTAACCCAGGAAAATAAAGGTGAGGCTTCCTAAACAACAGGGAACATCGCAGGAGGCAAAAACTTTGGTCTCGGGTCACCGGGAGACTTGTTTGGGGAAGGGGAGAAACGATCCTTTGATCTCGAGGCACTCCCCTCCCCCAGACTTCCTTCCTCCTCGGCACAGCAGAATCATCTTTCTCTGCGCAGACATAACTGCCTGGGGTCTGCAGCGGCTGAGGCGGAGCTCCAAGCCCTTTAGCGGCAGGTGCCAGCAGTACCCTTCTCGGAGTCCCAGATCCGCGCAGCAGCTGCACCATCCTCCCAGGGCCCGAGTCTGCTAGACGCCATACTAGCTCCACAGGATCGTGATCACTAACAGTATGGCCCGCCCAATCCCACAGTGACAGAAAATACGCTATATACTCACCAAAACCAGACAGAAACGCCACACTAGCTAGGCACACCAGGCGCTGGAAGAGCACAGTGAAGAGACCCCAGGACTTCCCAGAAAACATCTGGACCAGCAACCCAGTCTCCAGTTACAGCAGGACTTTCTAACCTGGTGGCGGAGCAGCCCTGAGCTGGCAGGGCACATCAGCCCTCCAGTTTAAGACTAACCAGGGCCAAACCAGAGAACAGAAAGCCTGATTACCTCGATCCCTACTGACATGACCACCTTGAAATCTCCAGCTGCAGCAAGACCTCATAACCTGGCAGTGACAGCAGCACGGAGCTGGCAGAGCACATCAAAGAAGCAGGGCCAAACCAGAGAGCAGAGAGCCCAGATACCCTGATCTCTGCCAAGTGACCTGACTGTAAGTGAGTGCAGCCTTGAGAATCTGCAGATCCCCAAATCCTGGGTCCTTCTAAAACAGAAGCCAGGCATCGAACCCCCTCCCACCCATATACCCACTTTGGGAAAAAAGGGGCACTTGGGACATTGAAGTTCCTGCTCTGTGGGTCTAATTGAGGAGTTAAGGCAGTTAATGACAAAAATTGTGCTGCGATCATCACTAGCGCCTGTGACATATACAGTGCAGAGCCTCTCCCACACACTCAAGGGTTCAACATTAGCCATCACTCTGTCCCTTGAGATACATGTCCATGCACACCTACACACACACACACACACACACACACACACA
The DNA here is from genome assembly GCF_907164565.1 of Psammomys obesus. NCBI lineage: Eukaryota > Metazoa > Chordata > Mammalia > Rodentia > Muridae > Psammomys > Psammomys obesus. Next base: position 4,059,992 of record NW_026585643.1, on the reverse strand, counting down.
CACACACACACACTTGCATTTGCCCTGTTTGCGCGCCTGCGTACTTTTCTCCCACAGGTACAGATAGACCTCAGCACACGCTAAGGACATGGGACCTCTCTCAGCTTGCTGAAGAACTCTCCAGACGCCAGAGAGAGACAGTACCAGTCTGATCTGCAGAATCCAAAAACAAACAGGGAAGGTTTCAGATAAGCCAATGGCCAGGGATAGGCGAAAGAACACTTCCAACATAAATCAGGACATCATGACTTCACCAGGAAACCCCAAAATTGATGGATACTCCAATTCATCAGAAGCACAGGAAAATGACCTTAAAGCCATGCTTACCCAATTATTTGAGGCTCATAAGGAGAAAATGAACAAATCTTTCAGAGAGTTGGCCAGTCAATTGGAGGTAAAGAAAGAAGAAATAGACAAAAGCCTTAAAGAAACACAGGCAAACATAGCCAAACAAATAGAGGCACAAGTAGAGATAAAATTAGTGGCATATAAAAAGGAAATAAACAAGGAAATAGAGACCATCGTAGAAAGACAGGAATCCAAATTCAAACAGATGAAAGAAATGGTGCAAGGCATGAAAACAGAATTAGAATCAATAAAGAAAACACAAAACGAGAAAACCCTTGAGCTGGAGAACTTGGAGAAAAGATCAGGAACCACAAAAGTAAGCATCACCAACAGAATACAAGAGATGGAAGAGAGACTCTCTGGAGCTGAAGATACACTTGCAGAAATTGATACTTCTCTCAAAGAAAAAGTAAAATCAGAAAAGTTCCAATCACAAAATATCCAAGAAATCAAGGATGCTATGAAAAGACAAAATCTAAGAATAATAGGAATTGATGAAAAAGAAGACTCCAGGCTCCAAGGTCCAGAAAATATTTTCAAGAAAATCATAGAAGAAAATTTTCCCAACTTAAAGAAAGAGATGTCCATAAATATACAAGAGGCCTACAGAACTCCAAATAGACTAGACCAGAAAAGAAACACATCACGTCACATCATAGTCAAAACACTAAATCTACAGAACAAAGAAAAGATATTAAAAGCAGCCAGGGAAAAAGGCCAAGTAATATATGAAGGTAGACCTATCAGAATCACACCGGACTTCTCATCAGAAACTATGAAAGCCAGAAGGGCCTGGGCAAGTATCATGGAGACTCTAAGAGATCACAAATGTCAACCCAGACTACTATACCCTGCAAAGCTTTCAATCAACATAGATGGAGAAAACAAAATATTCCATGACAAAACTAAATTTACACAATATCTACACAGCAAACCAACCCTACAGAAGATACTAGAAGGAAAACTCCAATCCAACGAAACCAACTTCACCTAAGAAAACAGGGCATACAGATAATATCCCAACAAAAATGAAAGGAAAACAAGCAATGAAACAGGGTAAGATCACCGACTCCATTACAAAAGGAACTAACATTGGTCACTATTATCTATCAATATCAATGGACTCAACTCACCAATAAAAAGACACAGGCTAACAGAATGGTTACGGAAACAGGACCCAACATTCTGTTGCATCCAAGAAACACACCTATGTAACAAAGATAAACACCACCTCAGAGTAAAGGGCTGGAAAAATGTTTTTCAAGCAAATGGTTCCAGAAAACAAGCTGGAGTAGCCATCCTAATATCTAATAAAATAGACTTTCAACCCAAGTTAATCAAAAAAGATAAGGAGGGCCACTATATTCTCATCAAAGGAAAAATCCACCAAGAGGACATCACAATCTTGAATATCTATGCCCCAAATACAAGAGCACCTACATTCGTAAATAAAACATTATTAAAGCTTAAATCATACATTGATCCTAATACCTTAATAGTGGGAGAATTCAACACCCCACTCTCATCAAGGGACAGATCAACCAGACAGACACCAAATAGGGAAATAAAAGCACTCACAGAATCCCTAAATCAAATGGACCTAATAGACATCTACAGATCTTTTCACCCAAACTCAAAAGAGTATTTTTTTTTCAGCACCACATGGAACCTTCTCCAAAATAGACCATATAGTGGGTCACAAAGCAAGCCTCAACAGATACAAAAGGATTGAAATAATCCCTTGTATACTATCTGACCACCATGGACTAAAGCTGGACATCAACAACAACAGAAACAACAAAAAGCCGACACGCACATGGAAACTGAACAACTTACTACTCAATGACAGCTGGGTCAAGGAAGAAATAAAGAAAGAAATTAAAGACTTCCTAGAATTCAATGAAAATGAAGGCACAACATACCCAAATTTGTGGGACACATTGAAAGCAGTGCTCAGAGGAAAATTTATAGCACTAAGCGCCTGCAAGAAGAAATTGGTAACATCACATACAAACAACTTAATGGCCCAACTGAAAACCCTAGAAAAAAAAGAAGCAGATACACCCAAGAGGAGCAGACGGCTGGAAAATATCAAACTCAGGGCTGAAATCAATCATTTAGAAACAAATAAAACTATCCAAAGAATCAATGAAACAAAAAGCTGGTTCTTTGAGAAAATCAACAAGATAGACAAACCCTTAGCCAAACTAACTAAAAAGCAGAGAGAAACTATCCAAATCAGCAAAATCAGAAATGAAAATGGGGACATAACTACGGACACTGTGGAAATCCAAACAATTATTACGTCATACTACAAAAACCTATATGGCACAAAATTTGAAAATCTAAATGAAATGGATAATTTTCTTGACAAATTCCATCTACCAAAATTAAGCCAAGATCAGGTAGAAAGACTGAATAGCCCTATATCTCCCAAGGAAATTGAAGCAGTCATTAACAATCTCCCCTCCAAAAAAAGCCCTAGACCAGATGGCTTCAGCGCAGAATTCTACAAGACCTTCAAAGAAGTGCTAACACCAATTCTCCTCAAACTATTCCACAAAATAGAAACAGAAGGAACACTACCAAACTCATTCTATGAAGCCACAGTCACCTTGATACCTAAACCACACAAAGATCCAACAAAAAAAGAGAACTTCAGACCTATCTCTCTTATGAACATTGATGCAAAAATACTCAATAAAATACTTGCAAACCGAATCCAAGAACACATCAAAGATATCATCCACCATGACCAAGTGGGCTTCATCCCAGGCATGCAAGTGGTTCAACATACGGAAATCCATCAATGTAATCCACCACATAAACAAAATGAAGGAGAAAAACCACATGATCATCTCCTTAGATGCCGAAAAAGCATTTGACAAAGTCCAACACCCATTCATGTTTAAAGTCTTGGAGAGATCAGGGATACAAGGCACATACCTAAAGATAGTAAAGGCAATATACAGCAAGCCTATAGCCAACATCAAACTCAATGGAGAGAAACTTAAATCAATCCCACTGAAATCAGGGACAAGACAAGGCTGCCCACTGTCTCCATATCTCTTCAACATAGTACTTGAAGTCCTAGCCAGAGCAATAAGACAACTAAAGGAGATCAAGGGGATACAAATCGGAAAGGAAGAGGTCAAAGTGTCACTATTTGCAGATGATATGATAGTATACATGAGCGACCCTAAAAATTCAACCAGAGAACTCCTTCAGCTGATAAACACCTTCAGCAAAGTGTCAGGATACAAAATCAACTCAAAAAAATCAGAAGCCCTCCTGTACACCAAAGACAAAAAGGCTGAGAAAGACATTAGGGAAACAACACCCTTCACAATAGCCACTAATAACATGAAGTACCTTGGTGTGACTCTAACAAAGGAAGTGAAAGACCTGTTTGAGAAAAACTTCAAGTCTCTGAAGAAAGAAATTGAAGAAGATATCAGAAGATGGAAAGATCTCCCGTGCTCATGGATTGGTAGGATTAACATTGTGAAAATGGCCATCCTGCCAAAAGCAATCTACAGATTCAATGCAATCCCCATCAAAATACCAACTCAATTCTTTACAGACCTTGAAAAAAAGATTCTCAGCTTCATATGGAGAAACAAAAAGCCCAGAATCTCCAAAACGATCATGTACAACAACAGATCATCTGGAGGTATCTCCATCCCCGATCTCAAGCTGTACTACAGGGCAACAGTAATAAAAACTGCATGGTATTGGCATAGAAACAGAAAAGAGGATCAATGGAACCACATAGAAGACCCAGAAATAAACCCACACACCTATGAATACTCGGTATTTGACAAAGAAGCCAAATCCATTCAATGGAAAAAAGACAGTATATTCAACAAATTGTGCTGGTCCAACTGGATGTCTACATGCAGAAAAATGAAAATGGATCCATATTTATCACCCTGCACAAAACTGAAGTCAAAGTGGATCAAGGACCTCAACATAAAACCAGATACTCTAAATCAGTTGGAAAAAAAAAGTGGGAACAGCCTAGAACTCATTGGCACAGGAGACAACTTCCTGAACAGAACACCAACAGCACAGGCTCTAAGAGCAACAATCAATAAATGGGACCTCATGAAACTGAAAAGCTTCTGTAAAGCAAAAGACACCGTCATCAAAACAAAACGACTGCCTACAGATTGGGAAAGGATCTTCACCAACCCTTTATCTGACAGAGGGCTAATATCCAGTATATATAAAGAACTAAAGAAGCAGAAAAGCAACAAAACAAGTAATCCCATTAAAAAATGGGGAACGGACCTAAACAGAGAATTCTCGAAAGAGGAACATCAAATGGCAGAGAAACACTTAAAGAAATGCTCAACCTCATTAGCCATTAGGGAAATGCAAATCAAAACAACCCTGAGATTTCACCTTACACCTACCAGAATGGCCAAGATGAAAAACTCAAATGACAACACATGCTGGAGAGGATGTGGAGAAAGGGGAACCCTCCTCCATTGCTGGTGGGATGTAAACTGGTACAACCACTTTGGAAGTCAATCTGGCGCTTTCTCAGACAATTAGGAGTAGTGCTACCTCAAGACCCAGCTATACCACCCCTAGGTATATACCCAAAATTTGCTCAAGTACACAACAAGGACATTTGTTCAACCATGTTTGTAGCAGCTTTATTTGTAATAGCCAGAACTTGGAAACAACCCAGATGTCCATCAACAGAGGAATGGATACAGAAATTGTGGTATTTTTACACAATGGAATACTACTCAGCAATCAAAAGGGAGGAAATCATGAAATTTGCTGGCAAATGGTGGTATCTAGAAAAGATCTTTCTGAGTGAAGTATCCCAGAAGGAGAAAGACAACCTTGGTATATACTCGCTTATATAGACCTACAAGATATGATAAACATAATGAAATCTACACACCTAAAGAAGATAATCAAGTAAGTGGACATGGGTGAAGATGATCAATCCTCATTTAGAAAGACAAATGGGATGTGCATTGAATGTATGACAGGAGTCTACCGCAAAAGGCATCTGAAAGACTCTACCTAGCAGTGTTTCAAAGCAGACACTAAGACTCATAACCAAACCATGGCAGAGTGCAGGGAATCATATGAAAGAAGGGGAGTTAGTATGATATGGAAAGGATAGGAGCTCTACAAGTACCAAATATATCCGGGAACAGGGTCTTTTCTGAGACTGACACTCAACCAAGGACCATCTGTGGATATAACTTAGAACTTCTGCTCGGATGTGGCCCGTGGTAGCTCAGTAACCAAGTAGTTTTCCAAAGTAAGGGGAACAAGGACTATTTCTAACAGGATCTCAAGGGCAGGCTCTTTGACCTCCCCCCCCCCCAGGGAAGGAGCAGTCCTGTTAGGCCACAGAGGAGGACTTTGCAGCCAGCCTTGAAGATACCTGATAAAACAGGGTCAAATGAAAGGGGAGGAGGTCCTCCCCTATCAGTGGACTTGGAAAGGGGCAGGGAGGAGACCAGGGAGGGAGTTGGGGAGGGGGAGGGAATGAGGGAGCGGGATACAGCTGGGACACAGAGTTAACAAATTGTAACTAAAAAGAAAAAAAAAATCTAACATCACATGTGGGAAAAAAAAAAAAAAAACCTTCTTCCATAAGGAGAAGGTAACATCGGATGATTCCCACATCCTTGACAAGGTAAGTAAAGGATGGGAGAGAAAAGGAATATGATGATGTGTAGAGTTTCTTCAGAAGGAAGCATAGATTGGGCATGGTGGTGCATGCCTGTAATCCCAGCATTCAGGAAGCTGAGACAGGACAGTCTGAGCAGCTCAAGACTAGCCTGGGCCACATAGCAGAACTTGACCTCAAGAAAAGAAGGAAGGAAGGAAGGAAGGAAGGAAGGAAGGAAGGAAGGAAGGAA
>NW_026585643.1:4043087-4053737 GCF_907164565.1 Psammomys obesus | reverse complement strand
GAAGGAAGGAAGGAAGGAAGGAAGGAAGGAAGGAAGGAAGGAAGGAAGGAAGGAAGGAAGGAAGGAAGGAAATCTGATCAGGAATTTGATGTTGTAAATTGCTTTCTTGGGTCTCAGAGTGGCTGAGGCATTTTCTTGGCATTTAACAGATATTCATTTCAAATGACCATGGAAAGTATTGTCCAAGCACAGTGCCGCCTCTTTCACTTTAGTCAAAACGTTGACCTCTGACCAAGCAATTACATCATGGCCTTTACATTTTCCTTGACAGTATTTTGACCTCCAACTTCTCAATCCCCTTAATTTTCATCACAGGCATCAAAGCCAAGAGCCCGTGAAGAGCTGTTTTGTGCAGGAGTCTAGGCTGAGCAGTACCGTCAGTGGGAGAACTGGTGGGTGGTGCACAGAACTGTGCAAACATGCGGATGCATTTATTCCTTTAAAAAATGTGTGAACATTTTCATTCAGTTCAGGCAAACTTAAATAGAAGCTACTGAAATATATATATTATTCCTAAAAAGAATAGCTGCAGTACAGCAAGAATGCCTTATTATCCCAAATTAGCTGCGAAAATCCCTTCAGAGACTTGACAGGAGGTAAAAAAAAAAAAAAAGAGAGAGAGAGAGAGAGAGATTTCTCAAAGCATTACAGGAAAGAAAATCCAAGATAGGAATAGTCACACAATACAGTCTTGTTTCATAACACGTTCACACAGCCCTTCAATACCTGGCGATTACTGCACAGAAAAAAAGATGGAACTGTGCCACTGGGAAAAAAGATGAAGGACTAGGAGAACTCATGCAAGCATTTAAAAGTACTCTAAAAAGAATGCCAGTTAAGATCTCTTAGGAGATTCCCTGGGAAACCTTGGGCCACTCTGGCCAAGGAAGGAGGTAACCTAATTGCAGATCTTCCTCTCTTCTCTGCTCTCCAAATCCAATCTCCTACTCTCACCCCCAGCTCTATAGCTGATCACCTGCATGTGCCCCCTGCCCCATGCAGAACTTCCCCTCCAGCCTACCTTTCTATCCATCCTGTTATCCCCACCCCCAACTCTAGCAGGCATTCCCTGGGAATAAGCCTCCAGGAGAAGCGAGTAGGCCAGAAAGCCAGCAAGTAGGCAAGCTTCAGCTCCTAGCACCTCCGTTTCTCCACATCCAGTCCTCAGCTCTGCCACTGACTGTTATGGCCTATCCTCCCTCACTGTCCCCATTCCCAAGGACTAAGCAGCCCCTGCTTTCCTCTCCTAGTCCATTGTCACATTTAGCTGGGAACCCCCAGAGGATGCACCTAGCAAGATCCCAGAAGAATTCCCTAACAGGCAACACACAGCCACCACACTCTCCTAAGAACCAGAGAGCAACAGAAACCAAGGAGCAAACCATCCGTCCAATAAAGACAAAACCAGATGTCAGCACCTAGAATACAATCTTCCCAAACCCAAATGCCTAGATGCCAGCATAAAAATGCAATCAATAATACCCAGGATAATACAACTTCAATAGAGACCAAAACCCTACCACATCAGGCCCTGAGAATTGCAGCACGGCTGAAGCATAAGACAGAGACCTTAAAATAACCTGTGGGGTGTGATAGCAGTCTTTAAAGAGAAAATTAATAACATCCTTAAAGAAATCTATGAAAACACAAACAGGCAGTGAAAGGAAATGACTAAAGCAGTTAAAGACCTGAAAGTGGAAACAGAATCAATAAAGAAAACCCAAACTACGAGAAATCTGGAAATAAAAATTTAGGAACTTGAACAAGAACCTCAAAGGCAAGCCTCACCAACAAAATACAAAAGAAGGAAGAGAGAATCTTCAGCATTGAAGACAAGATAGAAGACATAGATACCTCAGTCAAAGAAAATGTTAAATCTAAAAATTCAGGAACAAAACATACAGGAAATCTGAGACACCATGAAAAGACAAATCTAGGGAAAATAGGATAAAGGAAAGAGAAGAAATCTAGGTCAAAGGCACAGGAAATATTTTCAACAAATTCATAGAAGAAAATTTCTCCAACCTAAGGAAGGAGATGCCTGTCAAAGTACAACACGCATACAGAGCATGGACCAAAAATACTATCAAATAATAATAATCAAAACAGTAAACATACAGGACAAAGAAAGAATATTGAAAGCTCTAGGAAAAGCAGCCCAGACTACTATACCCATCAAAACATTCAATCACCTTTTCAACTTTTTCAATTAACTTTTCAATAGATGGAAAAAATAATATAAAGCCATGATAAGGCCAAATTTAAACAATACCTATCTACAAATCCAGCACTACAGAAGGTGCTAGAAGGAAAACTTCAACCTAAGGAGATTAACCACACCAAGAAAAAACAAGGAATAAATAATCCCAGACTAGCACATCATAGAGGGGACACACACAAACACACACACAGAGAGAGGCACAAACACACACTATAACAACAAATAACAAGAATGAGCAAACACTGTTCATTGATATCTCTCAACACCAATGATCTCAATTCCCCAGTAAAAAAACAGAGACTAGAGAATGGATACAAAAACAGGATACATCCTTCTGCTGCATCTAAGAAACATTCTGTAACATCAAGAATAAATATCACCTCGGAATAAAAGAAGAGAAAAATATATTCCAAGCAAATAAACCTAAGAAATAAGCGGTATTCAAACCAAAACTAATCACAAGAGTTAGGGAAAGACATTGCATACTCATCAAAAGAAAAATCCACCAAAACAAATTGCACAAAATATAAAAGCCTCCAAGTTGATAAAAGAAATACTACTACAGCTAAAATCTCATATTGACTCCCACACACTGATAGCGGGAGACGGAGAGAAAGGTCATCCAGACAGAACCTAAACAGAGAGATGCTGGGGATAACTGACGTGGACCTAACAGACATTTACAGAACATTTCACCCAAACACAAAAGAACATACCTCCTTCTCAGCACCTCATGGAACTTTCTCCAAAACTGACCACATTCTCAGACACAAAGCATATCCCAGCAGATGAAAGAAAATTGAAACAATACCCTTTATACTAACTGACCACCACATATTAAAGCTGGATATAAACAACAGAAGCTTACAAACTCATGGAAACTGCCCCGTTCTCTCTGCTGAATGAAAAATGGGTCAAGGCAGAAACTGAGAAAGAAATTAAAGGCTTTCTAGAATTGTATGAAATGAATATACAACTTATCCAAATTTATAGGACACAATGAAGGCAAATTCATAGCACTAAGTGCCTACATTACAAAAAAAAATTGGAAAGATCTCAGTCTAGTAACTTAACACCACATCTGAAAGCTACACAAGAAGAAAAAAATCGCACTCAAAAGGAGTAGACTGTAAGAAATCAAACTCAGACTGAGATCAATAAAATAAAAATAATAGAAACAATCAATGAAACAAAGAGTTGGTTCTTTGAGAAAACCAGCAGGATTGACAAACCCTTGGCCAATTTAACTAAAAGACAGAAAGAATATACAAATTAACAAAATTAGAAATGAAAAGGGAACATAACAACAGACACTGAAGAAATCCATAAAAGCATAGGGAAATACTTTTAAAACCTGTTCTCCACCAAATTAGAAAATTTAAAAGAAATGGATAATTTTCTCAATATATATCACTTAACAAAATAAGTAATTTAAACAGACCAAAAAAGCAATTTAAGCAGAGCTTTAACCCCTAGTAAAATAGAAGCAGTAATTAAAAGTCTCCCAACCTAAAAAAAAGTTAAGGCCAGATGGTTCTGGCACAGGATTCTACTAGACTTTCAAAGAAGAGTTAATGGCAATATTCCTCAAATTTTTCCACAAACAAAACATTGCCCAATTTGTTTTACAAGACCACAGTTACCCTGATACCTAAACCACATAAATTCCCAAAAAGGAAAGAACATACCAGTTCTCCTTATGAACATAGGTGGAAAAATTATCAATAAAATAATTTTGCAAACCAAATCAAGAACACATCAAAAAGATCATTCACCATCATCAAGTAGGCTCTACCCAAGAGATGCGGGGATGGTTCAACATATGTAATATAATCCACCATATAAACCAACTAAAAGACCAAAACCACATGATCATCTCATTAGATACAGAAAAGGCTTTTGACAAAGTCCAACTCCTCTTCATGGGAAGAGTTCTGGAGAGATTAGGGAGACAAGGGACCTAAACATACTGAAAGCATTTTGCAGCAAGGCCACAGCCAGCATCAACTCAAACGAAGAGCAACTCAAAGTGGTTCCGATAAAATCAGGAACAAGACTAAGTTGTCCATGGTCTCCATACCTATTCAATGTATCCTTGAAGAGTTAGCTGGAGCAAAAAGAAACCTAAGGAGAGCAAAAGCATATAAATTAGAAAGGAAGAAGTCAAAGGATCATTATTGACAGATATGATAGCATGCATAAGTCACCTGAAAAATTCAACCGGGAAACTACTACAGCTGAGAAACACTTTTAACAAAGTAGCTGGATACGAAATTAACTCACAAAAGTCAGTAGACTTCCTGTATACAGAAACAAATGGACGGAGAAAAAAATCAGGGAAACAATACTGTTCACGATAGCCTCAAATAATATTAAATATTTGGGGGATAACTCTAACCAAGCAACTGAGAGATTTGTATGATTAAAAACTTTAAGATACTGAGGAAAGAAATTGAAGATGATATTAGAATATGGAAAACTCTCCTATGCTAATTCATGAGTAGGATTAATGTAGTAAAAATGTCCATCCTACCAAAAGCAATCTATAGCTCCAATGCAATTTCCATCAAAATTTCAACTCAATTCTCCACAGACCTTGAAAGGACAATTTTCAGCTTCTCATGAAAACACACACACACACACACACACACACACACACACACACACACCTAGCACAGATAAAACAATCCTGAATGATAAAAGAACTTCTATAGGTATCGCAATCCCTGACCCCAAATTGTACTACCGAGCTATAGTAGTAAAATAAAAAATAAAAATAAAAAATTTAAAGAACCAGTATGCTACTGGCACAAAAACAAACACATTGATCAATGGAATTGAACTGAAGACCTAGACATAAACTCACACAGCTATAGGAACCCTCAAACATTCCAAGCTACTTCCAAGACTAAAATAGTTTGCTCGCCGCAAACTAACAGCAAGACCCTCATTGTTAGAGACAATATCATGGAACATGGAGATGTCAAGCTAATGCCAACCTAAAGCCTTCACTCCTACATGCTAGCATCCTTGGTACAGGAAGGTACTCTGTGTGCTATCAAAGGAAAAATGTAAACACCATGCTAGCCATAATCAACAAGACAGGCTAAGGCTATGGTGACACAGAGCTTAGGGGTGTAACCAGCCAGTATCTGATTTGACTTAGCGCCCACTCCAGGAGTCAGAATCTACACCCAACACTAGGTGACCAAGATCCTGAGACTAGATAGCCCAGGGACCTGCCTAGGGTAAAACAAACACTACTGTTCTTTACAAAAGAAAAAAAAAGAAAGAAAAAGAAAAACATAACAATCAAATGACTCCCAGTGACATTCTGCTATACTCATAAATCATTGCCTGATCAACCACCATCAGAGAAGCTTTCTCCTACAGATGAGAACAAATACAGAAACCCCAAACCAGTCATTATGCAGAGAGTGAGAGACCTTGGAACACTCAGCTCTAAATGAGATGTCTTTATCAAATCCTTCCCCTCATGGCTCAATGAATCCTGTAGAAAAGGAGGCAGAAAGAGTGTCCTTTGAGTATATATTATGGCTTTCAGTATAGCATTTTTTTTATTTTTTTGTTTGTTTTTTGTGATTCCTGAGCGTGCAAACAAGTGTATCTCTGCATCTATACCTGTTTCATGTGCCTTTCCTTGGGCTCTTATTGGTTTTTGTTTTGTTTTGGTCTTTTTGTTTGTTTGTTTGTTTTGTCCTATGATGTATTAGTTTTTGTTTTTTTTATATTATTTTACAACTATATTAGAGGATTGTTTTTTCTTTAGTGAGAGACAGAATTGAAGGGTGGATTCAGATAGGAGGGGAGGTGGGAAGGAACTGGGAAAAGTAGACGGAAGGGAAACTGTAGTAATCACACATGGAAAAAAAATATGCTCAATAAGGGAGGAGCAGATCTCTTAGGAATCCCACACAAGCTGAAGATCAGCATAGTGTGCTATTAACAGGATGTAGCTTATACTATAATATACTCAGTATCATGTCTTCTTTAAGAGGAGCTCTTTGTTGGTGGTGTCTCAGCGAACATACTTTAAATGACCCAAACTGTCTGTGTGCAAGAGGCAAAGACCTGCCGAATGGGGCAGTAAAATGAATGGCTGCTAGTTGTCACTCTCAAATAGCCTCCCACAGAAAACAATCATGTGTTTATTTGTTCTCTGGGCCATTTGGTGCTTTCATGAACTCTGCCATCTTGCTCAGCAATTATTTAAGAAAAAAAAAAAAAAAAAAAAAACGGTACTTACAGCATCATAAAACCCAGTTCTACTTAGGAGCATTTTAGATTGCTTTACCAGACAGAGCCAGTATAATCCACTTCAAGATCAGAGGGTTGGCTATGAGGTGACACTGTGACTGCCTCCTTTCCAGCCACTCTAGCCTGTTCCAAGTTGACATGAATCTAAGCAGGACAGCAAATGTGCTCCCCCTGAGATGAATCTTCAACCCCATACATAACTTAAATGTCTCCAGAATGATAACTTCATCCACAATGTCAGAACAGAATGCTATGGATGGAAAGAAATCCAAGACGAGGAGGAAATTTTAGAGGTTAGAAATCATGACAAATTAATACAAGGTTTGGGAGACTAATTAAGCCAACGACCTGTAATTGTTGGTTTTAATGTCTACTTGCCACAAATGAGAATCACTTGAATAGGGAATCTCACCGGGGAAATTGTCTTGGTTCTCTTGACTGAGTTAGAAGACCCACCTCACATGTGGGCTGCCGCTCCAGGTAGCAGTACACATTAAAAGCATACATGTGGCAAAAGGAAGATCACTTGCCTTTGCTCCTTTGGCCTTCCATCTTGCTGCTGAGATTTGATTTGCCCCTGTTGCTGCTGATAGTGATTCCTTTCCTTACAGCAACACCAGCACATTCAGACTTTAATGGGTGACTAAAAACCAGGGGCTTTCCAGGAACCCACCAGATTTTCAGCACCAGAGTGGGATTGCTTAGGCTCCCAGCATCATGGACTAGGAAACTAATGGTTGTTGGCCTCTCCACTGTGAGACAATGTGGGACTACTCTGACTGCTGAGGCACCCAGCCTCAAGAACCAAGCAAGCCAGTGAGCAGTGCTCTTTCATGGTCTCTACCTCAGTTCCTGCCTCCAGGTTCCTGCCTTGAGTTTCCTGCCTTGGCTTCCCCCAATAATGGACTGTCCCTCTGATTCAAATAAACCCCTTCCTACCCCAAGTTGCTTTTGGTCAGTGTTTTATGAAAACAACAGAAAAGAAAATTGAGATATCACCTGCCTCTGAGATGTAAAAGACAGATGTAAGGCTGAAGTAACAGACAATGAACATGAAGAATCAGCCCAAGAGGATCAGGAGTCCATTTACTGGCCATTTCAAGGAAGATAAACAGCAGAGAAGAAACACTGGAATAATGCACTCAAGAAAAAAATTCCAGAGCCTAAAGGAGGTCCTCTGCAGACATAAAGTGCTCTCACGTGGCTGCTGTGAGCAGGGACCCTGCACATTTCACCACACTTAGGTACGCCACAGTGTCTCCTAGAATGTCATAGATAAAGAGGAAACTCTGTCTGCCTTCATGGAAAAGATGGCACCATGAGAAATAGACTTCTCCTTAAGACCAGTGAGGCCAAGACCACGATGAAGCCTCTGAGATCCTCTAAAATACTTCTGCTTTCAACTCAGAATCCTAGTTCCACCACTTATCCAGGTGGAGCAGGTAAAATACAAACTTCTTCAGAACTGGAAGGCCTGGAGCCAGGTATGAGGACCTTTTTCATCATTCTGGCTATCTCAGAAGGCTGGAACAAAAAAAGAATCCTTGAGGACATGAGTTCAAGACCAGAGTAGAAAGCATGAGGAAAAAAATAATTAATGGAAAGACCCCCTGTCTCCCTGTGCACAGACACTGTGTCAGGCATTATTTGAGGAGAGCCTAAAGGTAGAGCTGGTAAAGAGGAACACAGAGAATCAAGGAGGCAGAAAGACTGGTCCAATAAAGCATTGAAGAAAAGCCCAAAGACTTTAAGTTGGTAGCTGAATACATAGACAGGGCAAAAGTGGTGATAAAATTGAGACTGTTATAAAGGTGAAAACAACATAAAAGCAAGACAAAAATGGCAACTGAAAACTCCACAGCAGGGCAGGAGAGATTGGCTCAATGGAAGCACATTTGCCCAGTGCCCGAAGACCTGTGTCCACTCCTGTGGAAAAGTAAAGGAAGAAATAGAGATAGAAAGGAAGAGGAGAAAGTATGGAAGTGAGAGGAAGAAAGGGAGAGGGAAATAAGGAAAGAAGAAAGGAGGGGAGGGAGAGAGAAAAAAGTGGGGAGAAAGGAGGGAATAAGGAAGGGGAAATAAAGGAGGAAGAGATGAAAATGGAGGGAGGGAAGGAGAGAAGGAGGAAAGGAGAAGTGGAACAGGAGAGTTAAAACAGAAAGACGGAGGGAGAGAGACAGAGAGGGAAGAAGAGAAGGAGGGAGGTCTGTGAAGAAGGAGATAGCATGGATAAGAAAATGGCAGGCTCTGTATTGTGAATAGCACTTACATAGTTGAAGTGATGACACTATACCTAGGCTCCTCTAAGACACTCAAACTGTAGAAAATACATAGATGTAATGCTTATGGCTACAGAAAAAAATGGCTGGAGTGATTCTTTTGAAGTTTTTGTTGTGTTTTCTTGGCTTGCACTTGACTTGGTTTGGCTCACTTTGAGGGGCAAGGTCCTGCTAACTACCCTAGAACTCATTACACAGCCCGGGTTGGCCTCAAAATCACAATCCTCCTGCCTCTGCCTTGAGGCTTGAATTAGAGGTGTGTCTGACATGCCCAGATTTAATGTTACTCCTGCTGATAATGGGGCAGATGAAGAAGACACAGAGGCAGAAGGGAAGGAAGCACGCTGCAGGGCAAACCAGGTTACAAACAGGGCTGGCCTCAGGTCTGCACCCTCCGTAGCTGCTAAGTGCAAGTTTGACTTCTTAGTCTCTTGTCACCATCTTGAAATTCCCAAAACTTTTTTTCAGCAGGAATTCCTTACATTTTCTTTTCCCTAGGCCCTGGTCTTGCAGCATTGAGCTGGCCTCGGTCACTAAGACAAAAGGAATTTGCCTTATATTGCTTAGGGTCACTAAAGAATCAGCAGAAAGGGCTTCAAAACATTCTAAGACCATCTGAAGACAGAAGCCACCCTCCTGGGTCCCATCACAACAAAGGACTAACATCTGATGCTAGAGATGGCAGAAGAAGCAGCTAAGACAAAGAAAAGTGCTTGTCCCTGGGAAAGATTCTTGAGACAGGAGGAAGGGGGCCACGGCTTTCAACTTCTTATCACTGCTCCCAGCATGCTTTGTTTTATTTTTTTAACCTTTGCTTAAAAGGCTCGTTTCAGTTTTTTTTTAATTAACATTTTAAAGGATAGCAAAAAAATAATATAACAAATCTATAGCCTAGAAATTTATTTTATAAACTAATCCTATAAGACACCTAATTGAACACATAAACTTATAAATTTAATAGAGACATTATATGATTGATATCTTAAAACAGAAGGTGACAAGCCCAGAACATGGATGACATAGTTTCTGCCCTCGGGACATCTCTCTTTATATAAATCATGTCTCTTCCAAGGTCAAAGCTAAATGGAAAGGGGAAATTATCAAAGCTGAGCTGCCTACATTTGCTTGAGGAGGCTATTTGTCCAGCTTTTTATTAGAGCATTCTTTTCAAACACTGGGCATACATGGAAACAAGCATAGCTTTTCAGCACCACATCCTTATTTTGACCAGGAACTAAAGAAGCAGAGCTCTCAGCCTTGACGACTGCGGACTGCTCTTCACTAGTCAAAATGGGGGCGGGGAAGGCGCTCAGAATCAGGGGCGTTTGACCAGTCGACCGGTCTCCCTTGACTTTTTCCACTGTCGCATACAAACACCACGGAATTCATTTTCAGCAAAGCTGACTGAACGATCTTCAGCAGGCTTGGAGCAGCTGCCAGCTTGATGATGATACAATACATGGGAGTAAAGGTTTTAACAAGGCTCTAACGGTGCCAGGGACACTGCGTGCCACGGACAGGGACCACCATGAAAGACACACATCACCCCGCCCTGGACACTTGCACCTGAGAGGAAAGAGCCACTAGCCGATACCTGCCCCCTTGTGCAACACAAAAATATTAGCAGGGTTTAACCAAGTCTTAGACACTCTACAAACTCCATCAAATGCTTCTCCCCTGAAAAAGTCACAAAGAAAATTCTAACATTGAGAATCACAGTCTGAAAACGGTATAAACTGAAGCTTCTTATTTTGAAGATCTTGGGTGCAAAGTGACTCCTCATTGTGGAGTCTGACACAACCTTCCAGGGTTGAATTTGGTTGGTTGGTTGGTTGGTTGGTTGGTTGGTTGGTTGGTTGGTTGGTTGGTTGG
>NW_026585643.1:3950238-4043077 GCF_907164565.1 Psammomys obesus | reverse complement strand
TGGTTGGTTGGTTGGTTGGTTGGTTGGTTGGTTGGTTGGTTGGTTGGCTTTTGTTTGTTTGTTTTTTGATCCTGTTTGGTTTGTGGAGACAGGGTTTCTCTGTGTAGCCTTGGCTGTCCAGGCTGGCCTCAAATTCACAGCAATCCGCCTGTCTCTGCCTCTCTGAGTGCTGGGATTAAAAGCATGCACCACCACACCAGGCTTCCAGTGGTGTTTTAAAGTAGCAAATCTCCAGCCCAAATAACAACCCAGTGTCAGAACACCAGGAAGGTCGGTGCCGAGGTTATTCCTGACAAGCCAAGGGCAGTGAAGAAAGTAAACAAACACCATGGGTTCCAATGGCCTGAGAACCGTGGAAGTTCCACCACCGTCCTCAGGGCAAAAGAGCTGAATTTGAGGAGATAAATTTGAGAAAGATAGAACCTGGTAGTGAGAGGTTACCTGGTGGAGAAGCCAATCCTAAAGGAGAATGATGAGGAGACTAGATAGGCCCCACACTAAGAGCTGAACCCCTGAGGAGCCCAGGCAGCTTGACTCTGCTGCACAGTGCAGGGCAGTGACCTTGTGTAAGGAAACAGCAAGCTGGAAAGAAGGCAGGCACCAACTGTATGAGAGGGGAAACACAAGGCCGGGAAAGCAATAGCACCGACAAGACTGTTTCCTGGCCTGAGATGTAAGCCTTGCCTGATGGAGAACAAACCAACAGGGCCACCTAATGTTGAGCTAGAGCCCCCAGAAGACCGAGCTAAATGAACATTCTCTCCACATGTGTTTGTGGTATGAGTGTGGCTGGCTGACACAAAGCGACAAAGGACTAGGATGTGGCCACTCCACCAAGGCATCAGTTCTCAGTTCGTAGGGCTGTTGCTGCCGGAAGACTGTAGGAGGAGAGCGCAAGACACCAGAGAACGGGAGAAACGGATTGAAACAGGAAATCGGCTTGTTCCATACCTCCACCCCAAACTGCAGCAGTATTAACTGCTGCTTTTTTTTGAACGTTTCATTTTTAAATAATTACATAAGAGTTGTAAGAATAGTACAAAGAATTACCATACTCCTCTATTCAGATTCACACTTTTAACACTTAGCCACATTGGCTTCAACATTTCCTCCTATATAGAAAGTTTTATATATTTTATGAATTTATGCTATATTTAGACAATGTACAGCTTTCTATTTTTTCTGAACCTTTAAAGAGTTAGCTTCCTCTTTATCCTAAAACCCTTCAGCATAGATTTTCCAACGACAAGAACTTATTCAGTCATAAAGAACAAAATGATGTCATTTGCAGAAAAATTGTATAACTGAAAAATAGCATATTAAGCAAATTAAGCCAGGCTCAGAAAAACAAATATTGGGTGTTTTCATTTGTGGCTCCTTAGTTTTATATGGGACATAAAATTATATGTGTATATATATATATATATACATACATACATACATATACATGTGTGTGTGTATATATATATCAGAAAAGCAGCAATGAAACTGTGTGGGGGACAAAAGGGACTATCAAGGGGAAAGTAAAGAAAAGGGAGATGCTAAGGTGGGACAGCTCTAAGTACATTATATACCTGTATGAGAATGTTCTTATGGAACCAGGTGCTATGAACAATGAATACACATTGTTAAAAGCAAAGTCAAACCAACCAAATAGACCACCATCATGATCAACTGAAGTCAGAGAAATTGGCTCTTATTCAATGTGTACTTATCCACAGCCCATAATCAGGGCTTCCAGTTTGTCTCAATCATGGAACATGTATCCCCTTCCTCTGGCTCAGCATTTAACCCCAGATCACACATTGCCTCTGGCTGACATGACTCTTTGATCTCCTCTAATATGGAATAAGGCCTCCACTTTTTCTGGTCACGTGTGACCTTGACACTTTAAAAGAATTCAAGCCAGATGCCTCTCAGTTTGAACTAGATTTAATTTATCCATTTCAAGGGGGAAAATGGTGCCAAAGAGATGCTTTTGGGCCCACTTGCCAAAGGTTCCACCTCCTCCCAGCAGCGCCACCCTGGAGAGGAAGCCCTTAACGCATGGACCTTTGGGATACATTCAAGAGTCAAACTACAAAAGACAGTATGATGAGACACTAAGATCTAAATCCAGAATGCTGCTGGCAATTTCTTCCCAGGGGGCGTTCGCACTCACTGTTCAGACCCTTCTCAGGCTTTCTTTGGAGCTTCCAGAAAGGGTTTGTAATTGGTTAGAGGGTATTTAGCAAATCCAAAGAAAATGTTATCCATTCTGTCTCTCTTTACTTTCAAATAAATCTCATAGTACAGGTGTGGCTGAGGTTGTGGCAGCTGCTATCATTCTAAAATCCCAGGTGTTATCCATAATGTAAATATCTCAAGCTCAGCTATAGTCAGCTATAGGACATTTCTTCGACCACAGCGGTTTCGCCTCCACATTTGTTAACCTGTGTAGACTAGCCCAAATGGGCCTCTCCAGTGAGACTTTCGCCTTCCTGGAGGAAAGGCACATGGTTATCAGGCAGGGGCAGCTGTGCTTGCCCTCCTGTAAGCAGTGAGTGACCACGGTGTTCAGCTCACAGCTGTGCAGCACAGTCCCGAAAAGCACCTGCCGGAGGGGCGAAGCCCCGCCGCCGCCGCCATCCACATAAATATTCTGAGTTCTCTACAAATGCCTTCCCAGTTACTCACAGAGGCTGCCAGCCTTCCAACATCAACCTCTACAGGCACCTGGGTCCAGCCCAGGCTGTCATCAGCTGGGCTGTAGCCCCATCCGACGCCATGGTATTTAAGTGTGCTGCAGGAAAAAGGATTTGGGGGAAATTGGTGAAATTTCATGAGGGAGGGCTGCACTGCCCCATGCCAAGGTTAAGGTGGAAAGTAGCCTGGCAATGCCCATACCTCAGCAACAAGGTCATTTGAGAAGGAAAATGCTTATAATGGAAGTCTTCTTTTTTTTTTCAATTGCAAAAGTTTTGCTGCAAAAAATATATTCCATGCCACTTCAGTTTTTAACTTTCTTCTCCCATGCCAGGTGGTGTTGGCACATGCCTTTAATCCCAGCACTCAGGAGACAAAGGTAGGTGGATCTCTGTGAGTTCAAGGCCAGCCTGGTCTACAGAGTGAGTTCCCAGACAGGGCTACACAGAGAAACCCCGTCTCAGGAAAAAGTAAATAAATTCTTCTCCCAGCTTATGGCAGATAACAGAACAGCAAAGAGGCTTCTGGCAGAAAAGGTTCAGCCAGAAATCTCCCTAGACATTGCTACATGTTCATTACGTAGAAACTAAAACTAATATTTTCAACTTCCTTTAAAATAAGACATCATTTGTATTATATCTACATGCAGATTTTTTTTTCAGCCAATTTGTCCACAGGTGAGGGCTTTGGGGTAGGGTTGGTTTTTTATGAATATTGGTATTTTTTGAGATTATACTATAATTACCTCATTTCCCCTTTCCTCCCTCCAACCCCTGTTGGGTAACTCCTTTGCTCACTTTCAGATTCATGGCTTCTTTTTCTCTAATTGCTGTTACATGTGTTGTGTTTTCCTAAATATATAAATACAAGCTGCTCAGTCCATATAATATTATTTGTATGTATATGTTGTATGTTTTCAAGGATGACCATCTGGTATTGAATAACTAATCAGTGTGCTCTTTCCTGGAGACTATTTCTCCTGCTCTTGGCATTTCTTAATTGCCTGTAGTTCTTGGGGTTGAGGGCACCTGGGCTTTCCCTCTTCCATGTTAGCATGTCTATTGATATCATCCTTGTTCAGGTCATGTTAAGGCAGCCATGTTGGAATACTTCATGGGTATAGACATTTCTAGGAGACAGAATACCACAGCAAACTTTCTGTTCCTCTGGCTCTTCCAAAATGATCCCTGAACCTTAGTGTGGAAGTTGTATTATAGACTTATCAAGTGGGACTCAGATCCATCACTCTCCATTTTGATCAGTTGTGGTTTTCTGTAATAGTCTCCTTCTGTTGCAAAGAGAAGTTTATTTAATTAGGGGTAATACACCTGTGGGGATATGGACATAGTATAATTATGATGATTGGCAGTTGTAACTTCACTAGCCCTGGGTAGTTGGTTGGCTAGGTTTCCAGTACCAGATATGATTTCTCTCTTGCTGAGGGAGACTTCACGTCCAATTAGAGAGTTTTTGGCTAGCACCAAGGTTTGTGTGTCACTGTAAGGCCATTGCAGTTATCATGCCATGATGGTCGTTGTTGTGGTTCACAGACATCACGGCTGGGTAGGACTAGCAGTTGCTCTCCTTCTTTGGAAGCTTGCATGGCACCTACTGGTATCCTGAGAGCTAGTCCTCAAACACAAGGCTTTTGGTTCAAATCCAGCTCAGGTCCTCTGAGTTCTGTGTCTGAAGAGCATGATGTCTTCATCAATACAGACTTCCCTTCCACCTCTGGGAGATAACCAAGGGCAACAGACGTCAATAGTCTGTAAGGTCTGTGGAGTCTCTTAGACAACACTGACCAACAACTCAAAGTGGGCTTCTCATGCTTGCTATTTTTGTTAGTCTATGACTCTTGGGGGAAGTATTGTCATCCCAGAGGGTAAATTTCATTTAAACTACATGTGTATATGTACACACAGAAGTACATATATTATAGGTATTTTAGGTAAATAAATAATGGTATGGTTCTTTATGACTTTTTCAGACATCCTTTCTGTTATTTTGCCCTCATCCCACTTTCTTAATTTATGTCCCTCCCCTTCCCTAATTAAAGCCTCTATGCTTTTCCCATTTTCCCTTTCAGATCACTTATACCCTACAATTCAAAATACTTCCCATTTCTCCAACCCCCACAGTGGTCTCTTTTAACTTCCTGGTTTCTGCAGTTACTGCTTTCAGAGTGACCCAGAGGTGTTTGTTATATTGTGTTTTCATCTTCATTTAGTTCCAGGATTTTTTCTTCCCTTGACTTCTTCTTTGACCCATGAACCATTCAATAATGAGTTGTTTAATAGCCATGAATTTGTGTGTTTACTGGAGTTTTGTTTGTTGTTGATTTTAAGTTTTATTGAATGATGGTCTGCTTTAGTTTCTTTACTATTGCTGTGATAAGACAACTTATAGAAGAAAGAATTTAGAAGGGACTTACAGTTTCAGAGGGTTAGAGTCCATGACTATCGTGGTGGGGAGCAATGGCATCAGGCAGGCAGGCAGGAGCTGGAGCAGTAGCTGAGAGCTCACATCCTGAGACACAACTGCAAAGCAGGGATTCTGGAAACGGCGTGGGTTTTTGAAACCTCAAAGCCCCACCCCAATGACACACCTCCTCCACCAAGGCTACACCCCCTAATCCTTCCCAAACAGTCCCACCAACTGGGGCCAAGTATGCAAACATATGGGCCTGTGAGGCATTATCATTCAAACTACTACATGGTCACATGGGATACATGGAGTTGTTTCAACCTTTCTGTATCTGTAAAAACTTGCCTTGTGTCCCAGAATGTGGTCTATTAAGAAAAGCATCCATGTGCTGCTGAGGATACTATATATTCTTTGATATTTGGTTAGAATGTTCTGTAGATCTATATAAGTTCGTTTATTGCATGACGTCATTTAGTTCTGGTGTTTCTTTGCTTTTTTCATCCAGATGACCCGTATATTAGATAGAGTCAGGTACTAAAATCACCTACTATTAGTGCATTGATGTTAATCTGTGTATTTGTGTATTTAATTCCAATAGTATAATTTCTATGAAATTGGGTGCACCAGAATTTAGTATGTGTATGTTTAGGATAGTAATGTCTTCTTGGGTTAACTGTTCCCCTGACTAGCATGAATGTTCATTTTTATCTCTTCTGATTAGTTTTAGTTCAAAGTCTATTTTGTCAGATATTAGAATAGTGGCACCTGCCTCGGTCTCATTTGACTGGAATCCTTTTGTTCATCCTTTTACTCTAAGGTTGTACCTATCGTTAAAGTTACGGTGCATTTAATATAAACAGATAGATAGATTTCAATTCTTGACCCATTCAGCCAGCCTGTGTCTTGATCAGAGGATAGAGGCAGCTAATGTTTAAAGTTATTGTTAGAAGGTATATGTTAATTGCAGTCACTGTGTTGATTTTTTGTGTTGCTTTTGTGTTTTTACTACTTTATATTTTAGTAATTATGGTTTCATGTTTCTTTCCATCATCTCCCTGCTCTGCTCATTCCTCATATCAACCTGAAATATTGCTTCCTATATTTTCTTTAGGTTTGGTTTGCTGGATTAAAAAAAAAAAGTTTTTCTTTCTCCTTCAACTATGGCAGACACTTTTGCTGGATATATTATTCTGAGCTGGCCATAATGGTCTTTTGGAATTCATTGCTCCTGGCTCTTTTGGCTTTCAAAGTTTCCATTGAGACTCAGTTGTTATTCAGATGTGTTTTCTTTTACATGTGACCTGTGTGTTTTCTCTTGCAGCTTTCAGCTCTCCTTGCTCCTTATAGTCGATGTTTAACTATAATATACCATGAGGGTTTTCTTTAGGAGTCTTGTCTATTGAGTGTTTTAGGTGATTCTTGTATCTGTATCGGTGCATCTTTCTTAGATTTGGACATTTTTCTTCTATGTTCTTGTTGAAAATCTGGTCTATGCCATTGACTTGGGATTCTTCTCCCTCATCTATTTCTCTAGTTTGAATGTTTGATATTTTCATGGTATCACATACTTCCCTATGGTTCCTTGGTCTGTGTTTTTGTTTGCTGTTGTTATTGTCTATTTTTTAGCAAATCCTCTACTTTATCTTCAACTCCACCTTCTGTTTTATTCAATTCAATTATCAGGCTTCCTTTTAAGTTTTCTAATTGGCCTATTGGGTTTTTCTTTTTTTTTTTTTCTTTATTAATTACACTTTATTCACTTGGAAACCCCCCCGCCATGGTTCTCTCCCTCCTCTGGTCCCAATCCCTCCCTTCCTCCACCCTCTGCATGCATGCCCCTCCCCAAGTCCACTGATAGGGGAGGACTTCTTTTCCTTCCTTCTGATCCTAGCCAATTAGGTCTCATCAGGAATGGCTGCACTGTCTTCCTCCGTGGCCTGGTAATGCTCTTCCCCCTCAGGGGGAGGTAATTAAAGATCAGTCCAATCAGTTCATGTCAGAGACACTCCCTGTTCCTATTACAATGGAACCCACTTGGATACTTAACTGCCATGGGCTACATCTGTGCAGGGGTCTTAGGTTATCTCCATGCATAGTCCTTGGTTGGAGTATCAGTCTCAGGAAAGATCCCTGTGCTCAGATTTTTTGGTTCTGTTGCTCTCCTTGTGGAGTTCCTGTCCTCTCCAGATCTTACTGTTTCCCACTTTTTTCATAATATTCCCTGCACTCTGCCCAAAAGTTGCCCATAAGTCTCAGCATCTGCATTGATAGTCTGCAGGGTAGAGCCTTTCCCAGGTCCTCTATGTCAGGCTCCTGACTTGTTCCCTCTTTTCTCCGTCTTCTGATGTCCAGCCTCTTTGCCTTTCTGGATAGGAATTGAACATTTTAGCAAGAGTCCTCCCTCTTGATTAGTTTCTTTAGGTGCACAGATTTTAGTAGGTTTATCTTATATGTCTATATGAGTCAGTATATACTGTGTGCATCTTTCTGCTTCTGGGATAGCTCACTCACGATGATCTTTTCCAGACCCCACCATTTACCTGCAAATTTCATGATTTCCTTGTTTTTTATTGCTGAGTAATATTCCATTGTGTAGATATACCACAATTTGTGCATCCATTCCTCCACTGAGGGGCATCTGGGCTGTTTCCAGCTTCTGGCTATTACAAATAAGGCTGATACAAACATAGTTGAGCAAATGTCCTTATTGTATACTTGAGACTCTTTTGGATATATGCCTAGGAGTGGTATGGCTGGATCTTGAGGAAGCGCTATTCCTAGTTGTCTGAGAAAGCGCCAGATCGATATCCAGAGTGGCTATACAAGTTTACATTCCCACCAGCAGTGGAGAAGGGTTCTGCTTTCTCCACAACCTCTCCAGCATGTGTTGTCTCTTGAGTTTTTGATCTTAGCCATTCTGATGGGTGTAAGGTAAAATCTTAGGGTCGTTTTGATTTACATTTCCCTGATGGCTAATGAGGTTGAGCATTTCTTTAAGTGTTTCTCTGTCATTCTATATTCCTCTACAGAGAATTCTCTGTTTAGCTCTGTACCTCATTTTTTAATTGGATTACTTGATTTTTTGCTGTTTAACTTCTTTAGTTCTTTATATATACTGGATATTAGCCCGCTGTCAGATATAGGGTTGGTGAAGATCTTTTCCCAATCTGTAGGCTGTCGTTTTGTTCTAAGGACAGTGTCCTTTGCTTTACAGAAGCTTTTCAGTTTCATGAGGTCCCACTTATTGATTGTTGCTCTTAGAGCCTGTGCTGTTGGTGTTCAGGAAGTTGTCTCCTGTGCCAGTAAGTTCAAGGGTATTCCCTGCTTTTTCTTCTAAGCAGTTTAGTGTGTCTGGTTTTATGTTGAGGTCTTTGATCCACTTGAACTTTGGTTTTGTGAAGGGTGATAAGTATGGATCTATTTGCACATGTAGACTTCCAGTTAGAACAGCACCATTTGTTGAACATGCTGTCTTTTTCCATTGAATGGATTTGGCATGTTGGTGTCCATAAGTGTGTGGATTTATGTCAGAATCTTCTTTTCAATTCCATTGATCCATCAATCTGTTTCTATGCCAGTACCATGCAGTTTTTAGTGTTGTTGCTCTATAGTACAGCTTGAGATCAGGGATGGAGATACCTCCTGAAGATCCATCTCTGTTTCAACTTGAGTCCTCATAAATGTTTATATCCTTTTGTTGAATCCTGTTTCAAGTTCTGGACTGTCTTCATTTTCATCAGCCTTGTGTTTGTGTTTTCTTGGCATTTATGCTCCTTAATTTTACTGAGCTGTTTCTTTATGTCTTCTTTAAACTCCTTGAATTCTTTGATGGAGTTTACGCTTGTCCTAGGATAGAGACAAGAGAATTGCGGGGAGGAAGGGTGCCATTGATCACTCACATTGTTTATACTTTTGTCGTGAAATCTAGACATGTAGACTTTTTTTGTTATTTCTAAATCTGATGTGGAAAGAGCAGGTGGGAGCAAAGGAGAAGATGACTAGGTTGGGTTGAGCCTAGAAACTAGGTATAGCTTAGGTGGAATTATGCCAGATGAACACAGGGAATATAGGGAGTATATCCTAGTCCAAGCTTGGGGTTTGGGGACAGATATGTGGGTTGTGGCAGGTGCATGAAGGGGTAGAATCAGGCAGAATCACCTAGCTAGATCCCAAAGAAGAATGTGAATGTGACCTGGCCAGGTAGAGAGGTTGGATATGCATGAGAGGGTAGTAAGGGCAGGTTCTGGAAAAGTCTAGAGTTTGGTAGTGGTTCAAGCAGGGGTGACCAGACTATGTCCATGCACTGGTTATGGGATCCAAGCTAGATTTAAAGGATTAAGGAGCATATGGCTAGGGTAACAAGTAACCTCATCCAGCTAGACCCTGAAGAAGGACGCTTTGTTTGTTTGTTTGTTTGTTTGTTTGTTTGTTTTTTGAGAGGGGATCTCACTATCTAGCTCTGGATGGTCTGAAACTCACTATATAGACCAGGCGGGACTCCAACTCATAGAGATCGTCTGCCTCTGCCTTCCCAGTGCCCAGATCAAAGGTGTGTGCTACCATGCCCAGCTCTTCAGGGTTTTTTGTTTGTTCGTTTGTTTGTTAATAGCTAAAGGATGCGTTTGTTTCTATACTCTCACAGGCTTTTCCATAAAGATATGCTAAGCATTTTAGGAATGACAGATGAACTAGTCCTATCCTGTTTCAGACTGATCACATACCTGTGGGACATGAGCAGCACTGCCTCAGTCACCACATGCTGCACGTTGGGTGGACCAAATCGCCAAAGATTCATGGGAGGCTTGCTGCATCCAGCTTTATGAGCATGGATTAGGCTCCATGTGTGAGCCTGTCCATGTTTTCTTCTTTTAAATTAATCTGTGGGAACTGTGGTACTTTAACACAATGGAATACTACTCAGCAATTAAAAACGAGAAAATCATGAAATTTGCAGGCAAATGGTGGGACCTAGAATCGATAATCCTGAGTGAGCTATCCCAAAAGCAGAAAGACCCACATGGTATATACTTACTTATATAGACCTATAAAATAGGATAAATATACTAAAATCTATACACCTAAAGAGGATAAACAAGAAAGAGGACTCGGGGTAAGATGGCCAATTCTCACTTAGAAAGACAAATGGGATGGACATTGGATGTAGGAGAAAACAAGTAACAGGACAGGAGCCTACAGCAGAGGGCCTCTAAAAGACTCTACCTAGCAGTGTATCAAAGCAGATATTAAGACTCATAACCAAACCTTCAACGGAGTGCAGAGAATCATATGAAAGAAGGGGGAGTTAGTAAGACCTGGAGAGTACAGGAGCTTCACAAGGACCAAATATATCGGGGCACAGGGGTCTTTCATGAGACTGTTTCTCCAACCAAGGACCATGGATGGATATAACCTAGAACCCCTGCTCGGATATAGCCCATGTAGCTCAGTGTCCAAATGTGTTCTCTAATAAGGGGAACAGGGACTATTCCTGACATGAACTCAATGGTGAGCTCTTCGACCTCCCTCCCCAAGGGAGGAGCAGCCTTGCTAGGCCACAGAAGAAGACATTGCAGCCAGGCTTGAAGAGACTTGATAAGCTAGGGTCAGATGGAAGGGGAGGAGGTCCTCCCCTATTAGTGGACTTGGAAAGGGGCAGGGAGAAGATGAGGGAGGGAAGGTGGGATTGAGAGGGAAGAAGGGAGGGGGCTACAGCTGGGATACAAAGTAAATAACCTGTGATTAATATAAAAAATAAATTTAAAAAAAATTAATCTGTGGGAATGTGTGCTCGCAGAGTATGCTGTGGTAGTTCAGTCCTGCATACAGCATGCCAAGATCAGATGGGGGGGGGGGGCTTCTTTCACTCAGACACGTGTGTGTGTGTGTGTGTGTGTGTGTGTGTGTGTGTGTGTGTGTGTTGGGATCAAAGTCTTTCCTACAAGTAATCCTTATTTGTTTGTTTACTGTTAGCGTATGTAGATGATTTGCCTGTGTGTATGCATATGGGTAGAATCCTCGGAGGCCAGAATCAGGCATCAGTCCTCCTGGGACTGGAGCTACAGATGATTGTAAGCTGCCATGTAGGCACTGGGAATGGAACCTGAGTCCTCTGGAAGAGGCTGTTGAGCCATTTCTCAAGCTACATTTTCTGCTAGCGTTTTGAAAAGTAGTTAATCGTTGTCAACTCTAGTTATCCTGCTGAGAGACAGCACTGTAAGAGATCCCTCCGACCTAGCTGCACCCCGTGACCCAGCCTTTCTCCTGACCCGCCCCACCTTCCCAGTTTCTGGTGGCTATGGTCCCGCCCTTCTCTGAAACAAACATGTTGATGCTGAGAAACGGTTGACTATTACAGCCACATCTAGGAAGCTGTTGAGTCACATACCACCTTTTCCAATTCCCAGAGCAAGAAACAACCTTCCTTCTCAAACCGCACCCGTTTCTGGTTCCAGGAAGCGGTACTAAGAATGCCCTACTACTCTGAGCCAGCCTAAATACCTGGTGTCCCTTCTCCTGCTGAAGTAAGGCCAGTTGGTGCCTTTCTTTCTGTTTTTTTCCTCACCCAGAGTCCAAACAACATCTTGTCTCCTGCCGAACAAATATTTAAGTAATAAACCAATGAATTAATTCCTTAATCGCTCAGAAAAAAAATAGGCCGAGGAATTCAAACCGCACAGGCTAACATCCTGATAACTCTTGACATCACATTTCCTGCTTGCTGCTTCTTGCATAATCTACTCACTACACATGCTTCCTATAGGCTTCTTACCACCAGCACAAACCAAACCTTTAAAAGCAGATGGGTGGTCACTTTACAAGCAATTGCCAGGGCCTAAAACCTAACCCCAACCCACCTTATCCACTTAGCACAGATCCAGGCAACTTTGGGAGCAGAAGACTATCCTTAGTCTAGGCCAATTTCTACCCTCACCCCCACACACATCCCTGCAAGACCAGGGCTGTGCTCATCTTTCCTGTGCCTGCCACGAGGTCTCTTCTGTGAATTCTGGAGATCCATAAGACCCTTTAGACAAAGCATCTGGTGGCTGAGCATACCCCTAAATGGTGGTTATTGTGATTATATTTAATGTCTCAATGCTTGGAACCCTGTCACACATTACCAGCTCAGAGCCAGAGAATGCATGCTCCTGCTTTGAGTCCTTCACTCAAACTGTAAGACCTGTTTCCTGCTTGTGCTCTCCAAACCCAATGTATTAAAATACATTAATGGATCAGTGCATAGCCCCTCAGCACTGAGTATAGAGTTGGTCTTGTGCTGCCTCTAAGGAAATGATGCTAACAAGACCCACTAATTCAAGGAAAAGACCCACTATGTGTTTGCTGTGTATCTTTGTGACACTAGGTTCACCAGTTCAACGGGACTGCAGACAGATGATCTGTGGGATAGAAATCTAGTCAGGGGCTGGGGATTGCTCCAGGGATTGGACAAAGGACTTCCTTGGAGCAATAGCTATCAGAGCCAAAGGGTTAAGGACCAATCAGTCATATTACAAGGCATCCCGCAGAGGCCTAAAACATCCAATGGTACCAAACACGAATGTTTCTAAATGTTCCCAGGTAACTCTCATTCACATCACAACAATTTTTTGCCTTCGCATTATTATAAGCTGAGATTTTAACAATGGAACAGAAAAGAATGCAGCCTCGGGGAGCTCTTACAGTCTATGGGGTATAGAGGAAAAATAAACTGAAGAAATAACCAAATTCTCCTTATCTAAGGGGTCTGCCCACACACTCTGAGTGGCTGAGACGTTGTTCTGAACCCTTCTTATACCAAGTTTTCCTTTCTATCCATCTCTGTGAAGTTTAGCTTATAAACCAGACATAGCAAGAGACTAAGAAATTGAAACAATCACTGTAATATATACAGGGGCTGGGTGAATGGCTCAATGAATAAAGTACTTGCCATTCAAACATGAGGATGTAAGTTTGCTCCCCAGAAGCCAGGTAAAAAGGCAGGTATGGTGGTGTGTCATTGTGTGACAATTCCTGGAGAGAAATATCTACTCCCCTTAGATGGGGAACTGGCAATAGACCGAATGAAGGATGCCCAAGCAGCTCGGTGGACCAGTGATCTTTAGTGAAGTCACTCACAGGAATATTGCTGAAAGGTGATTACATGAGCAGAAATGACTCAAAGACAGCCGCATCACCAAAGCACCCCCAGCATGAGTGACAGTTCACAACAGCTGGAGACTAGAAGCACGCTGCACAGCTGGCAGCTCAACATATCGGGGAGCACTCTTTCCAAGCCTCTCCCAGGCAGGGCTGCTCTTTTCTGAGCAGTTCCACTGATCTCTGTTCTTTCCAGGACGCTCAGCTGGTCTCTACTTCAAGGTAACTAGTCTGGGAACATCCCTTATATCAGGGCATTTTGTCACAGCAATACAAAGGTAATTAAGGCAGAAGTTGGCAACAGGGGGTGGGCCATGGCTGTGACAGGCCTGACCATGCTGGGTTTTGGTGGAACACGAAGGACTCTGAGACTTAGCACTAGGAAAGGGGTTGAACATTGTAAGAGGAGCCATACCGGCAGGAGCTTGGAAGACAATGGTGCTAAGAACTGTGCAGAGTGTAAGGTCCCGTTCAAGGGGTCTCAGAGGGTAACAATTAGCAAGCGGGATAGAGACCTTTCTTAGGTTTATTTTGGCAAAGAGAGTGGCTGCTTTCTGCCCTTGCCCTAATCATTCGTCTGAGGTCAAATTGAAGAGTACTAATTTCCTTGGTAGAGGAGGTTTCAAGACAGCCCATATGACTCTGATACATGGTTGTCAGTGATCACTCTTTCGAGGTGCTGAAACGAAAAGGTACAAATAGGTCAAAACTACACACAAAGTGTAGCTTGGAACAGGGGGCCATGGAGTGCACCAGGAAGCACAGTGTTGCACTCATGGCTTGTGCTGAAAGATATGAAAAGATTGAAGAGGAGACTGACCTGAAACTGAATAAAGGGAGAGGTTTTCTTGGAGCAAGGATCTGTCCAGTGCACCTTCCAAGTCTTGAAAATCAAAGGCCTAACAAAATTTCTGCCCTGCAAAAGGAACAGCAAATCAAAGCTTCTACAAATGTGATTAAAGGGTGCCAGGGTCTGCCTAAGTCGGCAGTCAGACTTGGCTGGGTTGTCCATGTGGTCTGAGCCTGAGAGTCATGAATGACGTGTGAGTAAGGAGTTCTAGAATCTTCCTGTGCTGTTTGGGAGAGCCATGGAGGCCAGGTGCGGTGGTTTGCACGAGAACAGCCCATGGACCAGGATGAAACTTTTCAATGCTTGATCCTCGCTTACTAGGACTTGGGTGGGGTTAGATGTGCTCTTGTTAGAGTGGGTGCGGCCTTGTTGGGGGAGGTGTGTCACTGGAGGTGGGCTTTGAGGTTTCAAAAGCCCACTCCATTCTCAGTCAGAGCTTTACATCCTCAGCTACTGCTCCCCCACCCTGTGCCTGGTCAGTGTCCTTTCAGAGCAATAGAACAGTAAACAAGGCACTGTGGAAAGGGAGCTCCCCACATGGAGGCTCTGAGAAGCCATTTCATGAAGCTGTGAAGGCAAAGCCTGGATTTCACTGGAGATCCCAAGGTGTCAGATGTACCAAAGACGTGGGAAACCTGCCCAGGAGAGGCTCACACAGGGAACGGGACCAGCAAAGGGACATAGTGTCTTATCAGCCAGCAAAGGTGGAAGGAAAGGGCCATCGAAGCCCTTTGACATCAGATGAGCCATGGGATTCAGAGTTTGCCCTGCTGGGGTTTTTGCTTTGGTCTGGTATTTCTTCACCATGCCCCCTGCTCTTTTGGAGCGCTAATGCATATTCTTTGCTAGTGTGCATTGGAAATACGCAATTTCCCTTTTAATTTTACAGGGTGTTACAAGTAAGAGACCGCTTGGAGTCTCCGAAGAGGCTCTGGACTTTTAAGTCATATTAAGACTGAAAGGCTATGGGAACTTTGAAGTTGAGCTTGACACACTTGGCATTGTGATATGGCCACAAGCCTGTGGGGGTCAGGGAGGAGAAGGTGGTGGTTTGAGTGTGAATGGCGCCATAGGCTCATGTATTTGAATATTTGGTCCCCAGTTCGGGGAAATGCTTCGCAGGGTTAAGAGTTGTGATCTTGTTGAAGGGAGGGATTTGAGGTTTTAAAAGACCGTTACCTGTGCTCACTTGCTCCCTGCCTCATGGTTGTAGATATGGTACAAGCTCTCAGCTCTTCCTTTGCTCCACCATCACGGACTCTAATTCTCTGAAACCATAGCCAAATTAAATGCCTTTATAAACTGCCATGGTGTTTTATCACAGCAATAAAAAATGTAAGCAAAGCAGAAAACACACACACATGTTCTGTGCATTAATGAAAAGCTTTGCCCAGTTGCCCATGGGGCAGAGTAAGTGTACATTCAGAACATTAGCCAGCAAAAATGAAACTAAATAAAGATAAATAAATAAAGTTTCTGAAAGAATACACATATTCTTCTACACAAACTACAAGCAATGACTTCTCCTAATGGGTCATACCAGCTCTCGGTTTTGCCTTGCTTTTGTTCATGTTGTGATCTAGAATTACTTGGAATTTCTCATAGTGAGGGGAGGGGGGAATCGGCATTCTTCTTTCAGTGTTCGGGCTTCTGAAGGTCTTCATCCAATCCTGACTTGGCACCAGGTACAGTCTTGGGTCAGGGCCAGGCCTAGGGTGATGGTGACCCTTCTTGAGACATAGAAGGTTCTCCGGAAGGTCCCTAGGCCTTGAGTACCTAACTGACATGTTTGGCGAACTCATTAATTCAAGGCATGTGACCGGGGTGCTGATATGTTAATACATTCTTGTTTTAAGTAGAATTTTTGCATTTTAAAAGACTTGCTTTGGAGTCCAAGGTCTAAGAACATACAGAAATATCCTGTTCGACATTTCAGGCTCTGAGGTAGATCTTCCAGCAGAGAGGCCTGCTTCTCGGTCGGGGAGGGGTGCTGATTTTCTGGCAGCTTCCACCGTGTGCAGTATAGGTGGCCCAGTTCTCATGCCTGCCTTTGTAGGCAGAGTCTCAGAGCTCTGTGATTCCCCAGCCCTTTGTGGACCTGAGGCCTTCACTAGCACAGAAACCTCCCCCCTCAACACAGTTCCCAACCCACGCTGGCTCCTGACGTGCTAAGGCACTTACTAATGTAAAACTGAGAAATCAAAGTCAAGGCCAATCTCACTGTTACCTTCAGGGTCCTACTGGAGCGGCAGCTCACATGCTAGTGGCCACATGCTAGTAGGACTCCCCTGAGGTCCGTAAAGCTGCTTTCTCATAAGCATTTTCAGTTAAAGCATGCGATCCTGTAAACATTCTGTTCTCTGTGGCAGTTGGTACACTCAAGGTGTATTAAAGGAACCGGGCCACTTCCAGCTCGGTGTGTTATTAATAGCTGGGGATTATTTCCTCCCCGTTCTCACGTGTGAAAGAGCAAGCAAGGGGGGGTGGGGATGTTTACTTGCATAGCAAGAGTTACTGCTTAACCAAGCGGCACTCAGCGTGTTTGATAAGAGCCCTGAAAGTAAGAAATGTATTTGCCGCTCCCCCCCACACACTGGAAGTTACCAATTAACTTATTGAAAAGCATAGAGATGTGCGGCCTGATTCCACAAAGGTTCTAGAAAAGAAAGGGAAAAGAAGAAGAAAAAGACATTTACCTGCTGCTTGCTTCTTGTCAGCAGCTGGCTGTGGCTCACGGAGAACAAGGAAAACTTGCTCAAATAATTTCTCGGAAGGCAGCAGGCAGCTGCCATTTTTTAGTAAAAAGCAGTTTATCTGTTGGAATGAGAGACAGGTGGACAGCAACAGCAAACTAACAATTCCTTCATGCAGACCAACCTGAAAGACTGCCTTGTTCTGCATTAACAGCACGGCCCTGCACCTGCCTGGAACTCATTGCTTACCTCAGCTTTGATCAAGCCCCTGAGCCCTTCCCAGCCAGGCCTTCCATGCACTTCCTTGTAGAATCAGGCTTTAGCAAGGACCCTGCTAAGTTTGCCTTCACCGGAAACCGGCAATCACAAAATCCGAATCCATCTTGTTATCCAACTGACCCTGTTCCTCATCTCCCATCCCTCAGGGGATATCCCACCTCGCAGGCCTATCTCTAGCAAGAATCATAGTAGGGTGGCTTCCCAGGATCTCCTCCTACCCCTAGCGTTTGCTCGGACTCTATTTGCATTCTCCGTCCATCCTGCTCCTTGGCATAAATGCCCACTTGCCCAAGCTGTGTTCAGGTGTGGTCTTCACTGTGATCCCCTCCACCCCATCTCAACAGTCCTCGATGAATCTGTTTGAAGCTGTTTGCTGTCCAGCCTTAGTTGTCCAGTACCACACACAGAGGTCCATGTAGAAATTCACAATGAATTGAGCTGTGATGAGAACAAAAGCGAGATGGAGGAACGAGTGTCTTAAGGTGACTCAAAGATTCACCTGTTTCTCTATGGGTAATCAGGTATCCCCAAGACAAGCCTTTTCCCCTGAAAGTCTATCTCTGGGGCAGGTAAAATGGAATTTCTTCTGGGTCTGGGCTTTAGGTATCTTAACATCTAGTGACACAACGTGGGAAAAAGAGATGGGCATGAGATGGCTGTTGTCATATGCCCTCAGAGGTGCTTATAGCCATTCACTTTGAAGGACAGCTTGTAGAAACAACAACGATACATCTTAAGAAGCAAAGTTAATGGCCATGGCACACAGTGCCCAACCTGGCCTCTGCTGGCCTGGGCTAGCAGGCCATAGGATATGTACCTTAAAGGAACTAAACCGTGCTTGGTCTGAGCCATTGAAACTGAACGCCTTTTCAAATATCCTTTCATGATTTTCTTCCCTCCTGTGTTTAAAATTGCTTTTTAAAACCTTCTCTGTTATCTAAGGGGGCTGTGACTCTCAAAATGTCACCATCATCCTTCGATCCATTTTATTCATGTTGAGTATGAGGCTTTAATATGTAACATATTCATGGAGAAAACTGCTTTGTGAGATTGCTTTGGGGCCCCCTCTGTCACAGAATTCTACTTCTCTGTTTGTCTAGGTGTGGTTCTTTGTTTCTACATTTATAAAGAAAAAAAAAACTACTTTTCTTTTTTTAAAGGGGGTTTCACAAGCTTGTTGTAAAGCCAGGGAAAACCCCTCTCTGCATCCAAAAAGGTATCAGTGGGCTGAGGGGGAAAGTCAGGAGTAAATAAAAAAGTAATTGAAGGAGGAAAGGGATGTAAATTTGTAACCCAGCTTATCTGATTACGGAGGCTGCTGAGCATCTATTTCTGAGGTCTGGCTGGCTGTTCCTTTCCTGTTGCTGTGCTCTCTTTCTCC
This sequence comes from Psammomys obesus, assembly GCF_907164565.1. Classification (NCBI taxonomy): domain Eukaryota; kingdom Metazoa; phylum Chordata; class Mammalia; order Rodentia; family Muridae; genus Psammomys; species Psammomys obesus. The sequence goes on along the minus strand of NW_026585643.1, from coordinate 4,024,629 downwards.
TCCTCTTCCACTTCCTTCTCCTCCTCCTTCTGCCTTTCCTCTTTCTCCTCCTCCTTTCCCTGCTCTCCAGGAAGACTTGAGGAGAAACCAAGACGTTTGGGACTATGAAGATGACGTATCCTGGCATAGGTCATGAAAAACCAATCAACGCCTTCTGTAGGGAGACCCTTGCATGCTCCACCACCGCATAGCCCTTCCAGGCTCAGCCTGCCCTGGGTTTCACTAGGTGTCTATGCAAAGTGATGGGCAGCTGTACCTCCAGCCTGGCATCTGCCTCCACGGCTCCCAGGAGTCCAGTCCATTCCTCACCACACTCCATCTACCCTGGCTCCAGACAGTTGCCTTTGCCTCAGCCCCCAGGTCTAAGCCGTTTTGCTGCTCTAAAGCTTGGCTTGTATTTTTCAACTAAGTTTATCATCCTTGCCTTTCCCCTCTTCCTTTGCTCATTTTTCTTTGTTCTTGGATAGCATTCATGTGTACCATCAAAGTCTACTGCCAAGTCAGTGTCTTATAAATTAGCACAAACATGGATGTTCACTTACAGATGCAACCTGGCTTCCTGGGGCTGCCCCAGCTTCTGCCCCACTGCAAACCGGGGTCTTAAGATGGTCACTCGACAGCCCCCAAGCTTTTGCTGACACTGACCAAGACCTCCCAATTTATTTTCCAAACTCATTCTCTTTCAAGAAGGTCCAAGTCTTCCTCAGCAACCTATAGCATCTACCGCTTTGTTTGCTCCAGCTCCTGATACCCAAACATCTACGAGGGCTGGAGAGCCCACAGAGAATCCACAAAAGGCCTGCCGCCCCCAGAGCTACGGCAACTGCAAAGCGGTACCTAGCTGTGTGTGCCAGTCAAAGCTGGCCTGCGAGGAGAATAGTGAAGCCTGTGCCAAAGAGCTGCCCCTCCCTCCCTCTGGGTATCAAACTACTGCCATCCAGTGCCTCCTGTGGCAAGAGAAGCCACTGTGCTTGCTGCTGTGCTTGCTGGCCTCTAGGACACCATATTTTGCATCCTAGCCTCACTTCCTCCTGCCTTTTCTGGAGCTCATCAGTAATGCCCAGCATGCAGTGCCTTAGAGCTATAGGCTCTTCATAGGATGTTTTTCCAGTGCTGAGCATTTCCTACTGTGCCGAGACTCGCTGAATGACAGCTCAATGCACACTGAATGGCAGACCCATCAGTCAGCCCAAAAGCCTGTATCCTCTTGGTTTTTCTTTAAAACAGTCCTGACAAAGTGACCACACAAGCCTTGTAGACAAACTTGACCCCGTCTGGATTCCTGGAGGCTTGCTACATGTGAAGCACCTGGACTCCTTGCTGCCATATTGTCCCTGTGTGGAGTGTGAGAAAGCTACAGGCCTCCCCTGTTTGTACCTCCATCCGTCCCACACTGTGAATGCCTTAGTCATAGTCCTTGGAACCAGAAGTGTTTTAGATTTGGGGTATTGTTGTTTACCAGTTTTCCTATATTTTCAAAACACCGGGAGTAAGGACCTGAGTCTAAACATGAATTTTGTTTGTATTTCATATTTGCATTACATTTACAGCCTGGAGGTATTTTTATGCAATGGTTTAAATAATTTTGCACATGCAATCAAGTTTCAAGGTATATAATTTTCCCACTGTGGTGTCACATCAGCATTTAAAACTTTTAGATTTGGAACAATTTTGGATTTGGAATTTTTGGGTTGGGATACTTGTATTAGATTTTAAAATATGATTCTACTCTTTGGCACAACTGTGTTCAAAGAGAACCAAGGATTAAGTTAAAAGTTAACACAGGAATGAGGCAACAATCTGGAATTGCTAAAAATCTTAGCTCAAGATTTCTTAAAGGCTAGAGGACAAAATTAGGCATCACCCCTGGTGAAGGCCTCTCTGGCTGTGCCACCACAGGGCAGAAAAACAGAAAGAGAACTGACCCAATGCAGAACAGACCACAGGAGACAGGAAGGCAGAGGGGTTTGAGGTTAGGCTCACTGACATTATAAAAGCCCACGCACTGCATAGTCCTTTCTTATCCTGTATCCCACATCCCCAACGGCCTTAACATCTCCCATAGGCCCCACCGCTTCTCCTTATTACCCTATTGGGGACCAAATTTCCAACACAAGAACCTGAGGGACATACTCAAACCACATCTATATATCTATACGTATTACGGCATCAAATGCTGCCTAAAAGAAGGATCCCCACCCGGCCCACCCTCACCTCCACCCCCACCCCCACCCCCACTCCCACCCCCATTCCTGGGGTCGATAAGAAGTATTCCTCCATGCTGGGCCTAAAGAGCACAAAGCCCCAAATAAAGCAGTCCGTGGCTTCTCCTTTACGCCTTAGGCACCTGGTCACACTGCTAGTCTAAGTCAGATCAGGTGACCGGAGGACAAGGTCTAGAACCCTCCCCTCTGCGATGCGGAAAGTGAGCCTCGGAGTGTTTGGCCAGCCCCTGCGCCCACCACAAAGGGAAAGCCGGGTTAATTTTCAAAATGCTCCTCTTTGGTCAGATCTGAAGGCCTAATCTTGCTGCCCCTGGCCCTGCGTATTCTGGCATGGAGACTTGGACCAGATTCTTGGGCCACATCCTGCTCTGATGATTAGAATCTGACTCTTTGGCCTCTGGTCCCACATCCAAAAGCCTAAACAATAGGCTTAGATTTTTCACTTAACTGTTGATTTGGCTCATTCCATCCTAAACTTGCCAACTGGTTCCCCCGCTCAAATGCTTGCACCAAGCAGGATAATCAACAGTTGCCTGACTCGTGGACCAGGTTTCTGAGGTTAGAGAATGTAAGCGCTTATTTTTTTCCTATTTACAAATACATAAGACACATAATTAAATCACACTAACAATTAATCATTTCGAAGTTGCCCTCTATCTAATATTTCTCACATCTACTGGGTCCCTATACAAATAACTAATTCAGACACGAGCAGAGAAAACCATATATCCTTCCTAGAGTCCATTTAAAAAAAAAAAAAACATTATAATTGATTCGCTTACATTTTGACATTGTATTTCTGAGGTGTTAGATGACAAAAATACAGTCACACACCTTTCTAAATTTAAAATGAACTCCAGCTTCCTCAAAGTCCTGTTTCTTTTACTTCCTTCCCCTACCCAAAAGCCTCTCTCTATTGGTTATGCAATCACTGTAACCCCATTCAGAGCACGATGCTGCCAGCATCAGATACGGACACTTCACAGACTTCTGTTTTTCTCATATTAGTCCAATTTCTAATCCCCACTCAAGCAGAGAGAGATAAAGAGATCGGAGGCACTGAAGAAAGACACTATTAAGCTAAGCCCATTCAATTAGACCATTACTGTAACCTCCACGTTCTCATTTAGCCCTCACAGGAGGCCTTGCCAGGACTAACTCTACAACAAACAAGTATATATCTTGTTGGAACTGTGCAAAAAGCTGGAATCAAATACATGTTTAGTGTAAGCTAAATTCTACGAGTGTCCCTGTTAAACACTGGAGAATTCTTTACATAGATCCCAGCCCTGATCGGAGGCGAGAAAGCAGGGGGATGTTTTCTTCATTTCCTTCCTCGATTCAATTTAACCCATCAGCAAGAGAGATTATGGAGATGGAACTCAGCCCACTGGTTAAGAGGACATATCCTGTGCCATGTGCAATGGTCCAGGGCTATTCTCCAACAGAGACCAGGCGTATCAAGAGTTCAAGGTCACCTCCACTGTGTAGTGAGCTAGAGACCAGCTAGGGATAAAGATGGCCCTGGGTATCCCATACTGTTTGATATTGTATATGTCAAATAAACAGTCTGGGTTCTGGAGTCAGAACTCTTAGGTCAGAATCCCACCACATATTTAAGAGTTTTCTGATTACTTGAAGTGCCGGGGTCCCCTCACCTACAGAATGGAGAAGCTGCAGGGTTCCCATCTTGTAGGAAGGTGAGCACACTAAATGAATTAAGGTTTTTCTAATGCTTAAAAATAAACAGAATCTGGGTGCAGTGGTGCACACCTGGAATCCCAGCACTCAGGGAGGCAGAGACAGGCAGATCTCTGCAAGTTTGAGGCCAGCCTGATCTACAAAGGGGGTCCAGAACAGCCAGGGCTACACAGAGAAACCTTGTCTCAAAACACCAAAATACATACATACATACATACATACATACATACATACATACATACATACATAAATTGGTGAATAAATAGAAGAAATTAACTGCGACTTTGGGCATAAATGATCTGCAGCCTTTGGGACAGTCAGCGCCTGCTTAGGACCATGAAGAACGGTGTGGACTGAGAACTGAGCACTGCCGCAGCAAACCCCAGGGCGGCAAAGACAAGGTCCACAAGTGGAAAATTTCATACCATGACCTTTCGCATTGTGCACAAAATTACTTAAATAGTGTATATAATTATCTACAAGCTATGTGTATAAGGGCATGCATAAAATATAAACACGTTTTGGGTTCAGACTTGAGTTAGAGCCCCCAAGGTATCTCATTATAGACGTGCAAATATTACAAAATTTGAAAGGTAAATCTAAAAACAAAACACTCCTAGACCCAAAACGTACAGATAAGGGATACTCAACCTGTACAAAGAAATGCATAACAACTATTAAATAATTATTGGTTTTTGATAGTGGCTATGGGTGTTCAGTGACAGTAGTGTTTACTTTAAAACAGACAAGAGCAATAAAGCCCTTTGAGCTGATAAGGTGAGCTAATATTTACACGGTAAGCCATAAAGACCAAAGCTATTTTACTCTCAGCAGTGGTTAGATTTAAACCAATATCAAAGCAGAGAAATAATCCATTCTCTCAGCACTTCCACTTCTAAGTTCCAAATCTGCTCAGATGGAAGTTGTGAGCAAATAAGATTAATCTCAGTGTTTCTGTCTTGTTAACTGTTGAACAACGATGAGGACGATACATAACGATGCTCTCACCTTGAACCCTCAAGTGTCAAGACTGGAGATTCAGCACACTGGAAGTCAGTGACATCTTTATTATTTTGACTGTTTTCTAGCCATGAGAATCCAACCCAAGGCCTCTCACATGCTAGCACGTATCTGACCAGTGAGGCATAGAACCCCAGCCCTTCCTAACTTTTTCTGAAATTGGAAGTCTATTTTCAAGTATCCACTCTTTTCAAGAGCTCATTGTGTACCTGAAATGGAAATAGGAAGAAATATATAAAAGAGCTCAGTGAAAAAAACAAACCAGGATGAGAAATCACAAGCTACCTGCTTTTGAGGACTTCACTGTCACACTGGCCAGCCAAGTAGGCTTGCACATTTGAGACAACCTGAGAGTGTTATTAATGACACATGCATTGGAACACAGTCCAAGAATGGAGTCATCTGAGGATTCTGAGTGCTTGTGAGACAGTGTCAAGAGAGGTCAAAAGTCTTGCAACTTCAGTTTCTTCAAAGCACAGAACTGTTCTTGGAATGTGCTTTTGTGCCTCTGCCCCAACTGTAGTGTACAGGAGTGATACGCCTCTATAGAAAAACACATTCTGGCCACACGCAACTTGTCCTTGTGATTGCACACTTTACTCGGGTGACTCTTCTTGGCCTTCAGAGTAGAAATTGCCCGATGCTCTGAATAAAGTTGTCTACTTCTTTGTCGGCTCCATTCTCCCAGATGCCACCATCAGCATGGCAGCAAACAAGTGGCAGCACGAATTATGAGATAATGGAGTGAGGGCCCTCACTGAAAGTGAGTGAGAATAATGGGACACAAACCAGGAAGGCTTTGCCCAATGTGCATCTTGTTTGCCTGTTTGTTTCTTTGTCTGGTGGGTTTTTGTTGGTTTGCTTGGTTAGTTGGCTTGGTTTGGTTTGGTTTTGGCTTTTTAAGACAGGATTTCCTCTTCATAGCCTTGGCTGTCCTGGACTCACTTTGTAGACCAGGCTATCCTAGAACTCACAAAGATGTGCCTGGCTCAGCTTCCCAGAGTGCTGGGATTACAGCCTACCTCATGTGGCTGCCTTTTCTTTTTAAGAAAGGAAGAACACAAGTATAATCGCTGGTTTCCAGAAAAAAAGGAAATCTAGATGCAGATGTATGGGACAGAGTCTGAAAAAATATATATTGAAGGGACAATGATAATGAGCAGGAAAGATCCCTGTTCAATTTTGGGTCATGGGCATTAATCCAGACTGTTACTAAAATGTTCAAAGAAGATAAGGAGGATATTAATCACAAGGAAGAGATGGCTAATTGCTTAAATGAGTATAAACTGCATGGTAAAACCTTCAAATTAATTTTAAAGGGGGTGGGCAAAAGAAAAAGAAGATTTACTCCATTCAAGCAGAATGGAAAGTAAAAACAGCACCACTGACAGCTATGCCAGCGATGGTGAGGACTCCCCCGGTTCCCTCACTGGAGCTTCCTTTAGGTATGTGTCCTTCACTGCCTGAAAAGGACCCTGATGCATGAGGTGAAGAAATTGACAGTCAATCTAGTACTGAATTCCCTCCACTTCCTGATGAGGATTTATAAGAGCCTATAAAAATTATAAGCTTACAGCCTAGGCTATCTAAGACTCTACAGAGGGAGGGGGGAGAAGAATTCATTTCCCAATTTCTCCCTGGCCTCATGAGTTGCACTTGGCATTTCCAGTGCAATTTCAGCAAAATCAAAATATTTACCTAATTATGCACTAACCAATCTATTTAAAACTCTAAGAGAGGAGGTGTTTAGCAGTCCTCACATATTATCTAGAGAGGCAAGCCAAGATCTATAGCTATATTTGAATCAGAGTAAAAAGAGGCATTTGTGAATCCAGTGGACACTTCGCTGCATTTAAATGTATTTATTTCCCCACTAAACTGTCTCCTACAGGTATTATAGCACAAGACTACAAACCTTTGAAATGGATTTATTTACACCACAGGGACCAGAGAATGCTAACTGCTTACTTAATTCTTCTTGCTCAATTAGTAAATCGGGGGAGAAGCCAATGTCAACAATTATGTGGATTTGATCCTTGCTGTATTATATTACCCTTAATTAACAGTCTGTTTTTAAGAATGCTACAGGATTCTATGGATTTTCAAATTTGATTTACAGATTACTGTGGAAGGATAGAAAATCATTATCCAGCTGGCAAGCTATGGGAGTGTCTCACACAAACTGAATTTGTGATCACAAAAATTGTCCAACCTTCTCCCATTCCACAAGTGGATACTTATGTTATTGTTGGCTCATCTAATGGTATAAGGGTGGATTCATGGTCCAGGTAGTCATCAATCCATTACGATTTCTTTTTCCTCAGTCCAACAGGCAGAACTTGCTGCTTTGATTCAACTATTATGGTGAATTCATAAACTCTTAAATACATCTCAGATTCTGCTTATGTGTAGGATTATTTTTCCAGCAAGACTCATCCTTGTGCACACTCTAACCTGCTTGGTTTTGTTGAGGACAGAAATAAGAATGCTGATACATTAGCCTGTCCTATTTTTACTTCTCCGGAAGAAAATTGGAAAGGGGTGTGTATCTGTCATTGCAGATGGAAACACTGAACACTATGGATTCCTCTTCAGCTCCTCCTGCTTGGAGCCATCAAGGACGAAGGTGGAGGGTGAGGTGACAGCAAAAGTCACGAGAATGACTCTGTGTTTATGACTGGACCTTGGTCTGTAATAGATCACTCATTCATCTGAAGAAGGACTTTAATTTTTTCCTTGGGATTTAAATTGCTTCCTATGTGCATAGGACATCAAAACACTTGTATCCCTATTAAAGGCAAATATGGGCTTATATTTTAAGACACTAGATCACTAACCCTATGGGTCTCTTTTCAAGCTGTTCTCTAGATTTCTAGAGAATCAATATAATAATGTAACTAGTAGAACATCTAATTGGTTACATTAGTAACTAATAAATCCATAGTTTGGATCTCTGTTCTTGGTGGCAAAATATTACACACAATGCTCACTGTTCTAAAATTAGGGTTATAATTTACTTGCTTATAAGATACTCATGCATCATGCTTAGATTTATCTACAACATCTCAAATTAAAACCACTCCGGATATCCTGCTATTAAAAAGTTGTTGTTGTTTTTTTAAAAAGTTGGGGTCGGGTGATAGATGTCAGAACAGAATCCAGGAACATAGTTGTGTGAGAATTCTGAGAGCTTATGAGAAAACTCCAAGAAAACGAGACAAGTCTTGTGACCTCAGTTTCTTCAAAACACAGAATTGTTCTCGGAATGTGCCTTCCCACCCCTCCCTACTGTAGTGGACTTCAGTTTACTTGAGCTATTGCTAGTCATAAGCCTCTATGGATAAACATGTTTTTGCCACATGAGGCTTATTGTTGTGATTGGACACTTTACTCATGTGACTCTTCTAAAACCCCCAGGGTATAAACTGTTGGATGCTCTGAATAAAGTGGGCTACTGCATGAGACTTTAGCCTGACTCATCTTTGGACTCCGCTCTCCCCAGTTCACACCACCAACTAGAGTGGTAAAGAATGTCAGAGTTGCATTAGTTACTTTTCAGTCTGTGATAAAATTCCCTGACAAACACAGGGAAGAAAGAGTTTATTTCGGCTTACGGTGTCAGAGGGATGAAGTCTGCTGTGGCAGTAAAAGACATGGCAACTATCAGGGAAGGTATGGGGACAGCAGGAAGCTGGCTGACCACATTTTATCTGCACACAGGAAGCGAAGAGTGGGACCAGGATGTAAAAGCTCAAAGATCACCCCCAGTGATGTACTTCCTCCAGCAAGGTCCCCCTTCCTCCAGCAACCTCCCCAAATATCACCACCAACTGGTGACCAAGTATAGGGGCGGGTGTTCCTTATCAAACCTCAACAAAGTCTGGACAATAGAGATAAGCCTTAGAGCATATAGAGGAACAGCCACCTCTCCACTCTCTGCCTCTACAGGGAGACACTTACCAGTCTTATACCTGGTTATTTTCCTATTTTGTGCATATAGGTAAATCTAAATAAATTACACGTGTTTCTACCTCTGAATTTTGCAGGTGTAGACAAAGTTCAGTTGGTATCCCTCACCCAGCCCCTGAAACACGTGTGCACCTTTCCCTCCTGCCATCTCCCATTTGGGTTACATTGCAATCTGGGTCCAGCCGGTACTGATGATTTTGATCTCAGACCTCTGTAAACGTGACCCACAGAGGATGTGGTACAAGACTTTCCTGACTCGTCCTAATGCCAACCTTTCTTTTTTTTTTTCAATAGTTGCAAATATATTTATTACAATTTACAGATTAGTTAATAATTATATACAAATATAATCGGAGCTATAAAATCTCCACTAGTTACATTTGAAATCACTGATCTGAAAAAGCCAACTCAGAAATCTCATTCCCAAACTCCACCTTCCTTAAATTATAAAAAATAAAATCTGGTAGTTTTGATCTCAAGTTACAGCAGGGTTGCCACATTTCAGCACTTACAAATGCAGACCCCCCCTGTACAGAGCCTCTCACAGGCTGTACAATCCTTAAAGCACCATTGGAAGACCTGAGTGTGTATTCCGCTGGAACTGCCATGCCTCGCCTTGCTTTGGAGGTGTGCTTTCCTTAGGAGCGGCCTTAACATCTAAGACTGGGATGGCAATGGCAGTAATTTTTTCTCCTTTGGTCAATTTGTGAAGACCCTTCTGTCTGGCCACCATCTGACCACATCTGCAGGCGGCCAGGGCACCAGACTATTTTAACCAGTCGTGTACTCATTCGAGAGTGAAGGTGGAAGCTGGGACAGATTTCAAACACCCATGAATGTACAGATGTCCCATTCCTTGCAAATATACAAGTGTGTGAATCACAAAACCTAAATGTCTGAAATCAAGTGTTAAGCTGCAGTCTGGTTTTAAGAGAATTTTCTATGTATTGTCACGGTTTTTCTTCCTAAGTCAACATGCCTGCTTTCTAAACAACACAGCTTCTAAACTAGCCTGTTTCCACAGAACTATACCAGACTCTTTAAAACACTCTGGAGTTCACTTCACTAAATGCAGGTGGACATTTCCATGTATCTCTCCTTAATTCAGTTTTAAATTCTCCTCACCTTACAACACATTCAAATAAAAGTGGGCACTCTCCTCTCCAGCTTGCTGTGCTAACCCACTGTATTCACTTGCTTAATATATATTTTCTTATTTATTTCATGGTAGTGTAATCCAGATCAGATCTAGGCATCTTTCCCTACAGCAAGATGGGTCAGGGATGGGAACCTTGGGAAACATAGTTCACAGACCTGCCTGGCATTCAGGTGACAGCCTCATTCTCAGTATCTCTGATTTTATCACCTTCTCTGAGCTAAAATCATCTGAAAAGTCTCATGAGCGTGAGCATTGACCTCCAAGAAAAGAGCCGTGCCCACATGGCAGTACATCCAGCACCCAGCATTGGCTTTGCAATCTTTGCATTTGATCATCCAACTGTTTGTAGAGGTGACCTTCATCCAGGCTTCTCTGCCATTTCTCCATCACCAAATATGTGGATCTACTCTCTTCTTTCTCACGATGTCTGACACGTCATCAAGAATTACTGGGCATGTTGCACACCCATTTCATAGTAGCAGTATTCACAACTTTGGGCAATAAGGTCAGTACAAACATCCATTGATGGATAAATGAAAAATATATTCAATGGAATGTTGTTGAGCCTAAAAATAGACAAGAATCCTGTCCCATACAACTACATGTGTGAACTTTGGATACAGGATAGCATAGTAACTATAATAAACCAAATTGTAAAAGGCAAATGCTATATGATGTGTCTACAGAGTATTTATTGAATCCATTAACAAGAAATAGAGTGATGGTTTCCAAGGGCTGGTGCAGCGGGTAGGAGTAAGTGGCACTTAATTAACAGGTGTAGAGTTTCAGTTTCATACAAAGAAAAAAGTTCTGCACATCTGTTGAATAACACAACCAAATGTGACACCACAGAACTATAAAAGGTAAAAAAAATCAATATAACAAATCAACATAAATAAATGTAGAAAAATATAATTAGCAGACAAGGAACACTAGCTTAGCTGTATTCTCTGTAGTCCACAAACTAGAAAAAAAAGTAAAACATACTTTCTAAGACTGGGAAATATTTTTAAATACTAAGTAAAGTTCTAGAATTAAGAATCCACCATGTTCTGTAAGAGACACTTGCTTAGCAATGTGTTGGATGCTAGAAGGGAAAAGTTGATGAACTGGGAGAGACAAAAAAATAATAATAAATAAGTAACTTAAATAAGTGATCCAATGTGAAATAAACAAAGAAAAACTTTTAAAATATTATAGAAACATATCAGCAAACTACAGAGAAACTTCGAAGATGTATTCCCCAGAGGAGCAGATAGGAAAAGAGAACAGCAAGCACACATGTCCAAGATGCTCAGCAAACCCCAATCAAAACAAAATTAAGAGGAGAGCTACACCAGTGCAATTTGAGAAACCAGAATGCTCAAAACCAGTGAAACAGCCGGAAGAACACATCACATCCAGAGAAGCAGGGTGAGGACTGTAGTTTGTTTTTGTTTTTGTTTTTCTCACTGAAATCCAGAAGAGAGTGAAGCAAAATTTTAAAAGAAAAGATGGAAAACCTAGAATTATATATCCAAGTAACTTTCCAAAAGGGGAGAAAACAAAGACTTTTCAAACATAAAAAGGCAGAATAATCCAACCCAGACCTAAACTACAAGACCCAGTTGGGGGGAAAAATTGTCTTAGTGCTCAGGAGATAGGTCAGATGGTAACGTGTTTGCTTTGCAGGCATGAGTCCCTGGGTTTGATTCCCAGAATCCACCTTTTAAAAGGGGGCTTTCAGAGACTGAGACATCAACTGAGGAGCATGCATGATCTGAACCTAGGCCTCCTGCACACATGTAGCTGACAGCCTGCTTGGTCTTCACGTGGGTCACCTGGTGAGTGGAGTGGGGGGGGATGTTTCTAACATGGACTCTGTTGTCTGCTTTTGGATAACATTCTCCTGGCGGGGCTACCTTGCCTGCCCTCAGGGAATGAAGATATGCTCAGTCCTGATGTGACTTGATGCGCTGAGGAAAGTTGATATGGGAGGAGGAGTCTCTCCTTTTCTGGGGGAAAAGGGAGAGCAGAAGGAGGGGAAGGGAGAGTGGGAGGAGAGGACAGAGGGGGCATCATTGGGATGTAAAATAAGTTTTAAATATATATATAATTTAAAAAAAAAAAAACAGACATAGTGGTGTGACTTTTGACTCTAGCCCTGAAGAGGTAGAGATAAGTGGATAGCCAGCTGGTCTACCCTTCCTGAAGAGCTCTAGACCAGTGGGAAACCCTTTTCTCAAAAAAAAAAAAAAGAAAAAAGAAAAAACCAATATGGATGGCACCTGAAGAATGAGCTCAAGGTTAATCTCCAGCCTCCATACATGTGCACTCAGGCATCTGTACACATATAAACATCCTCACACACAAAGAAAATCCTTGCAAAAAGGGAATATGCAAGATCCAAACCTTACCACCAGAAAGAGGAGCACTCAGTTAGGATGCTGATGTACTAAAGAACGTGCAATCATTGTATGTAAATACAAGTGACGCTCGCACGGCAGAAGTGCTAAACGCGACGCAAGGTAGGCGTGCTCTAAGACAAACAGAGAAGGAAATGACCAAGCCAGACAGGAATATCAGTGAACGTGTCTAGTGTATACGAATTGAGTCTTGAAAGCTCAGCAGGGTTTGCCAGAAAATGAAAAGAACGTTCTAGGCCGATGGAGCATTATGAGATAAAAGTACCATGTGTCCTGACAGAGATGAGTGGTTGCCCTCCTACATGCCAGGCTGAATGGAGGAACAGATAAAAATTTGCTGTTGAGAGCCCTGGTGTATCAGAAGAAAACTTGAACTTTGGTGGGCAATGGAGACCAGCTGAAGTCTCGTTGAGAAGGAATATTTTTTGTGTTAGTATTTTTTTTTTAAGTAGCTTTGACCAAATGTGAAGGGCAGATCAGAAAAGAAAGGAAAGGAGATGGAAAAAAATTAAGTTGATAGAAGGGCTGAAAAGAGGCCTCAGCTGTTAAGTGCACTTGCTACTCTTACAGAAGAGTAAATTCCCAGCATCCACACGGCAACCTATAACCACCATAACTCTGGTTCCAGGGGATCCGATGCCTTCTCCGCCCTCTGTGGGCACTGGGTATGTATGTAGTACAATAACCTCATGTAGGCTCACATACATACAAATAAATAGATCTTTTTAAAGTTAATAGAAAAAACGCCATAAAGAATGGTGAAGAAGCCCAGACTAATGAGTAGAAAGGTGTGGACATACAGGACACCCAGGGGACAGCCTGGGGACTTGCATACTAAAGGATTTTAGACATGAGCATCCAGAGGAACCAAGATTGCCTCAAACACCAACCTCGGTGGTTGAAGAAGTAATGATGGCAGAAAAGGAAATGTCACTTTGGGGGTTTGGGAGAACACTGATTTGGCTTTGGAAATACTGGATTCCAGAAAATACCCAGGTAAAAGGGATTAATTTCTTGAGATGACTGTCTGGGGAATGACTGTCTGGGGGAAATGCCAAGGTTAAAGATGATGATTTGAAAATTATCCCAGAAAACTAAAGAGCAAATTTCTGAAATAGTGCAGTGGAATCTCTGAGGCCTCGCTGTGCCTCAGAGAACACCTGCATCCAAAATGAGGGCTGGGCGGCAGGATGAAGCAGAAGTCATCAGAGGTAAGAAGAGAGCTGGAAACTCATCACATCTCATGACAGGGTAGGAGGAAGAGGCTCAAATATGTCACCATAGTCCTCTGTGACTGTCAGGTAAGCTCCCCTACAGAACCAAGTAAGCCTTCATGCTGCATGCTTTCCCTGATTCCCCATGTGAAAGGAGGTCAGCTTCCCTTGTGCTCCTATTATACTTGGTGTGTGCCTTCATCTCCACACTTACGGTGTGGTTTTACCTACATAGAGTAGGGTGCACCTTCCCCAGTAGACCATGAACTGGGAGGCAATACAGACCCGGCACTTAGCCAACATTCTATAAGGCAGATTCTATGAGGATTTTTGAATAGATGCAAAGATTGAACACATATTTGCTAAAGCCTGTATGAGATCTAAGAAGTGATGGGAAGGAGACAGACGAGCACCTCCCTCATGCAAAGCTTCTAGTCTAGCTTTGAGGTTAGGAATGCAGAACAGATAGAGCACAAAGAAAATTCAGCAATAAAGAGCAATCCTTTTGTTCTGTGTTAGCACGACGAAGGAAAGACAATAGAAGTTGGACACTGCTTGAAGTTCAACGAGATGAGGGCTCACTGAGAAGGTAGCATCTGCACAAAAACCTGAATAAAAAGAAGACCGCCGTGCAAAGTCCAGGAGCAGACAAAAGAATACATAAACATTTTACACAAGAGATGTCCTAGGCACGGAAGGTCACCTGAGGTGGAGCACACGCAGAGGCCCGTGTGGAGCAACACAGTCAAGGGAGCCCAGTAATGCGGGACTGAGCTGCTCTTACAGCAACTGGGGAAGAAACAACTTGGGTTTTCTCCCATATATCCTGGGAGGCTTCTAGGTGGTTTCTGTCAATGGATTAAACTGGTCATGACTTTTATTTGAAGACATACTGGATGTTTCAAATAGAATCACACGGACTTGATGAATAGAAGATGAATAAATATGGGTGGGTGAGTAGATGGATAGATGGGTGGGTGGGCGTGTGACGGATGCATGGGTGGGTGAATCACGAGTGGAGGAAGATGAGTAGATTGAAAGAATATGGGAAGCAAACAAAAGTACATCAAGTAGAAGCACATTGGTGATTGAGGAGATGGAGTCTATTCATAGAGGCAAAGGGTCAAAGTTTTAAAAAAATGAAGAATTAAGACTTAAGACTGACAGAGGGGGACCACAGGGAGCACAATAAAAGGACTGAGAGGAAGGCTGGACTTAGAAGAATCAGCAGGGAGGAAGGAGGAGAGCTGGAAGACACCACTTCAGAAGGCCAGCCAGGATGGAATGGAAGTAAACAGGGTCCCTGTCATGGAAGCAAGGATGTGTCAGAACCATGAGGTGTCAATTGGATAAGTTTCGGAAGCAGAGAGGGTCATAACATGAGGCTGGAAACAACTACAGTCATCACAGCTTACGATTATTACTTTTTTTTTTATCACCTAGAAGCCCAAACACAAGGGCAGAGGAAAAGAAGTGGGCTTTGGGGATTAACCAGGAACCAGGGATGGTGTCTGAGTGTTAGAGCTGAGACACTGGTTTTCTGCCCTTTGACTCAAAACCAGCTACCATCTTGGGTGGGTAAGATATGAAAACACAGTGGAGTAAAATATTTCAGTCCCCGTCTCCTGGGGAAACCACTGGGTTGCAAGGAGGTGACAGGAAAAAACTGGTGACATCCATCAGCTAGCATCTTTTAACAAGCCAGCTGAGAAGCCAGAACCACGGGTGTCTTTTATTCCCACCCTGTTTGTCGTTTGCACTGACAAATAAGCATGTTTTCCTTCCAGCTGACAGCTGCTGCTGCAGTCTGGGCTGCACCCATGCAGTGAGATAGCCCAGGCTTTGAGAAGTACCTGGGCTGCCATGCAGTGAGATAGCCCGGGCTTCGAGAAGCACCTGGGACACCATGCAGTGAGATAGCCCGGGCTTCGAGAAGCACCTGGGACGCCATACAGTGAGATAGCCTGGGCTTCAAGAAGCACCTGGGACGCCATGCAGTGAGATAGCCCGGGCTTCGAGAAGCACCTGGGATGGGTGGAATGGCTGGACATGGTGTGTCCTCTCCAAGGCCTGTAATTGAAGATGTGGTCACCAGGCTGGTGTGATTGGAGGTGCTGGCACCTTCAGAAGGCGGGGGCTAACAGATGTCCTTAAGTTACTGAAAATGTGCCCTTGAAGGAAGCTGCAGCAGCCTTCTGTGAAGCTAAACACATATCTTCTCTAAGTGAGTTTCCTCGAGTACTGTGTTATAGTAATACGACAGCATTGTGTTACAACCTTTGACCTGTCCTCAGAGGTTTAGGAAATGGTCCTTAAGGAAATGACTTAGAAACCGAGGACCTGGGGTAAGAGGATCAATCCTTGCTTAGAAAGATAAATGGGATGGACACTGGAAGTAGGAGAAAACAAGAAACAGGACAGGAGCCTACTACAGAGGGCCTCTGAAAGACTCTACCCAGCAGTGTATCAAAGCAGATGCTGAGACTCATAACCAAACCTTGGGCAGAGTGCAGGGAACCATGTGAAAGAAGAGGGAGTTAGTAAGACCTGGAGAGGACAGGAGCTCCACAAGGACCAAATATATCTGGGCACAGGGGTCCTTTCTGAGACTGATTCTTCAACCAAGGACCCTGTGTGGATATAACCTAGAAACCCTGCTCAGATGTAGCCCATGACAGCCCAGTATTCAAGTGGGTTTCCTAGTAAGGGGAACAGGGACTGTCTATGACATGAACTCAGTCGCTGGCTCTTTGACCTCCCCCCCTCCCACTCTGAGAGAGGAGCAGGCTTGCTAGGCCACAGAGGAGGATATCGAAGCCAGTCCTGATGAGACCTGATAAGCTAGGGTCAGATGGAAGGGGAAGGGGACCTCCCCTATCAGTGGACTTAGAGAGGGGGAGGGAGCAGATGAGGGAGGAGGGTAGAATTGGGAGGGATACAAAGTAAATAAACTGTAATCAATATTAAAAAAAATTAGAAAAAAAAAAAAAAGAAAGAAACTGAGGACCTGATCAAAAGCAGAAGCCAATCAAAAGCTGCAAGGTAAAGGCATCTGGAGAAGAGCAGAGAGTCAGTATCAAGTGAGGATACCAGGGATAGGACACTGAAGGGCATAACTTGACGTCTCAAGCCACACTGAAGTCAGAGGCACACTGAGTGACCTTACACAAGAAGCAGTGCCAAACTTGGACTTGGAGAGATCCCTCTGGTTTCAGAGGGGACCAGAGTTGTACAGATCAGCCTACAATCTGGAAGTATTTCTAATTCCAAGGTTGTACCCCCTTGGTTCCAGACAACGCCTCCCTAATCAATAGGTCAACATTAGATTTTTTAAGTGATAAAGATAAAGGGGGTGTAAGTGTGAATGCCAGTCTCAGAGCCCAGACAAGTGTGCAAGATATCAAGGGCCTTTATCACAAACACCGTCTCAAGATACCGTCTTTTTACAAGCCAACTGAGAAGCCAGAACCATGGATGGTTTTGATTCCTCCTTGTTTACCATTTGCACTGACAAATAAGCATGTTTTTCTCCCAATGAGTAGATTCTGCCGCGGTCTGGTCTGCATGCTAAAGGTGACAGGTGTGCCCTGGAGGGAGACCATCCACCCTATCCCCAAACCTCCTTATTGGACTATCCTGGCATTTATTTTACCTACAATGTGCTTGCATGAGTTCTTCCCATGGGTCAGAATCCAAGTACTTGGGGCCCAAGAATGTGCTTTGTAAACAAGCCGGTGTGTTGATTTCCAAGGGCTGCTGAAGCAAATAATCACAAACAAGTTGGCTTTACACGACAGAAAGTTTCTGTTGGATAGTCCTAGAATGTAAAAAGTCTGGAATCCAGCTGTCCAGTGGACACAGCCTCCCTGAAGGCTCAAGAGAGGGTCCCATCTTTGCCTCCCTTCTGGCGGTATCCACAGGTCTGTGTGTTCCTAGACGCCTTGTTCCGATTTGTCTCCATCAGAGAAACATGTCCGGAAATCCCCTCTCCTTATAAAAACACTAGTCTCTGGATTAAGTCCCACCTACTCCACACTCACAACTGTGATGTGAGAGCAAAACTTGGGCGGGTCATGTTGACTGGTTCTGTGGGTTAAAGCCCCACAGAGTTTGGGTGACATGGACTGTGATGGTTTCGATTGTGTCCCCCTGTGTTACTCTTCTTGTCACTAGGGCAAAATGCCTGACAGCAGCAGCAAACCAGGGGATTGATTCTGGCTCCTGGCCTGAGAGTGCGGGCCACCATGTGGGCAGGAGTGTGAGGCAGCTGGACACATTGCAAATTCAGAGAGCGAGCGGAGAGCCACGGGCGCTGGTATGCTCAGCTCTCTTTCCCCTTTTCATCTAGTCCAAAGCTCAGCTCAGGATGGTGCTGCCACAACCAGAGTGGGTCCTTTTACCCCAGTTAAAATGTCTCTGGAAACGTTTCATTGAAATTCCAAGAGGTGTAGCTCCTGGGTGATTCTAAATCCCATCAGACTGACCATTGTCCTTCTAGTACAGGATTCTCCTTTGAGTCAAAACGTCACCACCTTTAGGAGTTCTGATGGACCTTCTCATAAAACAACTGTTTGGCTTCCCTGTTAGAAGGAGCTAGCGGGGACCTTCAAGCTGAGAACCAGCCACAAACCCCTGACCATTTATAGACAATTCTGCCCTAATTTCACATGGCCTTAGGGTCTTGCAGGAGAAGCTAGAAGATACAGGTGGGGAACGAAGAGCGTAGACTCCATCTACGAAGCCTTGGGGAAGCCGTGACCCTTGCTGGGGACATCCCTGCTTTAAGGTAACCTCTGTTCTTGCTCGCAACTCCTCCCCCATTGCTCTGTAGGTAAGCCTAATAAACCCATTGGTTTATCCCCTGGGTGGACTTTGGTGGACCTTGGTTTGTCCCTGGGACCTTAGAAGGAGGGGTACACACTGTTTTCTCCTCCCCAAAGGAAGGTATTTTAGCAGTACATCCCCAAAGCCTCCTGTGTGACATAAAGTCTGGTCACACCATTAGGAGGTGTTGGGACTCTCTCGAGGAAGGACATTTGGTCACTGGGGCAAGCCTGATATCAAGGTGGTGTTAAGACCCTAGCATCTTCTCTTTTACTTTAGGCTGCCAGGAAGTGAATGCTTCCTTCCCCAGCATTTTCTGTGCAACCACAAGGCCCAAAGGCAACAGGGCCAAGTTCAATAGATTGAACTTTCTAAACCAACATAAACCTTTCCTATTTGTAAGCTGACTGTTTTATTCTGTCATAGTAGCAGAGAGACAGCCAACACATAGTTCAACTCATAACAATCCCCAAGTAAGTTTTACAGCAGGTGACACTTGGAACTTAGTCACTGCTCTGAGGACCTGGATGAGATTGCATGAATACCCCACAATGGTCCCCAAATGCCCGACACACTGTAGCTTAGTGTACCTGGTCTCATAGAGTGGAGAAAGGGCCGAGGCAGTTACAAAATTCTGAGCAACCCAGACGGGCTCTGGATTCCACACTGCATTCCTACACATATGGCTGCATTGCTCATCTCTGGAGGCAACATCCCAAATACAACAAGCAGGAGGCTAGTCTTTTCAACCTGAATCTGAACCACAGGTGGAGGTCATCTTTGTCATGAGGGAGGCCCACCATACTGCTGGCTGTAGAACCAAGCCACCCCTGTGGCACAGAGTAGCACTGGTCACTTGTGGACATAATGACATTTTCCACATTTGCTCTTGTATACACCAGGTCTCTCCTCCAAATCCTGGCTCTGCCCCTCCTACAGTAACCATAAACAATGCCCAAAGCTTCAATTTCCTCTTTGACATTATGGATACAATAACAGCAACTACCTGGCGGAGTTTAACAAGACACTAGGAAGGAAGCCTTTGTCACAGAACCAACACAGAGCACACGTAAGTGATTCTTACAACCCTCACCACCACTGTGTTCTAGCTCACTGACCATGACTTCCAGGCCCCCTATAAACCAGCAGCATACCTCCAGGAATGGCTGAGCCAAAGCCTCCTTCTGAGGTGAACAAACCAAATGAGAACGGCCTGAATCTTATGTGTTTGGAGAATTCTTTGCTCATAGTTCAATTCACCAAAATTATTCCTCAGGGGCTGAGGTAGAGGGGTTGGGGGTTGTGGGGAGCAGGCATACTGAACAATCTTGGCGTATGTGTCTATGTTCATTGTACTCTCCATTGTCTATTTAAAATCATTCTTTATTGAAAAGCTTTATTGCAGGCCCTGTGAAAAGTGATGTGTAATATCTCTTAGGCCCTGAGCAGTTTCAGATCAGGTGTGATGAAACTGCTCATGCTCTGGCAATCAGCAAGCCCTATTCCTAAGCCTCCCCTTGCCAATCATTTCACTCTTCCTTAACAGCTACAGAGGAAGTCCTACCAACCCGCCCCTTCTCCCTCTCTATCTCTGGGACACACCAGAGAAGTTACATGTTACAATGGAGTCTGGCAGAAGCTGAGCTACACTGACTTGTGTTGGATCCCCTCAACAGCAGATGGATTGGAATGCACGGTCCTAGCTTCTCACCTCCCTCTACTTCCAGCCACGTACTCATCGGAGGATGCCCAGCCCTCGGCTACCGACAGATAAGACTGTTCCGTCAGTGCACCGGAGGACACTGAGCAAGGCAGGAAGGCACAGACCAAGAAGGGTCTTCCACGGGTTTGTTTAGTTTTACTTCTGTTTTTGTTTTAAGACACGGTCTCATATAGCCACTGGCCTCAAACTTCATGTATAACCAAGAATGGTTCCACCTGCCTCCACCTCCTAAGCCCTGGGGTGGTAAGCTCCTACCACCATGCCTGGTTTATACGGTGCAAAGGCAGGCCCAGGGCTTCCTGCAAGCTGAGCTACACCCTAGACCTCTTCAAACATTTCAAAAATGACAATGTTGCCTTTTGCTTTTTAACAACTAAAAAAAATAAAAATAAAAAGATAAGAGTGACGGCCCAACACTCACAAGAGTGAGTCTGATCCTCAAAATAAAAAGGTGAGCACCCCATACTTGACCCTGTTTCTTCTCCCTTCTCCCCAGATCAAGAGACAGCTGGGTGGTAAAGGAAAATGATCGCCGCGATCCAGAGCAGCAGCCAAGGGCCAGGGGCTTGTTAGCTTGCTTGTTTAAAATCGCATGGGTCAGGCGTTTGTGAAATTTATACAGAATGAAAGGAGAGCACGGCCCCTCGGCCCTGTGTCCACCCGGTCTGCTGTGTTATTATTCTGTTGACTCACTGCGTCATCAATCATAAAAATCAAAACTGACTGTCGGACAAAGGGCCAAGGCCTCCCAAAGACCTGTGTGGCATCTGGGATCGGAGCCCTGCTAGGGGACTGAAATCCCGAGTTTCTCCGGGGAGACACGTCACCTGAGCTATGATCCACCCACATGGCAGTGACCCACTTTCAGTGGGGGGCGAGAGAAAAGCTGGGTTACACAACAGCCCAGATGTTTATCTCCCTCTCGGTGGCTGCTCAAAATAACACTCCATGATGGAAACAAGGCTGTCCACAGACCTGTATGCTGCAGCGGGACCTCACACTCCATGCAAAGCTTAATCAGATGCACCGGAGAGTCAGTCATTGGGGGCTCTATACCCAGGGCACAACCCAGGCAGTGCACGCAGAGACTAAGCATGTGTGTTCTGTGCCCCTTAGAGACTTATCAGGGAGTTCCACTGTGTGTGTGTGTGTGTGTGTGTGTGTGTGTGTGTGTGTGTGTGTGTAGCCAGCTGTCATATATTTTGCCCTAGGGATTGGGAGGAGGCCATGGGTACTGTGGGTACTTTTTGCTGTTACACATATGTATACCCATTACCTACCCCTGGGGCATGTTCCTGCCCTGCATTATTACTTGGTCCCCAGACAGCGTTGTTGAGACCAGGAATGAATCCATCATGATCCCTGAAAATGTGCAAAGGATGAATAATCTACTCATCAGTGCACTGAGAATCCTGGTGTGTCTATTTGCATGCTCGTGTCCACTTCCGTGTAACCGTCCACATGCAGAATGCGCAGGACACACGGTGGTGGCATTTACAGTGTCACCAGTACAGGGTGCCCCCCCCTTTACTGTGCATGCGAAAACTTTATAATACTGGGGAAGAGCTCTGGGAAAGGGCAAGCCACTCAGCCAGAAAGTGGCAGACATGATGCTGGAACTGAGATTCAAAAAGCCAGGAGCTGGCCCGTGAGCACGCCAGGCAGAGGAAGTCCCCAGGTATGGCAGCAAGGGTACCTGCCACTGATGGACTTCAGGGCTGTGGACAGGCTAGGGACAAGCTGAGAGTTGGGACCTTGATTAGAGACAAGTTGCCTGGGGCCTCGGGAGTTGGCTCAGTGGTAAAGCATTTGCTGTGTAAACAAGGAGACCTGAGTTCTGATCCTTAGCACCCACATAAAACCCAAGCCAGATGGCTGCATCTGTGCCCAGTGCTGGGCACAGAGACTGGCAGATGCAGGCAGCTTGATGGTTAGCCAATCTAGCCAAAATGGCAAGCTCTGGGTTTAGTAAGAGTCTCTGTTTTGAACAATAGGGCAGCAAGAGATAGAAGACCATATCACTCTGGCCAGTAACAGGCATACACACATACACACACAGGCAATTTTGTTTTTAATGTAATGAGGGGGAAAAAATAAAACAGAAGAACACTCAGGGCCAGACCAAATCACTCTCCATACTCCTCCTGCCCCTCAACCCAGAGGGCAAGACATTGTGTCAAAGGTCAGACTTTCACTATGGAAAACTCTTAGAGGAGGAAAGCAAATCGAAGCAGACACAGGAAGAGATGAAGTTTCAAGAGAATAAGGATCCTGATTCAGATGGGCCACAAAGACAGCCTGGACCTGGCGACTGCAAGCTGAGATTGCTGAAATACGAGTGTCCGTGGGACTGGGCCGGCTGGAGTGGGCTGACGGAGGAGCACGGAGGTTCACAGGTCATGAAGCGGTATCAAAGCAACAGATGTCCACATGTGCATCGCGCCTTCCCGCTTGAGGGCCTCGCTGCACGGCGTGTGAGGGAGGGAGAAGTGGCTGACAAGTCCCGGGCTCCACAAGGCACACATATAAATAATGTTCCCTGCCGCACAGCTGCAGCTGCTTGCTCTAGCACCTGGCTCTGTTTGTCACGGGGCCCCAAACTTGCTACATAGTAGCCTCAGCTGCAAGGGTCCTCCTGGTATCTCTACGTGGCAGGCCTTCCCTTCCCTTGAGCCCCGCTGTGTTTCAGTCAGACGAGGCTTGTCCTCTACCTACCCGGTATTCTTTGCCCTGTGCTGGAATGGCATGTGTCACCCAGTCGGAGACTTTCCGATGCTGAGTCTCAATCCTGAGGCAGGGGAGGGAGGCCCACGGTGAGGTGCTCTTCACAGACTCTGTTTGTTGGACGCCTGTTGGCTACACACCATCACTCCATCACACAAACCCACAGCACGAAGCAAACAAAACCCACCTGGAGATTCGAGGCAGAAAGAGGTCCCCATGAGCAGAGAACTGGACAACAGGAGAAGGCTAGACTGTCTCAGACCTCTACCCCCCCCACACACACACACAATCCCACTTCAAAATGCTGATAGGAAATGTTCAGTGCAGTCACTTCCAGGAACTTTTGGAACCATCCATTAAATCCTGAATAGTTTCTAGTCAGTCCTGATGAGACTTAAGATACCATGGCAGTCAGCAAATCTTCCAAACCAGACCTCTCCTCCAGAAAATCACATCGCCCACTTGCTTAAGAACTACAGTAGGTTTCTGATGTCCTTCCCCACCCCCTCCATCTCCGGCACCCTCCATAGAGGCTAGAGGTTACCCACACAGACTGCAGCGGAGTCTGGCAAATGAGTCCAACCACGGGCTATCGAGAACATGATGCTGTTGACAGCAGAGGAACTGGAAGGCGGGAGTCTTAGCTTCCTACCTCTCCCAGCAACATCAGCCTGAGGGATGACCCAGGACTCCGTCTTCGGTTACTGACATTCAGCAACACAAGGCAGCTCTGCCAGAGTTCCAAAGGAAACTGAGGCAAGACAAGAAGGCAGGGCCCAAGTCAAGGCCTCCATCTTCTGGCACACAACAGTGTGACTCAGGTGTGGGATCTGGCACCTCCGTTTCCTTGTGTGTTAAAATGGAGGTGCTAATGGTTGCTCAGGACTGAGGGGGGCGGCCTGACACAGCAACGCAGCAACGACCGCTCTCACATCTTATAATGTGACCTTCTCATGTCCTAGTGAGAGAAGTAGACGGTATTATGGAGTTCCATGAGTTCTCTCATTGCCTGAAATACTAGTT
The DNA here is from genome assembly GCF_907164565.1 of Psammomys obesus. Taxonomy (NCBI): domain Eukaryota; kingdom Metazoa; phylum Chordata; class Mammalia; order Rodentia; family Muridae; genus Psammomys; species Psammomys obesus. The sequence goes on along the minus strand of NW_026585643.1, from coordinate 4,000,642 downwards.
CTTTTTACTCCATGGGGCTTCCGTAGTATCAATGTCTTTCAAAAAACATAGGTTCACACTCCTAAGAACCTTGCAGGGCCTGTCCCTTTTTAACCACTGGGTTTTTAACCAATCTTCCACTGAGAAAGCTTGCTGACAAACCCTGGGAAGACTCAACTTCCAGTGGTCTGTCACCAAAGCCACTCAAGGTGGCCAGTGTCTGAAGGTCTTGAGGTGTGGGGGAGGGGGTCCCTTTATGAAGAGGGTTTTTTTTTTTTAATGTTGAAATCAGGAGGTCTCTGCAATAAACGGAGTGTGATCCTCCTCGCAAAGTAACGTAAACCCGATAATGCTATTTTTAAAAGGCTTTAAATAACTTTTCAATGCAAAACAACCCACTTAAAGCAGACTTAATTCATTTTATGAGCCAGTTCTAAAGCCGAACCGCTAGTGCTCCAAACGCCACCCTGAACCGAAGGGAGCCATTTCATATGTCATCAGCCCTGGACCACTCGTGCTGTGACATTAAACCAATAAGTTCCACATGGCTGGACCAAAAGGAGTACTCTCTGCTCGGCTCACTCTCCCTCACTTTGGGATGACAGAGGGGATTTCCCTAATAGAATCTCCTGTGCTTCTGGCTGAGCCCATTTTATGCAACCAGAATAAATTAAATTAAATTAAAAAAAAAACCTCCCTCATCTGAGCCTTTGGCTCCAAGTGAAGCCCAAAGCTAAACTCTGCTGATGTGATTTCCCCGATAAGTTACTCTTACAGGCTTCACAATGCTGACCTCAAATCCACATGGCAGTCAACGGTAGTTCAGCCAAGGCACAGAGCTTGATAGCCCATTTGATGCTTTTTAATTAAAATTCCAAGTTGGTGTTTTGTTTTCAAAGGAAGGATGGCAGGGATCAAGGTGACCTCGTGCAGCCAGGCTGCGGAATGCCCGCCACCGTTTACACTCCAGCAGCTCCGAGGGAGGGCAGGGCTCTGCCACAGGAAGGATCGCTGACAACTTTCAGAATGGTTCCCGGATATAAATAGCAGCAATGGCATGATACATTCTAGCAGGAAAGACTGGAATAAAAGTAGGTTACTGACTGGCAGATGCCTGCCTGCCAGTGAGCAGTGGAGCATCAGGACTGGGCTCTTTCCAGCTATATTTAGCATTTGCATTAGTGTAACACTGAACAATGCCCTTTAGGAGAACCACAGAAATCAGAGGAGGAAAGATGACTGAAATTGATGAAGCAGTCGCTATGAGAAACCTCTGGGCACAATCACTGTGATAAATACCTTGTTAAGTCCCCGGCCATCCCCACCTTATGTTCCCCGTTAACACTAGGGGTCCATTAGCGAACGCTGCCACCTCTCAAAGGGGAACCCATCTGCATTTAGGAGTTAGCAGCAAGCTGGGCCCATCCAACCTGACAAACCATTCCTAGAATTAAAAAAAAAAGAGAGAGAGACAGACTGCTAAGCAAATGCTCCAAGTTTTTCAGGGTACTCTCAGTTCGTGTGTGGTTTTGTGTGTGCCATCTTGTTCTTTTCTTTTGCAAAGTTATTTAAAATACAGCAGGGAAGAGGTTTAGGGGTTACTCTTTGGCAAAACTTTAAACAAATGGTGGCATGAGTTAAAGGATGGATGGCCTTGCCTTGTGTGGATCCTTGTTCTAAAAGGGTCAGAAATAAGTACCTGGGTGAGATTTGAGCTGTGGTTTTGAAAATGGAGAGGTGGGGGCTCCTCCGAAGAAAAGAGCAAGCCAGCCCTCTTGACCAGCTCTCGGGTCTCATGACTCAGTGTGTTGTCTCGGAAGGATGACTACACGGGTTCATTCTGGTTCTTTGTGGGGCAGTTGGTTCCACACAGGGTACAATGTGTGGCATGGAGAATTCTAAGCACAGCTCAATCTCTTAAAGGCTGTGTGACCTTGGGAAAAATCTGCCAGCTCTCCCCGGCCCTCCCTCCACACCTGTGATAGGGGATGAGAGTCCACTGAGGTTCACACAACTTTGTGTTCCCTGAGCAGTAGGGGGAGTGTGGGGAGGCCAAGGAAGTTTTCCACCTTGCAGAGTGGCAGCTGGGACGCCAAGAAGTGAATTAAGTCAGCAAGCCAGCAGGCCGCTGTAAAAATCGACCTGCCGCTTTCTTCCTACTCACCTGTTGTCTCTTATGCCCACACTCACAGCACTGTAGTGCCATCACCATGAGGTCCTCTTCAGAGCTCAGCAGATGTTGCTGTCACAACCTTAACTCCCCAGAACATCTCGCGTTATAAAGTACCCAGCCTCGGGCACTCTGATATAACAGCACAAGACAGACTAAGAAGAACTGCCATAGAACAAAAACAAGAAAATGCAGGCCAAGGTACTTAACTTGATACCTAGACTATTCTCAGTCCTCAAGATACATTAGTTATTACGATGACCAGTGCTAATACGTCTCCAAAAGGACAAGCGTAATTAATATAAATGGGGGATCTGAGAATGTTCATTTTTTTCCCCAAACCACAGTGGGATGCAGAGCCACTGGGGAGTGCTGATCAATCCTGACAGTTTGCCATTGGGAGCACCATTTATGGAGTCCTGTAGAACTGAGATAAGCCTGCTTAGAGTAGGTATTGTGCATCACCCTTAGTCCTCCCTCAGTTGAGCATCTGACCTGCGTTCAAGGATTAGATTGAAATAAATCCAAGCTGCTAATCCATCTCATCCCCCACAGAACAGTCTCCTTTTTCACAGCAATAATGTGGATTGCACTCATGGCACACATTTCCAAAAATAAACTGCGCTTGGGAAGATGTTACTGTGAGAGACAAAGCAAAGACCTTCCGTGTGTTGAGTAGCAGAGTCACAGCGAGCTATTTTTGCCTTAGAACCTTAGTGTCTTTTAACTGAGCTGAAGCACTCTGAGAACAAGATGTAGCCTTTAGGTAGAAGAGGGCTAAAAATGATGAGAGGGATTTGCTGACTGAAGGTGCGATTTGTATGCAGCTATGCGGAGACCCTAAGTGATGGGGAAAGAGGAGCCTTGTCTCTAGCTGAGGGTGTTGAGGCAGGTGATGTGCGAGAAGAGTAGATGGCAGAGGCTACCTTCGTGCAGCTACTGTGCAAATCACTGAGCGAACCCTCCACCGCTGTGAGACTTGGCATCTCCAGCCGTAAGAAGACAGTAATCCAAGGGTTTCAGAAGGAACCAGAAGGCACTTCTCCCTGGGAGACAGCCTTCACTTTCCTCTGCAGAGGGGGGCATTTACAGCAAGGCCTGCCACAGGCTAGCCCAGCTAGCTCTATGTCCCAGTGCCTTCATCTAGATGAGCTCCTGTTTCTGGGGACATCAAAGCAGGCTTCCGGCCTGACTTCTGCCAGCACGGCTCTGCTGAAACACCCTAAGACTTTCTTGTTTCCAGGGTTAGTCACCTTCAGCCAAGGTTTGTTTCCTTCCTTTTTGCAGCCACTTCCCACTGACTGCTTCCCATATTAGAATCCTTTGCTTTTTGTTTTCTCCTTGTTTGGTAGATTCCATGCTACAGTGCTGTTATAGGTTTTTCCCTGCCTCTCTGATGCTTTTCCTCTGAGTCTACATTATACACACACTGCGCCCTTCTGAGAGAGAACTGTGTCATCCTCCAACATTTCTAGACTTCTTCTTCCCTTCCTAAAATTATCTCCCAACCCTACCAAAAGTCTCATTTATTTCCTTGTCCTCAATTCTCCATTCCTGAACTTACAGCTCCATATCTGAGGTCCTAACACCACATCCAGTCCTCAGGCAGGAGGTAGAACATTCACTCACAGGCAGGGGATGCAACAGCTAGAATGGGCTGAACCAGGGATAAGGGGGGAAAGATCAGACGCAACTCCACACTATTATTCTCCACGTAAGAGTCCAAGGATTCTTCAGTTTCACATTTCACAAAAGAAGCCAAAAGTACAGGTTTCTGACAGTCCTTTGCATATTTTGTTTTTCATCTGGGCCTGACAGAAAGACTCACCACAAAATATGAGGAAAATGAAGATGACTCTGTCTTAGTGAGATGGTGACCTAAGAATATATACTATCAACCTTCATAAACAAATTTGCTGAGTGGCCTTTGAGAGGTGGGATCTTTGGATGCTCAGTGGCAGTCGGAAATTTGTCCTGAGGAGGACTCAAGATGTGGCCAAAGCTAAACAAACTCCTCTGGGCCAAAGGATGAAGGAGTGGCCCATCCTTAATCCAAGCAGGGTTGTCTAGAAAATATAATTGAGATAAAGGTTCACCAAACAAGCTCTGTATTTGCTTATCTATGTAACCATTGCCACTGAAAACACTCAATGTGCGTGAGGGCTGCTGATTATTGTATTAGTTTCACTCCTGTTGCTGTGATTAAAATGTCCTGACAAAAGTAACTTAAAGGAGAAAGGGTTTGTTTGAGTTTACTTCTAGAGCAGCGGTTCTTAACCTTTCTGATGCTACAACCCTTTAATACAGTTCCTCATACTGTGATGACTCATCATGATGACCATAAGATTATTTCCATTGCTATTTCCTAACCATAATTTTGCTACTGTTTTGAATCATAATGCAAACATCTATTATGCAGGATATATGGTATGCAACGCATGTAAAAGGGTCATTCTACCCCCCTCTAACGGAGCTGTGATCCACAGGTTGAAAGTCACTGTTCTAGAGGGACTGCATGCCATCATTGGGTGGAACCCATGGAAACAGGAGTATACAGCCACTGGTCACATTGCAGAGAGAGAACAGGAAGCGGGATGAGGCTGTAAATCTGCACAGCCTTCCCCAATGGTCTACTTCCTCCTCCAAAGCTCCTCCTTCTAAAGGTTCCAGAACCTTCCCAAACAGCACCACCAGCTGGGAACTCAACTGAGCCTCGGGGACACATTTCACATTCAAACCACAGCTGTCAAAGTATGAATATTTTAATAAATAGATCATCCATAAGTAACTCAACTTCTTAGACATTGTTCAAGTCAACCCCATGCAAAAGATACCTAAGAGCCAAATGTGACCCAGGAGCAACTAACTTACCTTTTCTCTCCTGAGTCACAACTTTGAGTGCCACTGCACACCTTCTCTGAAAGTCTTTCTGGAGCCTCACATTTGATAGCTTCAAACCCAGCTTAGTCTTCCCTCGGCAAGCCCTTTTTGCTGGTGCCTGTTATTAAATATGGCCAGTCCCATCCTCCAAGCACCTGGGTGTGAAAACTGCACCTTTTCTGTTTCTGATCTCGCGTGGTTTCAATGGGTCCCGCCTCTAGACCCCAGTTCTCGTCTCATTTGCACTCTTGAATTCCACTCCTGCCTTACAGTAGGCTTGCACTCTTCCCATTTCTCCTTCTCCCAACAGTAATCCCAACTATTGGACAATTAATTTTTCTAAAATATTACTTTTCCCATAATTCCCTTACTCAGAATCTTCAAAGCTTTCTATAAATGCAAAACTTTAGAGTATCTCCTTCTGAAACTGGCATCTAAGGTCACTGTACTTTGATATGAGCGTTGCTCATTATTCCTAAACATGTTGTATACACTCTCCTTCGGTGGCAATGGGACCTCCAGAAATTTTCTGAAAACATGGACATTTAAGTATGAAGTTCATTTCCTGTGCCTCTTGAGGCTAGGTATGCCTGGGTGACTAAGATCTACTAAAATCTAGTTCATATGAGTTTTTATGTGACAAGTTCTACAAATCTTCCCTGAGAGGCATGTCATATACACCCTTTATTTCCTCTATTTTTATCCATATTTTTTCTTTGTTGGAATGTTTTTTGAAAAAGACAGAATTCACAGTGTGCCTTAGACTGGGCTCAAACTTGCAGAAATTCTCCTGCCTTTTGCTGTTCAAGTGCTGAGATTACAGGCAGAAGTCACCATATTCTCTTTTCTTTGTCGCTTCTCCACTTTAATGTCTAGACCACAGCTTCATTGGTCAGGGTTCTCCTGAGGGAAGAGAAACAAAGAATTCATATGCAGATAGACATGGTTAATTATCAGAATTGGCTTATATGATTATGGGTGCCAAAAACTCTGACAACATGCTTTCTGCAAGGTGAAGACTGCAAATTTGTTGATTTAATTTGATTCAATCTGAAAAGCTGTAAAACAAGAAAGCCAATAGTATGAGTCCTACTTCCAGGCTATATCCTGGAGTAGAAGCGCCAGGAAGAAGCATAGTTCAAAAGCATGTAAATAGAAAGGCCTTGATTACAGAAGACAAGAGAATTCTCTATCTCTCTGCCCCTTTGTCCTATCTAGGCCCTCAACACACTGGATGACTCGCAACACATTGGTGAGAACAAATCCTCATCTAGTCCACTGATTCAAATTCTAAGCTCATCCAGAGTCACCCTCACAGACCCACCTAGGAGTTTCATCAGCTCTTTGGGATCTCTGGGCCTAGTCAAGTTGGCAGATAAAATTTGCCATCGCAATGGTGCTTGACAATCTTGGACCATCAACTGAAGGACCACACTGGAATAACGAAATAGAAGAAACTTGGATCCCTAACAATTCCATTTCTTCCCTGGACCTACTGGGCTTGGTAAATTTACATCTTAGGTCCTGGTTGTTTTGAGATTTCTACCACTTAGCTAAACCTTAACCTCACTAATCAATCCCACAGAATCTGTTTTCAGGCCCTAACCATGTCCATTACCCAAGCCACACGTTGTCCTCCAAGATGACTCTGCTCCCCTGCCTCTCTCTTCATTCTCATGCTAAATCTGGATATCCCTCTCTCAAGACCCATCTCAAGTTTCATGTTTCAGTTCCATGAAATCGTTCTTCATCCCCACTAGTAATATTGAAGATCACTCTGTTCCCTACCTCCTTTTACCCTTCCCTCTCACTTTTTGCCTACCATCCTTCCCCAGCATTTTGTCTGTTCTTCTCACAGATCCTTGTATGAGCTCTAACAACACAGGTTCATACTCACATACAGCAGCTTATGTCTCAACATTGTCAACCTTGTGCTCCTCAAACACAATGGGTAGATGTTTGTTCAATTGAGGTAAGAAAAAAATCACCTACAGAAAACAGTGGCTGAGGATAGGTTGGAGACAAGCTCTGTATGCAGGATTCAGGCACATCTGTGACTGGATGGTTGATACACCAGCTCCTCCATGTCATTGCTTCAACCCATGTCATTCTCAGATCTGAGGAATCAGTCATAGCAACTCTCTATGCCTTGCCCACGGCTTTCCCCTGCCTCACTGTTACCTAGCCAACCCCTAACAAGAACAGCCTTGGCATTAACCACTTGGCCATCAGGCCAGTTTGTCTATATATTCATCACTTACACATTTCACGACTCTTGACTCAGACATGACCTCTGCTGTACTCTAAGATCCATGACTCCTTCCAACTTTTTCTTTTCGAGCCTTATCTGAGTGACAGTACGAATAGCTTGGCTAAGAGTCCAGGATTACATGGCATATGGCCCCTGTTGGATGCAAGCCACACGGTGAGATTATCCAGGACTGGCCATGGTACCCATGAGCTGCTTCTCTGAAAGCCTCCATTATTTCTTCTTATCTGTGACCTCTGGGATGACACCAAAATAAAAATATGAAAGAAAGGCACTGGGAGAGAAGATAGACCATCTCTGGGCCCCAGACCACTCGGATTGAGCCTGCCAGGGTGTCCCTTCCGAGGGTCTGCCCAAGTGACATATGTTCTAAAAACTGTGGCTCTGTAGCAGCCTGGACTGGATGTACATCTCTGCACACTGAGGATTCTTGCATGACCTCCACCTCGCCACTGCTTATCTAGAACATCCTAAACCTGGTCAGTGCAGAGACTGACAGTGGATGGAAAGGAAAGATAGAGGGTCATGCAACCATCTGGGTGAGTAGGAAGGGAAGGAGGAGGGAGGCACTGGTTTCCAGGGGTTAAAAACCAAGCCTCCTCTGAAGCATCCAAGGCCAGGCCATCCTCTCTCCATTAGAAGCCTCTGCTCTCTGCCATTGATCCTGCTGTCACCACAGTCACAGAGAGCATTCTTCCTGGCACCTTCAAAAGGCAAATTCAGGCAAAGACCTTGGCTTGAACCTTAGATTTATTTTCATCCAGTGCCTGGCTTTTACTGTATTTTTTCCTATTTTTCTTCTTTTTTTAATACTATCTTTTCTATTTTTTTATTTTTTATTTTTATTTATTACAATTTATTCAATTTGTAGCCTCCTCCCTACTCCCCTCCCAATCCTGCTCTCCTTCCCTCTTCTCCCATGCCCCTTCCCCAGTCCACTGATAGAGGAGATCCTCCTCCCCTTCCATCTGACTCTAGCCTATCATGTCTCATCAGAACTAGCTGCATTGTCTTCTTCTGTGGCCTGGTAAGGTTGCCCCCTCCTCAGGGGAAGGTTAACAAAGAACTAGCCACCGAGTTCATATCAGAGACAGCCTCTGTTCCCCTTACTAGGGTGCCCACTTGGAGACTGAGCTGCCATGAGCTACATCTGTGGGGAGGGGGGGGTCTATGACCTCTCCATGCATGGTCCTTGGTTGTAGTATCAGTCTCAGAAAACACCCCTGGGCCCAGATTTTTTTGGGTATTTTGCTTTCCTTGTAGAGCTCCAGTCCCCTCCAGGTCTTTCTATGTCCCCCTTCCTTCATAAGATTCCCTGCACTCTGCCCAAAGTTCGGCTATGAGTCTCAGCATCTGCTTTAATACCATGTAGGGTAGAGTCTTTCAGAGGCCCTCTGTGGTACGCTCCTGTCCTGTTCCCTGTTTTCTCCATCTTCCAATAATTGTCCCATTTGCCTTTCTGAGTGAAGACTGAACATCTTACCTAGGGTCCTCCTACTTGCTTAAGTTCTTTAGGGAAAAAATATAGAACACATCACGAATTTGCATGTCATCCTTGTGCAGGGGCCAAGCTAATCTTCTCTGTACTGTTCCAATTTTAGTATATGTGCTGCTGAAGTGAGCACAATGCGTTCTTTAAAAAAAATATTATTCAGCAACACTTCTTGTTTTGATGCACGACTCTTTAAGCGTCCCTCTAATACTTACATGTGGGCCAGAAGACCTTTTTTACAAAGGTCCAGGTAGTAAAAGCACGTCAGCTTTGCAGGCCATTCAGTCTCTGTCATTACTATTCTTTGCCCGACAACAAAAGCAGCAGTGACACACACACACACACACACACACACACACACACACACACAAAAAATTAAAAAAGGAAACTAATGAGCATGACTATGTTCTAATAAAACTTTATTTGCAAAAACATATATCCACAGATCAAGCCCTTCAGCTACAGTTTGCCAACCTCTGACTTAGATCCAGAATCAACCCAGATATGATGAGAATGTAAGGAGACACCCAGAGAGACCCAACCTAGTTAACCTGTGTCACCACTCTTCCAGCCAGGCACCTGGTTTCATTCCGACCTTCCAGTAGGAACATTTGCTCACACTCAAGACACAAATAATTTTTGGTTCTCGACCATCAGAAAGGCTACCTGTCAGACCAGGAACTAGACCGTCTTCTTCTGATCCCCATGCTGACCCTCAGCATAGCCTCGGATCCATCTCCACCTGCCATTTCCCACAGAGAGTTATGTCCACACAGAGGGTGTATGGAACAAAGTAACAACACAGGTCTGCCTCTTGTGATCACAGCAAGCGCCATGGAGGAGACAACACAAGAGCAGGGTATTGGCCAGGCAAAGGAGAAGAACAGTTGTATTCATTAGCTTTCCTCATCACTGTGGCCAACCTGACAAGGAGCAATTTAAGGAAGAAAATGCTTACATGGGGCCTCAATCCAGGAGAGCCACAGCATGGGTAAGGTTTGGTGCTGGGCCCAGCTCTAATCCATGATGGCAGGAGGCTGCCTACTCACACCTCGGTGACCAGAGGAAAGACAGTGTTCAGAGCTCATCTGACTTTCTCATTTGTCTTCTCTTTCAGTCGGGACCCAATCCTATGGGAGTGTGCCACCCACTTTAAGGGTACTCCTCACCTTTTTGGTTTACCTACCCTGGAAAAGTTCTTATAGACTTAACCCCAAGTATTGCCTCCACAATGCCCCGGGTGCTTTTCACTCCAATCCAGTTGACAGGAGAAATTAATCATCACAATCAAGGAAAGTGAGAAAGTGACCAAAGAAAAGTGATACAATTAGATATTAAATTTTAAAAGTTATATAACTTCAGTGTGAAAAGACAGAAGGCAGGACCTGGCAAGGACACAGAACAAGAGCCAGGGAAGATGGGAAGAACAGCTCTGGAGCAGGCAGTGGCAGCTAAGGAACTCACCCATTCATGAGAAGCTTCTGCTGTAGTATTAAAAGAGCTGAGTTACAGCTGAAAGGGGGCAGCAGCGGAGAGGATAGGAGTTGGCTAGGGTTAAGGGCTGATTAGCCACAGAGTTGGGTCTCCTTCAGGTCAGCCTTAGAGAGAATTGTGGGCCAGAATGAGGCTTGTCAATACTTTACTTCCTGTTTTAAAATATGATTCAAAGATCCTCAGATCCTGGATAACCTGCCAACTAAAAAACATACTGATTTCCACATTTAGCTATTGATTTGATTTTATTGGGTGTGTGTGAGTGTTTTGCCTGCATGTATATATGTACACCGTGTGCATGTTTGGTGCCTTCAGAAGCCAAAAGGGGCGCAGGAGCCCACAGAACTGGAGGTGGAGATGGTAATAAATGACCAAATGAGTGCTGGAAACTGAACCCAGGTCCTCTTCACAAAGCAAGTGTTCTTAACTGCTACACCATCTCTCCAGCCCCTGTTTTCCACATTTCAATATCTAAGTTAGCGAATAACCTACAAACATTTCTGTGTGTGTTAGTTAACTGGCTGGATGTTTCATCTACATTTTATTTCACAGCACAGTAAATTATCTTCCAACTAGTGGCATCTCAGATTTTATGAAATGTGGTAGTGTGTGGAAAATCTAGTAGAAAACCAAATGATTCCTGTTCATCTAGAATTCTCTAAACCAGTGTTGATGGTTTGCTAATCACTTAGCAAAACTTTGAAATGTGTAAGGAAGCTTAAAGAGACTCTTGAATGATTTCTTGAAGAAAAGATAACCAGCCACTCTTAGGAGCTCAAGACGACCCGGTTTCTGTAGAGACTGAGGAATGCTGGGTAATTAGCTTGGTGGTGGTCAGGCGGCAGCATGCCAGAGCATGTACAGATTAGTGAATAAAAAGATGATGCGCACATGTAAAAATCCATCGCTTGAGATTCTGAGACAGGAGGATCACACGTTCCAGGTCAGCCTGTGGGCTACATGGTGAACCCCAACTATGTAGCAAGACTCTGTCTTTAAAAAAGAAATTGAAGTAGTTTCTGCATCAACAGAATGTGCGATTCTTAGGAAAGATGACAAAGCCAGCGAGAAGCATGGTCACTAGCCCTGGGGAGTTTAGTTGGGGAGCTTAGCAAGCAGGTGAATTCAATAAACAAATTAACTATTTTTAAAACAACTTGTGACTCATTGCCAGCCTTGAGCTCATTCAAATGGGTCTTTTGTTGTTGTTCAAACTGGAGTATCTAATAAACAAAATGTCATGGGAGCCCACTAAGTGCCCAAGTCTGAGGAAGGGCTGACACCTTTAAAGGTATCTAAGGATAAGGTGACAGGCGCCCTGTTTTGCTGGTCACTTCACCTAGATGAACGTAACCAATTCCTAACAGAAATCTTCCACAGCTTAGACACGTGACCGGTGTCCCCCACAGGCCCATGTGCTGAATCTTAGCAGCTTCGACCTAGTGAGAAGAAGAAAGATCACCTGTTCTGTGCCCCTTGGGGGAACTTTAGGACCACAGTCTCTTTAATTCCTGGCTGCCATGGATAAGTGACTTCACTCCACCGTGACTTCCTGCCATCCTGTGCTGCCTCACCACAAAAATAGTAGGCCAACTGACCATGGCCTGGACCCCTGAAACCTCATCCAAAATCAGACTTTCGTTCCCATATGCTGTCCACCTCAGATATCTTGTCACAGTGACAGAAAGATGACCGGCACAGAATCTCATTTTAGCCTTATCTCTGCAACCTGATTAACTCCACACCATAGCAATTCTTCTTACAGGGCTGTTCTCACGGCTTTTTACATGGCTGTTAACACTCCAGTATCCATATTGGCTCTCTACTATCTCCCAGTGCTGTTGGTAAAAACAGTTCTTCCTCACTTGGAAGGACAGACAGACAGATCGACAGATGGTGGGTAGATGGATGGATGGATGGATGGATGGGTGTGTGGATGGACAGACAGATCTACATATATCATTCTCACCATTCCATGGATCTGCTATTAGAACCTTATCTCAGCCCAAGCTGGATATGCTTTTTCCTCTTCCTGCTCATTAAGGTCACTCCACGGCATGTGCTTTCCCCCACTGCCAACCACAGGCCTGTTATATCCTACTACACTCAGAGTCCCCTGCAATGGAAACTCTTATGAACTCCCACTCTGGGCGCTGTCCTAAGACGCACATTCTGTATGTGTTACCATGTTGCACATAGCTAGATCCTTTGGCTGGACTGGACAAGAGCGGACTCCCAACCCAGGCCAGCAGTCACCAGGCTGGCCAGCTTCTGATCAGCCTGGCTTGAGAAGAAGAACCCTGGACTTCTGCTGCTGCCAGGCCACAAGATCACCGTGAGCGTCTCCTTCACTTTGCTTTCTCATGCAACCCATGACCACCCAGCTGAGCATGGCACCCACAGTGGGCAGGGCCCTTGCAAAATCAACCAACAAGCAAGTAAACACCCACAGGTCAATCTGACAGAAATACTTTCTCCATTGAAGTTCCTTCTTCTCAGATGACCCTGGCTCCTGTCACACTGGCAAAATCAAACCAACCAGCACAGCACAGGAACCTAGAAATGTGCTGAATCCCCAAAAATGTAAGGAATCTAAACACACACACGCGCGCACACACACACACACATGCGTGCGCGCTCGCACGCTGCTGCCCTGTCCATTATCAGTCCTTGTTCAGAGTGTCTGCAGAGTTCCAGCCTAACATGTATGCACATTTACATTTACTCGGGGGGTTTTCTAAAGGTTCCTGGGTTTGTGTGTTCTTTTGTTTTGCTTCCCAGCAGATCATAATAAGCAGGATTCTGGTTCATGGCTGTTGTTGTTTTACCTTTGCTACCTGATGACTTTGGGTCAGCTATTTAACCTCCCTAAACATCCACAGGCTCATTCTCAATGCTGGAGTAAGGACTTTACCTACTTTACAGGACCGTCGTGAAGGATAACTAAGAGCTTGGCATGGCGCTTGATGCGCAATGCGCGCCCAGGAGGTAGTGATGGCAGTGAGGGTGGTAGAGATGGTGACAGTAGCGGTGATAGCACACAGCCCTCTCAGGACACAGCAGACAACTTAGGGGCGTTTGCGGACATGTGGGCTGTTTGGCAGTGTTTACTACAGGAGTTTCAAGGGAAAATGAGAGGTAGCCATACATTAAAACAGCAACTCTGAGGGCTCTGTGAGTAAAAGCCCCGCTCCAGACCTGATGACCTGAGTTCAATCCAAGGGAGCCACGTGCTGAAAGGAGAGAACTGACTCCCACAAGTTGTTCTCGGAGCTCCGAGCTCTGAGTCACACATGAGCTGTGGCCTGTCCACCCACATGCACACATACATACATACATACATACATACATAGTACTGTTTAAGTTTAAGGGCTAGAGCAATGTGTCAGCAGCAGAGAGCACTCACTGGTCTTGCAGGGGACCCGGGTTCAGTGGCTAACTCCCACATCAGGCAGCTAGCCACCCCAGATCCAAGGCCTCCGTAGGTACCTGCACACGTGTTGTGTGCATAAACTCATGCAGGCACACACGCCTACACATATATTAAAAATAAATAAAGCTCCTAAAAATTCTTAATTGAGTTTGTGAATCAACTACTTGGATATCAAGCACTGTGGAGGTGATATACTCATTTACATAGACTGACAATCCCCTGGCAGAAACTCTCACTTAAGGATAAAAACTGGAATCAAATAGATCAAAGGACTTGCAGGATTTTACAAAACTAAGAGGCGTCCATGCCTGGGTCTGGGTCCTACACAGTTTCAATGGTATCTTTCGCATTCTATCATGCTGCTATACAAAATAAGCCATAAAGAACTCCAGGGCAGAAAGAGAGGGGGCCCCACAATGTTTGTCCAGTACAGTAATAGTTTCAAAGCATTAATATTAGTTCTCCGAAGAGGCTGTGTCTATAATCTAACTAATCTACTGTTTGAATCTCCCGTCAAACTGCACTCACCAAGTGACTTAAACATCAAGGGTAATGAAGCTGAATTACTCTGCCTAAACATTGACGTTAAAAAGAAGAGGACACAGAGCAGCGTGGTGTCACCAAGTAGTTCCGCTGCTGGAGTTGACAAGTATCCGTCAGGTGAGACCCCACCAGCACGGCCATTGAGCACTCAGCTCCTCAGGGTGAAAGTGTCTGGAGCCTGTCTCTGTTCAGTAGGAATGTGTCGGGCTGAGCCTTGCATTCTTGTTCTAGTCCGGAGAGATTCTGAAAGGCCTTTGCCGGTTCTGATGTTCAGGGATGGCGGGATGCTCACATCACTGAGCGTCGCCTACTGCACCTGCCACTTCGCTCTCCAATTCAAGGACCTAATGGTCCTCTGGGGAGCACATCATCTCAGGATGGAGAAACAAGGCCCAGAGCATCAATAATCGCCATGATTCACCTGAGCCAACACTGAAATGGAACTTCATCCCTGCACTCCTTGCCACCCACACCTCCATGACACAAAGGTTTCACAGCCAAGATAGCTTTGATTCAAACCCAGCTGCGCTACCTCTAGCTGAGTGACTTCCAGCTCGTTGCCTAATGGCTCTTGCCTAACTCACCTCACTCTGCTCCATGACTTTCTACGAAGAAGAACAATTTACAGAAAAGTCTCAACACAGAGCCCAATGCACAACACACAGTAACCATTACTGATTATACTATTTCTTATAGTGTAGCTCCTGGCTTCCTAAAGGCCACGTGTTGTGTTGAAGGCTTGGTCGCTAGCCTGTAGCACTTCTAGGTGGTAATGGGCCCTTTAGAAGGAAGGACCTAAGGGAAAGAAGTTAGACTATTGGAGGCATAGTCTCGGAGGAGACATCAGGACTCCAGTTTTTCCTCTTCCTGTCTCTTTCCTCCTCCTCCTCCTCCTTTCCAAACACCATGAACTAAGTCACATTCACTGCCACACACTCCCACCAGAATGTTCTTTGTCACCATAATCCCAAAGGCAGTAAAACCTACTAATCGTGGACTGAAACATCTTAAACTGTGAACCAAAAAATAAAATAAAATAAAATCTTTTTTCTCTTTAAATTGATTGCCTCAGATATTTGTTACAGTGAGAGAAAGGTGAATAACTGAGTAGCTTTTTTCTGTTGGTTATCTGTCCTTAATTTTTTTTTCCTTTCTCATTCTTGATGCTAAATGCTGACTCAAGGCTGAACCATCAGGAAAGTCTATGCCCATTGCTCTCTATGGGGCAAAACACTGAGGCTGTGTGCAAGCTGGCATGGTGATGGTGAGAAGAGAGTTCGATAGGAGTTAGGAAGGCTGTTACAGCAGCAGATCGGCTAATGTAGCTCTGGGCTGCGTTCCCAGCGGCTTCATCAGCAGAGCACAGAGGTGAGGTTCATTTTAACAGCCTTTCTCAAACCCCACCTGGAAAATTACATTAAATTCTGGGCACTTCAATACCATAAAGATTTAGAAAAGGCTGAAGGGAGTTCGGAGAAGAGTAATAAAAGTGATGAGGGGCTGGGAAACTTGATTTACTAGAAAAGATTAAATAGCTAACTATGTGCGGCACGCCTCGGGGCTGTCTGCTGACAAGCTGCAAGAGAATCCTAGCAGCCTAGAAACAGTGGGCGTGTAAACAGCCAGGAAGAGTTACCCGGCACAGTCCCAGGAGGCACAACCAAGAGACGGGGAAAAGGAAGGAGACAGGTGAAGTCGTGCCATTGGGCTTTTTATCTAACATACTAAGAGACAGAAATTAAAGACAGCAGGTCGCGACGTTCCCACTCGGCTTAATGACCCCATTTTTCTAGACCGTGTGTCTTTCTATCTAGTCTCTACACATCTATCACCCTAACCTCTAGAAGCCTCTCCTGCTCATCCTTCTGAGCCAGGTTCCAAGTGTGGGTGAGTGGAAATGCATCCATTTCGAGCTGCTGAGTCCGACCCTGGTGTAGCGCCCATGTACAGACATGGTCCTGTGGGTGTAGGCTGAGAGAGCAGCTGAGCAACGGCCACTTTCAACGTGATAGGATGGAATTGGGTGCCTATTACAAAGGATGGTGTGTCATATTGAGCATTATTTCTTTAAGATTTATCTTATTTTTAGTTGTGTGGCGAGGGGCTATGCGCATGTGAGTGCGGGAACCTATGGAGATCGGAGGAGGGTGTTGAATCCCCCGCAGCTGAAGTTACAGGGGCCTGTCAGCTGCCAGGCTCTGGGAAATTAATTCATGTCCTCTGAAAAAGCAGCACATTCTCTTAACCACTAGATACCCCACTTGATTGTGTGTGTATGTGTGTGTGTGTTGTATGTTATGGTATGTTGTAAATGCATGTATGTATTGTGTGCTCATGTACATGAGTGTACATGTAGAAACCTGTCTCCACCCCACCAGCGAGATTTGAACTCAGGTCCTCACGTTTATGTAGCAGGCGCTTTATCCATTGAGCCATCTCTCCAGCCCTATTCTGATTATCTTAAAGCGCCAAAGATCTAGCAGAAACATTGCTATAGGTTAGGACACAGAGTTAGAAGTTAGAAGGACCACTACATGGAACTTGTAGTTTGATGAGATGCTAGCCAATTCATGACTGTGCCTACACATTAGCCAGCTTACAGCACACTAATACAGTTCTATCATTTCCATTCTTCCATGAAAAGTGCTCAGCACTTAGTGGATAAAGATATATATGTATTTATATCTTTGAATATATATTCAATTATATGTATATATTCAATTCAGTGGAGCACTAGGTGGCCTTTTCTTAAAAAGGAGTCCTAACACCTGTAGCCACATGGATGGTTCTGTGGGCCATGATGCTAAACTAAATGACACAGAAGGACAGCTATGGCATGGTCTCACTTATAAATAGAAGAAACATCAGAGACGTTTAGGGAACCACCAGCTCTTCAAAGGGTACAGGGAGACAGACAAATGATGGCTGAAGAAGATACACAGGCTGTATCTGCTACTGAGACATCAAATAAGAATTTATTCTGCAAGCCCAGGGGACCATTTCTGAAGATCAAGTCTGCTGGCACAGGCCTGTTACCCCAACTACTCTAGTGGCCAAAGTAGAAAGGCCTTAAATTCAAGGTCTCACTCCAGAGTGAGGTCAAGGCCAGTTTGGTCAAATTAGTGAGATTCTGTCAAAAAAAAATTAGTTCTAGGATAAAAGTTCTAGGATAAAATCTGGGGACAGAGCACTCACCTAGCGTGTGTAAGGTCCCAGGTTCCATCGCCAGTACCACAAAAATAAAATCAAAGTTAAACCTAAAAGTTCCTAAAGGCAAGTATGCAACAAGGGCCTGCTGAAGCTTAACCACAGGTGCACAATTAGAAACAGAAAGAAAGAGGGAAAGAAAGAAAGGACAGAAAGAGAGAAGGAGGGAGGGAGGGAGGGAGGGAGGGAGGGAGGGAGGGAGGGAGGGAGGGGAGAGAGAGAGAGAGAGAGAAAGAAAGAAAGAGAAGGAAGGAAGGAAGGAAGGAAGGAAGGAAGGAAGGAAGGAAGAAAGAAAGAAAGAAAGAAAGAAAGAAAGAAAGAAAGAAAGAAAGAGAAAAGAAACTAAACATCCAAAAGGGGAAAGCTGATTCCTAACTCATTTAGAAAGAGAATCAGACTCCACCTGAACCTCAGCCTTATGCCCAGTTCAGATGTGTTCCTCAGAAGGGTAAACAGACTGTCTTTATCTACTCAGTGTCATCAATTTTCTGTACAGAAACAACTAGATGA
Organism: Psammomys obesus; assembly: GCF_907164565.1. Taxonomy (NCBI): domain Eukaryota; kingdom Metazoa; phylum Chordata; class Mammalia; order Rodentia; family Muridae; genus Psammomys; species Psammomys obesus. The sequence goes on along the minus strand of NW_026585643.1, from coordinate 3,982,665 downwards.
TGAACCGTGAGACACTGCCTCAGACCCAGCTAGGGACATTACTTACCGTACAGTATGCACGCCGTGTCACCCTACTAGAACCTAGAACATCCCAAACACAGCAGGCTCCTTGCAGCCCCGTGCTGCCCTGTTGGCTCCAGGAAGGATGGATGGGAGGCGTGGCTTGAGACAGGGAGTCCAGTACTCATCAGAAGGGGACTCAACAGTGTGGTGTGGCAGAAGGAAAAGGGAGAAAGAAAGAGTTCAAAAAAAATCTGGGGACGAATCAGTACAACTCAGTGACTGAGAAGACAGGGACTGCAAGCATGGAGGGACAAGGATTGGCTGGTTTTCTCTTGAATCCTGGAATGGATGGTGCTGCAAGCATTTGGATGACACTCCCAGCAGGTGAGCAGGTTCAGAGACTGGAGTGTCAACTCAGCATCGAGGGTGCCAGCTGGAAGCATCAGAGAAACTTCTAGATCAAGCTATCCAGGAAAGACTGTAAGTTATACAGCTCCCAGGAAGCGCTTGGCAAGAATGGTGATAATTAAAATTTCATAGCTGGGACCTGGGCAGAAAAGGGAGAGATGGAAAAGACGGATAATTCATAATGCCCTTCCACTGGGCAAGGAAAGAAATGGGAAAACCCATCCAAGCTCTCCAGCACATCCCTAGACGAAGTCTGCCACAAACCACAGAGGCAAGTGACAAAAGACAAAGAGGCTCTTGTTTCCACTGCTGGGCTAGTTTTTTGTCTAGTTGACACAAGCTAGAGTCACCTGAGAAGAGCGAATGTCAATTGAGAAAACACCTCCATAAGACTGATCCACAGGTAAGCCTGTGGGTCATTTTCTTGATTGATGAGTCATGTGAAAGGGTACATCACTGTGAGTAGTGCCATCCTTGGGCAAGTCCTGGGGCATACAAAAAGCAAAATCAATAAGCAGCATTCCTTCACAGACTCCAGTGCAGTTCCTGCCTTGTCTTTACCAATGGTGGACATCTGTAGGCCAAATAAACCCTACCTTCCTGAAAGCAACCAAAGCACTCACTCTAAGACCCCAGGATATATCTTGGGGTCTACTTGCTCTATCCCTGGTCAGACGCAAAGCTGGGCACTCCCAGAAAGCCAGGTTAGAATAGGAATGCCTCTCCTCTAGACACTCATTTTTGTCCTCCTTTCATTCCAAGAAGACAACTCAGAGAAGCAGCATGACAACAACTCAGGCACCATTCTGGAACACCAAGACTGCACTGTTGGCTTTGACTTTTTAAGTTTGGAAATTGTTTGTTTGTTTGTTTGTTGTGAATATGTGAACTTGTACATCTTTAAATGGTATGGTAAGAAGTCATGTGATCTAAGCTGGCCCATCCTTCCTTAGGAATAGAAAGACTTAATGAGGGTTTTTTGTTTTGTTTTGTTTTTGTTGTTGTTTGTTTGTTTGTTTGTTTGAGGGGTGTTGTTGGGGTTTTGGGGGGTTGATTTGTTTTATTTTGTTTTTGATACTCGGTGTTTTTACTCTCTGGATAATCCCCAAAATAGTTGGAAATATCATTTCCAAAATGTAGACATGGCCACCAAGTCTCAAAGAGAAGGGAAGGCAGAGAAACAGTATACCAGCAAAGAATCTCTAACCAGGTAGCTCCAGGGAAACATGCAGCTTTATAATGACATCAAGTCATTTCTTTTGTTAATGCTGGGCTTAGCTTGGTTTACTGAGTCAGGTTTCTTAGGCTGACTTCAAACTCTTTGTGTGACCAAGGATGAGCCTGAATCTTAGTCTCTCCTTCCACCAGCTCTCAGGTACTGGCAATGGCATGTGTCAGCTTATACAGTGCTAGAGATCAAAGCCAGGCCTTGCTACATGCTCAACTGAGCTACAGCTTCTGCCCCTGAAATCAGTTTCCATTAAGCAAAATTTCACTGCCCAGTGAGCCTAGACCAGCAACCCTGCTCGAAGTCTACATTTTCACTCTGTCTTTAGATTTTTGTCACTCATTTAAAACAGGCACAATATGCAGAGATGTAACTCAATAGTAAATCAAGTTCTTGGAATATGCAAGGTCATAAATTTAATCCCCAACACCAGAAGTAAACAAATAACAAAGTGGAAAAAAAAAAAAAAAAAAACCTCTTGTGAAAGAGCCTGCTGCTGTGATCAAACACTAACTGAAACCAACTTGGAGGAAAGAGTTTGTTTGATTTACACTCTATATCACAGTCCCTCATCAACGGAAGCGAGGGCAGCAGCTCAAGGCAGGAACTGAAGCAGGGCCCTGGAGAATGCTTGGTCCTCCCACATCAATCATTAATTAAGAAGATGCTTTGCAGACCTGCCTACAAGACAATCCGATGCAGGCATTTTCTCAACTGAGATTCTCTCTTCCCAGATAATCTGAGCTTGTGTCGAGTTGACAAAAAATCTAACCAGCACAAGCCCACCTAAAGCTGCTTGGTTTCATGTGATTACACTTGAACTTGTACATCTTTAAGCAGTGTGGTGGGAAGTCACGTAATCTAGGCTGTAGAACCTACTGGCCCCTCTTAAATAGTCAAAAGGCTAAATGAAATAAAAAGACTCAATAGCACAGTCTCAATATTACATATTGGCAGGGAGCATGTATTCTCTTATTTGTTTGTATGGGTATGGTGTGTATCTGAGAGACAGACAGCATCTGTGTTTGTGAATGTGGGTGTGGGCATGTGACTGAGCACGTGTGGTGGTTGGAAGACCTCTGTTGGGCCTTCTTGTCTGACACAGGCTCTCTCTGTTGTCTTTCTGCTGTATGGACCAGCTGACTCTTGAGCCAATGAGGAGTCTCCCGCCTCTGCCTCCCAGCTCTCAGGAGGAGAACTAGGGTTACGGACCCTGTAGATAGTCCAGCTTCTACATGTGTGCTGGGGATTTGAGCTCAGTCCTCCCACTTGTGCAGCAACTGCTTTTACCCACTGAGCCATTTTCCCTGCCCCCTTATTTTTTTAATTGACAAATAAAAAGCATATATTATATATATGCACTATAAATCAGGTTATGTTGAACTATGTACATCAAGCTCATTAATATACCTGTGGTCCTGGTTGTTTTGTGACAAGAACACTGACCTTCTCCTCATCTGCAATTTTAACATATACACTGCATTGGCAACTACAGTCACCTTCCAAGAGATCTCTTCAACTCAATCCTCTTTGTAACTGAAATTTTGGATCCTTTCACAACATCTTCCCCATCACTACCCTAAGACCCTGGAAATCACATTTAGCTCCCTACTTCTAAATTCACTATGTCTATTGTTTATTTCTCTCTCCTGTGAGCCCAGGGCTGGATGCTCTGCCACATGTGGGGCTCCCTTAAGTGCTCATGGAAGGATCTTCCTTCTTCTACCTCTATTGTAGTTGCAGCCCTTTGGAAACTGGGCTTAACTGCATGTGCAATGAAGAGTCTCAAAGGCAATTTGCGCTCCAGGGCCTGGCTGCCTAACAGATGAGTATGGAAAAGGCTGCTCCTTACTAGACAGCCTGTGGTCTTCCCTTGGGGAGCCCAGTGATAAATTTTAACAGGTGGGAGTGTGCTCAGGAGTCCTAAACTATCTACTTGAGCATACCTTCTCTGTATAGAGGAAGGAATAAAATTAATAAATAAGAAAGGGAACTGAGGAGATTTTAACTTGTGAGCAGAAGGGAGAGGAGGACATGTTATTGGAACAAACCAGTACAGATTGGACAGTCAGGCTTCAACAGGGTCTGTCTCCCATTCCAATGTATAGTGAACTAAGTTGAGTCACTTCTCTTTCATTTTTTTTCAATTAAGAGAGAAAGAACTATGTGTAGTATTGCAAGCCTTGGATCACATTAGGGAGGCAGAGACAGGAGGATTCCTGAATTTGAGGCAGCCATCCTGCTCAACAGAGCAATTTGACTCTGTCTCCAGAGAAGGAAAGGAAAGGAGGCTAAAACTGGGACATTGCATCTCCTCTCTGGAGTGGGATGAAGGCAAACAACATGGTGCCCGCCCACCCTGAGAAAGGATGCAGCTTACAAACCACACCCTGTATCCTACATCTATCAGGGCAATCAGGCGTGGCACCCAGAAATCCACTGTGATCCAGGTAAAATGCCAGATGGCACTTACCCATCGGAGGAGACCTAGTAGGTAGCTCGTCTCCAATACTGTAATGCCTCATAAACAAGAAAAGCTAGAGCCAGATCGGGAAACCAAGGTCAGGCCAGCTGTAGCATGAACTAGCTAGTTTATTATCTACAGAACTGAGAAAATCACTCTCCTTCTCTTGTCATTTTGAGGACTCAGATGTCAGGTGTGTAAGACAAACAGCCATCTGATGTGTAGTAATGACAGGCCAGGTGCTATTCAAAATGCTCCACACATCTTCATTTACCTGATCCGAAAAGCAACCCCTACAGAAATAAGGAGAGAAGATAGCAAGATAAGATATTGAAGGAGGTAATTTCATCCCCAGCCTCAAAATTAGAAGAAATGGAGTAGCTGAGATTCAAATCTAGGTGACCTGATTACACACCTGCTTTTAAAACACTGTGCCAAAGCACCAGGTAGAGAAAGGACGACTAGCGAATGGGCATGGGTGACCTTTGGTTGCATGCACTATCCGTAAACCTCAGTGCCGCATGGATCTTCGCCGGCCAGCATCCCAAAGGTAAATGGATACTCTCTGCCCAGATGTGGACCGGCACCAACACAGTGACTCTTATTGTAATGGGCTCAGATCTTTCCAAGTAGCCCCAACACACCTGAGCGGGTAATTAATGAAGACTGCAATCTCCATTTGATATTAAGTAGGACACTATATGCTGCGTGGCACAAAACAGCATGACCCACTCACCACCTTTCAGATAAGGTCTTTACTCCCAGTTGTACAGCAAGGTTTCCATCCGACCAACTGTGTTTGGAGAGTGTTTTGAACTTTTAAGTTATATCTTGAATACAAAAAGCTCCCCCGTCCTAAAGGTGGCTATCAAATCACTGTGTCAGCCATGGTACTAATTTTTCCCTCTGAGGCCTCACTCATCAACTTCACAACAAGTGTCTGGATTCTTGTGTTTGCTTCAAATGCACACTGCCTAAGTAACTAATTGAACGGCTTATAATTTGTTCCTACACGTGTTACATGGCCCTTAATATAGTTCCTTGAGTATGCTCAGAACCATGGGGTGTGGTTCCCGATTTAGCCTCCTGACTGTCACGTGTTTCTGAGATAAAAAGAGCTAACCGGGCATTTTAAAACTTAACTGCTGAACTGAACTAAAAATACGGGAACTATTACAAAGCATTTCAGAGAGATGCCCTACTTCATGTTTCACGGGTGGTTTCTTTTCTTGTTTGATTTTCTCCTGCTTCCACACATCTGCTATCCCTTGCCGTACACCAAACCACCTTATCCCATGAAAGGGCTGTGTTAGTTTTCTTGTTGCCATGACCAAATAAAATACCTGACAAGAAGCAACTCCAGGAAGGAAGAGTTTATTTTGCCTCACATTTTGAACGGATGACAGTGCAGCGTGAACCGGAGCTCACAATGCCTGGAACTGGGAATCTCTCACCTAAGTCTATTTTAGTAGAACAGGAAGCAGCCCTGGGACAGGAAGTGAGGCAAAGCTCCAAAACCCGCCCCTACTGACTCACTTCCGCCAGAGTGTCCCCACCTCTGAGAGGTCTAAAACTCCGCGTGTTGTGGAAGAAGTGTTCAAGTGTGAACTTACGGAGGACGTTCACGTTTAGACCAGACTATCCAGAGGAATCTGGGAGATAGGCCGTCTCGAAAGACTCTTCCTTGTTCCTGTTCATCCTCGTCTTCTGGAAGACCTCTCTGGTCTACAGAGGTAAACTGTAGGAAGGAGTGCATCCTAATGCTGCATCCTTCTCCGACTCCACCTTTGTACTCCCACTCAGCAAACCTCAGGGATGATTCCTTGACAGAAGACATTAGGCAGCAGTCATTAGAAAATGAAGATCATTTCTTTTGGGATCACCTGACAAGCTAGATCCCATGAACATCCGTTGTCTCATCCCCACAATGGCTTCAGATAGCTTTTCTTGGTTGGTTTTGGTTTTGTTTTAACTATTTAATACCATATTTTCTGATTTGTTGTCAGGGCATAAACTGGCACTCAATAAACTGCACATGGGTACGAAATTTGATGTACATGCACAAGATACTTATGCACAAGACTCAATAAATCAAGACTCAAATACATGTGTCACCAGCAAGCTTCCCGCTCCCCTTGGGTGACCCTTTCTCATGCCTACCCTTCTTGCCCCAGGAAACTACTGATCTTTTGAGAACTCTTTATTGGCCTCCAAAACAGACAGTGTCCACTCTTTTTGTCTGGTGTCTTTCTTCACCACAGCTGTCTAAACTTGAGACTCTAAAGCATCGTCTTTGCCCAGCAATGTCGCTGTGCAGGTATACTGAGGGACTTTATTCTTCTGTGTGGAGTGCACATCTTTGTAAGGTGTGGGCTTTTGATTCATATGCAGGAGTGTTGTGGCTGAGTCACTGAGGTGTCTTAAGACCCTGTCAGATGTCTTCTGAAGAACTTGTGTGTTTTATATTCCCACCAGCTTTGTATGAGTGTTCCGATTCCTGATCCACACACTTCGTACAGTCAAGGTTTTAAGTTTTATCTGTTTTTCTGACTGTGGCTTAAATAAAGCCCATATTCCCTGGTGAGGGCTGAACGCATTTTTGGTGCCTCAGGTGCCTTGGATGCCAGGTTTTAACCAAGTTGTCTGTTTCCTTGAGTTCAGAGATCTTTGCACACATTCTGCGTGTAAGCCTTTATCAGAACCCACACTTATTTCGTCTCTAACTTCTCCAGCTTTGTTCCTCTCGGGGGACCTTGGTGGATGAGATTAGGGGTTTTTTTTGTTTGTTTGGTTGGTTGGTTGGTTTTTGTCTTGGCTTTAGGCAATTCTAGATCACCAGCATTTTCATATGAATTCAAGAATCAGAATTTTTTATTTATTTTTACTTTGTGGGGAGGGATCCGCTCATGCTGCCACATTCCTGTGGAGGTGAGATGACAGCTTTCTGGGGTCAGCTCTTTCATTCACCCTTGGGGATCAATCTCAGCTTGTTAGGCTAGCTGGCAAGCCTTGCCTACTGAGCCATCATGCTGCCTCGGAATCAGTCTTTTTAAGCTCTACAAATTAAGGAGGGGGAGGAGAGGAGGGCGTGAGATGGGGTAGTATGAGGTGGGAGATGAGAGGATGGGGTGGGATGAGATGGAATGGGGCTGAAAAGGGCTTGTAAGCATTAGCCGGGGTCGCCTTGGGTCTTGGTCTGTGGGGAGTTAATATTACAGCCGACCGAGTGTGGTGTGCACAGGCAGTGCATTGGTGTTGGATCTTTTCCTGGTTCTGCTCCTGGACACTTCACGTTTTTCATCTTACCAAATGATACTCTATGTCAGTATGCAGTGATAAGATGTGGAAGTGCAGCCTGTTAACATTTTTGCACATTGCTTTTGCACACTGCAACCTTGATGAACTCATTTTTTTTAATTTTTATTTTATTTTTATTAATTACAGTTTATTCACTTTGCATCCAAGCTGTAGACCCCTTCTCCACCTCCCCCCCATCCCATCCTCCCTCCCTCTTCTCCTATGCCCCTGTCACTTTTTAATTATAATAGCTTCTCTGGAGGTTTGACCATGTTTTCTGCATCTGTCTGCTAAGATAGCTCGTCTTCGTACTTTCTGTAGAGTTGCCTTTGTCGGTGCCCCTACCCACTGGACTGGATAGGCAATGTCTCAGGTTAAACAGAAGTGTTGAGGGGGGCTATTTTCTCTTGTTCCTGAGATTTGGGCTAGCGTTCTCAGCATTTCCCAAGCGTGGCATTGCTGTAGTCCACTCAGGAATGCCCTTTATCAGGCTATGGATGTCTCTTTCCGTTCCTAACATGTGGGAGTTTTATCAGAAATGAGTTGGATTGTATCAAATGTTTTTTGCCTTTTATTGTGATGATAACATGGTATTTGTAACAAAGCAAATCACATTGATTTTTTTTTATTAAATCAATTGTAAATTCTTAACCCCCATTTGAAGATAAACCCCATATGAATATATTTTCTCCTTTATAAATAGTGTTGAATTTAACTTGCTAAAATTATGTATAGAATGTTTGGTTCCATGCATGCGAATTATGATGGAATATGGTTTTTGGATATTTTATTTTTATTTTTATGTATGTATATATGTATTTAATCACTTTACAGTCTGATCCCAGCCCCCTCCCTTCTCTCCTCCCTGCCCCACCCTCACACTCCTCTCCACTACTCCCCTACTCTACTACTCTCAGAGAAGGGTATGATTTTCAGGTTTTACAGTGTCTCCTTTAATTTCAAAAGTATTCTCTTTTTTTCCTGAGTTTATCTTAAAATAAGATCTGTTTTTGTTTTTTAATGCTTTACTTCCATTTGGTTTTATCTGTATGACTAGTTAAGCCTAAATGTGTGTGTGTGCACCATGTGCATGGCGGTTGCCTGATGAGGCCAGAAAATGGTGTCAGAAGTGCTGGAACTGGAGCTGCAGTGGTTGTGTGGGTGCTAGGAATGCACCACAGTCCTCTGCAAGAGCAGACAGTGCTCTGGACCACTGGGCCATCTCTCCAGTCCTTAAACGCTTAGCAGATCTTACCAAGGTTGCCGTCCAAACTTAGAGGAGTTTTTTTAATTAAAATATAATTCTGTAATAAAAACACGGCTATTCATGTTACATGTTTCTCTTTGAGTGAACTTTAGTATTTGGTAGTTTGAAGAATTCTCCATTTATCCAGTTTGTCGAATGTGCTAAACATGATACATTGGCACCAACTGCCCTTAATACTCCTGTTCTTACACCTTACATCAGCTTGTCGCCTCTGGCTTTATTTTGTATTTGTAATATGTGTCTTCTTTCTTGTTTTCCTAACCAGCATATGGTAATTACCGGTCAACCTCTCTGATAATTAAATTCTGTTGTCAAGACCTGAACCCTTTTAAATTTATTGAAAGGGGTGTTATGGCTCATGACATGTTGGCAAATGTTTGGTCTTCACTTGGTGGGATGTTCTGGAAATGTTAGGTGGATGACGTTTCTGACAGTCCTCTGCAAGCCTCTATATTCTTAACTACTTGTTATTCTTGTTCTAGCAATTACTGAAAGGTTACAGAATCTTAAATTTTATCACAATCAACTGACATACATGAAAGCTCTGTTAAGTATGCTGAACGAAACTATTTATCATTTATCATTACAAAATCACCTTATTTATCCCTGGCAATGTTTTTCACTGTGAAATCAACTGTGTTTTGTGTTAATATAGCCACACACTATATGCTTTTGCTGATGTTAACATGTTTTTCATCTTTTTACTCTGAAATCATTAGCGTGTTTATACTGTGTCATTTCTTGTAGACAGCATGTGGCTGAAGGTTTGTCTGTAGATCCAATCTGACGCTGTCTACTGTTTGCATTTGAAGTGATTGTTTGTGTGGATAGAAATAAGTATCTGGCCGTATTGTGATGCTGCTTTGCTGTTCTAGCCACTGAGGCAGGCCGTCACCACACACCTCTAATGGGCTGTGCTCCGCCACCTTACCTGCCCCGTCAGAACCTTAACGAACATGTGTGTGTCAGTTCTCCCGCCTTGTTCTGGGCTGTTGTGGCTCTACATCTTAGTTTTGAATGTACAATAAGCCACACGTTTCATTCTTATTACTTTTGTCTAAACAGCCAATTAATGCTTGAAAGAATTATCTAGAGAAAAAAATCTTATGAAAATCTTATTTACCCTTGTAGCTAATATTCTTCCTGCCTTTCATTCTTTTAAATAAATGAGTATTCCATATGGTATGTTTTTTTCTTATGCCTGAGGGATTTTAAGATTTTTGACAATTTTATTATTAACAATTACAACTATAACATTTCTTGCAAAGTTAAATCAAAATGATGATAAATTCAGATTTTTGAAGGTAAAAAAATAGTCTCTGCATTTTTTTTTAAATACAGCTTTGCTGGGTGTATAATTCTAATTCTTGGTCCCTCCTCTACCACCCTCCCCCTCGCATTGTTCCAGGTAGATGTCTGCTGTCACTCTTACACCAGCTGGATGCTTTTGAATTTTTTTCTCTTCGTTGGTTTCCAACCTTCTGATTATTTTATGCTTTGTTGTAATTTTTTAGTGTTCCATATACCTGAGGTTCATTGTGCATTTTAGTATGTTTATAGTTGTGATCAAACTTCAGATTTTATTTTGAAACAAGGTCTCACCATGAAGCCTAGCCTGGCCGTGCACATGAGCTTCCTGCTGTGGCCTCCCAGGTGTCTCTCTATGTAAAAATGCTTTGAACAGTACTTTCTCGCCTATTCTCCCAATCTCTCTCTCCCTCTCTCTCTTTCTCTCTCCCTGTCTCCTTCTCTCTCTCTCTCTTCTTTTTCCTTTCTTTCTCCCTCTCTCCCTCTCTTTTTCTCTCTCTCCCTCCTTCCCTCTCTTTCTTCTCTCCCTCTCATCTCTCTCTCTCTCTCTCTCTCTCTCTCTCTCTCGTGTGTGTGTGTGTGTGTGTGTGTGTGTGTGTGTGTGTGTGTCTTTATCTCTCCCCCCTCTTTTTTCTGTTCCTGTGGGCTCAAAAGATATATGCATTAAGCCATTTAAAGCTGCTATCACTTGAGTTCTGTTCAGTTCAATAGAAATTCCTTTTCTCTATGTCTTTCATTTTACATAGTTTATTGTTAGAATTTTAAGAACATTCTACTTTCTTATGCTATATCTAAATTGGTGGTAGTTCCTTCTAGTATCACACACACACACACAGTGGTTACATCTCTGGTGTACTTTTTGTATCTCTCATATTTTGGAAATGTGAAATAGAGTTGTACCTATTCTATGCTCTTTTTTCTGCTTATTTTAATGTCTTTGCAGTTGTACCTTGGATTGGATTGCCTTCATAATGTCGTGTCTGCTCGTTGTGGTTTGTGTTTTCTTATCTCTTTGAATGGCTGGTGCCTTTTTAGTGGACACCAGACCGCATGTTTTTTGTGAACCTCCTGGGTGCTGTGTGTTTTATCTCTATAAATATTACTGAGCTTTGTTTGAAGATGAATGTAAGTGACTTCAAAATAGTTTGATCTTTTTTAGTATTGCTTTAAAAATATCTTACATGAGACTACAACCGGGCTTCGTCTAGGGCTGATGACTCCCCACAGCTGAGGCAGGGCCTCCCCTCCACCTTGCGCTCTGCAGCTTTTGAAGTTTTCCAGCCTGTCTGGTAGGAACAAGAACTATTCCTGGATAGCGGCTCTGTCTCAGCCATCAGCCACTTTATAATAGTCATACCCTAATCATCACACGCACCCTTTCTAGAGAGTGGTAACTAATCAAACATATTTATAAATTGCCAGACATTTGTCCCACGTTCCCTAATATAGTTGAGTATGCTTAGAGCCGTTGGGTGTGGCTCCCAAATAAGACAGCCTCATGACAAGTTGTCACAAGTTTCTGGGATAAAAACGGTCACACAGGAATTCTGAAACTTAACTGCTGTTCTGAACTAAAAATATAGAGCTAATGATTACAAATACCAAAAAGGTAAAGCGTGCCATGTTGACTTCATATATGTTCACTCTGTGTATATTTCCTTCAGAGAAATATTACAACTCAAAGTCAAACCGAGGCGTGACTCCTCTGAGGGCACAGCACACACTCAGCTGAGTGGCCACCCAAAGAAGATGCCGTCATTCAAAATAGTAGCCATAATGGGATGGCTAGACCTTAACCCTTATTCCAGGCCAGGCCTCTGCCCGGTAGGGAAGTTGTATTTAGCGTAAAAGAACTCATGATGGTTACTTCACGACACCCACAGGATGTCGTGTGCCAGATGCATGAGTGTGTATTTACAGTGCATTGAAAAGAAATATCACTTTTTCTACTTTCATAATCCTGGAATATAAAGTAAGTGAGTGTGAGTGAGTGTGAGAGAGTGTGTGTGAGAGAGTGTGTGTGTGCTTCTTGCTGAACAAAATAATAAATTAAAAAAACAACTTCTCTTTACTTGATTTTTTAATTTGGCTATAAGCCATACATTGAATATAATGTACATGTTGGGTAATGATCGAAAAATTAGGCTCAGTAATTGATGAATTTTCATGTAATGCATCAAATGTAATCCATAACAACAGAAAGTTATTTTTATTATCCAGACTGCAATAAAATGTTGTTTATAATTCATTTATGTATAATTATTAATGTGTGTAAGCGATGTAGGGGGAGGGAGAGAGCGTGGGTGTGCCATTGTCGGTAAATAGATGTCAGAGGAAACTCTGTGTAGTTGGTTCTCTCTTTCTACCGCTACATGGTACGGTGGTGTGAATGACAATGACCCCCATAGGCTCGTAGCTTGAATGCTTCATCCCCAATTTGTGGCACTGTTTGGAGAAGGTTGGGAGGTGTGGTTTTGTTGAAGAAAGTGGGTCACTGGAGATGAGATTTGAGCTTTCCTATCCTCAGCGTGCTCCCTTCACCTCCTGCAGATCAGCCTGTGAGTTCTCAGCTGCCCTACCGCTGGGGCCTGGGCTCTGGCATCACGGATGCTAACCACCCAGTTAAACACCTTCCAAGTCAACTCAGGCATGATGTTTTATCACAGCATTAGAGAAATAACTAAGACACATAGGTTCTCAGGCCACCAGGCTTGTGGAGCGAACACCCTTACCCACGGGGCCATCTCATCACCCCAGATTTTATTTTTTAATTTTCATATTAGCTGACATCCTTATGGTTAAATATATATGTTAATGTAACTATATATATATATATGGTCTGTTGAAACCAGCTCCTTGGGATATAAACAACAAAAAAATGAAATCCATGTTGGTCATTTTAAGGCAGTGACCCACTTGAAACACATTTAGAACCACACAGAATACAGAGTAGGGCTCAAACACTGAAATCTCTTTGGGGAAATCTAGATGTGGAAGGGATGGATTAGACTGTACCTAAGGGCACATTTGTCCATGTACTTTAACAGGTAGCATTGTAGATCTAATCTTCTATTCTACAAATCTACCATAGCAAAAATAAGCACTTTACATCTGCAGTTAGAAAAAGATGCTGAGATATAATCAGCAGAATTCACCCTGCTTGTGTGGGAAATATGTCCAGAGAAACAGGAAGGGTTTTTCAGGCACATTACACAAAATGTGAAGTTGTGAATTGCCTGTCCACTTACCAATGGGTCCCCGCAGCCCTCATCCATCTTTGGATGGCTCTTCAGATGCTGGCTTGGCGCATGCCCACCCAACCAAGCTCCATCATGAAAGACACAAAAGTTTCTTTTCTTGCCAACATGCCCTTCCTTGACTACTGCCGTAACTCAATTTCCTCAGCCCCATTCAAGATCATAAAACTTTCCTGGGGAACTGCAGAAACTATCACACTATGTTCATTCTGCTTATTCTGTAAGAGACACCTCAACATGTTTGTCTTTTCAAAAGGGATAATCCATGGTACACCTTCAACTGTAGAAGAAAATTAGAGAAAACAAGAAGCATATTAACTACAGATTTGTAATTCTGGTGAAGACAGACAAAATGTGTGGTTTTGCTCCCAAAACCAAAATGCAATTTTATGTCTCCAGTATTACAGTTAACGCGTCTACCCACCTGTGCTCTCGGGAGACTCTCTTTATGCATCTCCCTGTGGGTCTCCCAAGAAAGGAAGAGTGGGGAAGAGGTGGTCTGCTGATTTCTAAAGGAACTCATCTCTAAGAAAAAAAATCTATCCAACAGTCTAGATCACTTCATTTGAGGATAGCCTCCTCAAATGTCCTGGTTAAGGCAGCAAGGCATGAATGGGGCTGCTCCTGAGTCGCCATGTGTCATTGTAAATCAAATACATCGTTGAAGAAACGTGAGCTTCAGGAAATTACTGAGACTGCCTCATCATGTGGGCATCCCAATCTAACAATGCCCTAAGTAGGCACCATATGTCTGATCTTGAAGCAGAAGTGGAAGAGAAGCAAGTGCCCTTAACCAGTAGCCAATTCTTCAGCCCTTGGGGTTTTAACTCTCTCTCTCTCTCTCTCTCTCTCTCTCTCTCTCTCTGTGTGTGTGTGTGTGTGTGTGTGTGTCTGATCATGCTCAAGCCACATGTGCAGGTCAGATGATAACTGGTGGAAGGTGGTTCTCTCTTTCCATCAAGTGGGTCCCAGGGATCAAACTCAGGGTGTCAGGCTTAGTGGCAAATAAGTTTACCCACTGAGCCATCTCACTGGCCCTTAAGGTTTTTGGCTCTGTGTTTGTTCACTGCTTTGTTTCCTTTTGTTTTGTTTTAGACAGGTATTTTGTGGGTTTGGCTTTTAGTTTGGGGGTGGAGATAAGATCTGGTGATACAGCTAAGACTATCCTAGAATTTACTAAGCAGCCCAGTCTGACTTCTGACTCACAGAAATCCTCCTGCATCAGCCTCAGGGACCGTGGAATCACAGGTACAATCCAGCCATAACACCCAGCCTATTTTTACTATTTCATCCCCGGTACTGTATTATGTCATGCAGCTCTTACTCAATATTTACTTAAAGAATGAACTGAGTAACTGAAAGATTGCGCTGTTTTCACCTCCTTTGTTTTAAGTTTCTGTTACTGTATTACAGATCCTTCCTGTGACATTAAATCAATGTGATAGGAAATTTTAAGTGAGCAGTATTCAGTATAGTTGGAGAAACAACCTTTGTCTGGATAGAACCTGGGAGTAGCAAGTTAACACTGAGACTGAGGGCCAGAGGTCAGTCCAGGTCAGGCTGCAAGACCGAGATTCTTCATCCTCCACAAGGTAGATGAAACCCCTGAGCCTCTCCAGCTCAGCCACTGTTCTATCAGGAAAAGATGCCCCCAGCAACTCAACACATATTCCCAACAGACAGATGCCTTTGTAACAGTTCACACATGAACATACAGCTACCTCCTCTATAACCCTTGCTCAACCCTCATATTTCACCTTTGACCTGACCTTCCCAGGAGCCTTTAGTCTTGGGTCACGTGCACTTCACAGTTCAGAGTCCCGACTTCCTCATCCCAGGGTTCAGAACAAGTGCTACAGCATGGTGTCTTCTCAATTAATCTCTGTGGGTATCACTGGCAACTTCATCACTGGAGCCCACTCCACAGCGTGGAGAGAAGAGAGTGAGGGGAAAAATGGAAGGGAAATAATGGGGGGGGGGGGTTTGTCAGCTGTAGAATACAGGAAGATTTGGAGAATTGCTTGCCTCTGGAAAGCCGTACTACCAGCCTCCCAGACTAGGAAAAGCCCCTAGTAGGAAGCAGCAGAAATCACACAAAGCTGTCACTTGCAGCCCTGTGCATATGTCTGGGCTAAAAGCCAGAGGCAGTAGCAAGGTGGAGCCTACAGAATGCTTTGCAACATCCCAGAAAAAAAAAAATGGCTATGAAAAAGCCTGCATAAACGTTCAAAAAAATAGGTCTCTCCAAGTTAAGCCATGAACATTACCAATAAAGCTTGCCCTTTCCTGTGTGACGAGCTAAACCAGCCCCTGAGTTCTAGACACTCCCGCTAGTCAACCTATCGTTTTAACTCCTCAGCTCTCGCTGGTCAATTTTCCTGCCTACGTCCACAGACAGCAATGGGAACCGACTATAACCGCAAACATATTTTAAAGGATTTCAGGGGAGCACAGGGGACAAAGGGCAACCCCAACCGCAATTTACCACTGGCTTTTCAGACAGTCAATAAGCCGTAAGTATTCCTAATTTGAGTTAAATTTTAATAATTCTTTCCACAATACAAGCTGAGACATAGCCGGAGAACAAAGAGAATTCTTAGAATGTCCTCACTACTAACCAAAATAGCCGAGAAGCCTCACCAACACTTGTGTGACCCGAGAGTGGTGCAGCTGTCTGGAGGCCTGACAGCCATGACAGTGGGTGATAACTCGTTAGGGTGCTCACTGCCACATTCTTCCTGGAGGAAACCATGGCAGAATCTTTTCTTTTTTTCCTCTAGTTTCTTTTCTAATGGGATTAGGTTGCATCACCAAACACTTCCCTAAAGACCTAAGGACAAGCACAAAAGTGTTCTAGGTTTGCTGATTTGTTTTGATCTGGTTTTTGTTTGTGTGTTTAAGTGGAGGATGAGATTCTGTTCAGACATCTTTCAGCAAGCTTTCCGTTGTCGGCGTCCATTCTACAAGCCTGGATCCCTGGATTTCGGGTTCGTCCTGAAGAAGGCCAAGCTTGTGTACTGCTGTAATTCTTCCCCGCCCCACTTCCAGGACTAAAATGTCAGCCTCCGCAGATGTGTAGACCACACAGGCACACACATCCTGGAGGGGCCTTGGTGGCTCACACATCCTTTGAGTTCAGCTGGCATTTTGCCCATCACCTCCACCACTTCATTGCTCTTTCGTGCACGTGACCACAGACTATGCATCTAAATTTGGCACATTTCAAGGTCAAGTGATGCAGCAAACAGAATCTGACCTCGGACAATCACCATTGTCCATTAATCCATCCACAAAAACAGCGTGCAAACATGCTGCCTGTGCTCCCTTCAAGTTCATAAATCTTTGTCCCAGAAGATTCCTGGCTGTTTCACTGAATGCTCACAGGAGGGGGAAAAAAGTGAATGTGTTTGTTCCTCCCCCATCCTCCACACTCGCCCAGCCCTTCCGTTCATTTTCACTGCACAGGCAAGACAGAAAGGCAAAGAGACTGGTTTTTAAATCTCACTAGTTCACGTAGGCAGAGAATCTGAAGTACCTCCAAAATGGACATCAAGTAAAAACTACCAGTTTTCCAAAGTCTGTAATTATGTATTTACACAAAGTTCATAATCCTGTATGGTTTTTTTTTCCATTACAAATACAGATTATCAAGTAAATAACACAATATTGTGGTGTTAATGAGATGAACTAGTGAAAATACCACCCACTGAATAAAACAGGACCTGGCAGGGCAGGCTCCAACGCTGACCTGGCATGTCCTTCAACACTGCTTGGGGACATTTGCATGACAGATGGGAAGGTGGTTCAGTCCACCCTGGCTAAGTCTTTGACCATGATGGTGTTGGCACCAACAAGAGAGCGGCTGGGCTATCCGAGCATCTGCCTGTGAGCTGGAATAGCCCAGCCCACAGTGGCTTGGGGCTGCCATCCAACAGGCTTTGCAGCTCTTATAGTAGGAACTGACCCGGATGCAAACCCAAGGGCTGAGAATGATCCGTCTACTTCTCAGGGTGACACACAGAAACCCTGAGCCATCTTCTCTCCCAGAATTCCTATTTACATAAATTGCATACATCAATACTTATTTATTTACAGACCATTACAGTTTATTGTACTGGTTACCAAAAGCAGACATTTTGTTGTTGTTTCAAACAAAAAAGTACCAAAACAAAGTCCAAAAGTAGATATTAAAGTAGCATTTGCTGGGAATGTGTGAAAACTTTTAGTTCTTGCACAATTCTTTTTCATTCTTCTGGGGATGACTTTTTGGAACCCCTAATATTTAATGATTTTTTTTTGGCTATATTTCTTCAGATATTATAGCTATGACATTCTATGAACCTAATTCTTTCCTGTGGGCCAATGTTGAGTGTTTTTCAGGAAAAATAAAATGAAACAAAATATATCCTTCTGGAAAAACAGAAGTCTAAATATGTATACATCTTAGCAGCAAAGTGTTAAATAACAAATAAGAACACTGCTCAAAATTCAACACAGCTCCTGTTTAGAAACTGAAGGGGGAAAAGAAGACATTCTGATCTTTATCCTTCCAACTACATCACAGACATAGTCTGGTTCCTCTCTCTAAGGCATCTTTCAATTCCAAACACAAGGCTCCAGCTCTTCGCTGATGCTCCTCAGCCGGGCACATCCCCAAGCGCTCCAGCGTGGACCATAGAGGGCTGTGTGGATTTGCTCACAACAGGAGATCAGGCACACTAGCTCACAACAGTGTTAGCTTGCCAGTGACATGCTTTCATTTCCCATCGTGAATGTGCATCCGAGCAAAACAAGGCCAGAATATTGCATCTTAAAGTTAGCTGCAGAAATTCAAATACATTTTTTTTTAACTGTCACTTTTAATTTCCCAATTTTAACTGGATAGAAAGTGATAATGTTTCTTAAATATTGCTTCAAGAATTTGGCTCTTTTCACCTTAGTATATAGTAAGAAATAAATGATCTCCCTTTGCCCAATAGGAGAATTTTTACTATCAAATAAATATGTATTCTTGAGCTTTTCAGCATCAAATGTTATAAAAGATTTTGTAAACAGTGTTCTGTACAGTAACCTGTTCTCTGAGCACTCTTGAAGACCAAATCAGAAAAGAAAGCACAGGCAATGAGTACAGTACCCCTCTAATATCATGACTGATAAAGATTTATTGGTTTCATTTTGCAAGTTTTACTTGAAGGGTACTAGCCCCATATAATTATGACAGTTCACACCAAATGCAATCTCCATAAAAGATGTTATAATGAGCCCTAGGGTCCTTGTATAATTCCATATTTGATAGCCAAGACACAAATAAAAAGTTTACAAGAATGATCCTGTTCATCTGATTTTTGCCTCAAAAAAAAAAAAAGAAAGAAAGAAAAAGAAGAGAAGGAGGAGAAGAAGGAAAAGAGGAGGAGGAGAAGAGCTAGGTAAACTTTTTCCTCTCCCTTAGGGACTTTAAATCAGCGCCATGTCTGATGTCGTCATGGAGGTGGGCCGAGTTAAAGAGCACAGTCATGCTTAGCTTTGGTACGCTCTGCCACAGATTAAAACACGACACACACCAACCCTCACGTCTTCCAACCGCCCGCTACACCGAGAGACTGCGTCACGGGAGAGGAAAATTACAGACACGGAATAAGGGTTGAGACCCAGTTTATCTTTAATCCTCTGGGGTAAGCTATGAAACAAGCAGTCTGAAGAGTGAATACTCAGTGTCATGAGCGATGTGCAGAAGTTTACAATAATAATATGGGCACAAAATAGATTGTCGCCTTTAGTACATTAGGGCCATTAGAATTTCTCATATACCTACTTGAAGTTACCACAGGTTCGTAGCAGACTTTGCCATTTAATGCCTACAGAGCCTAAAGCTTCCAAAATGCCTATCTGGCCTGTACATATTTCATTAAAAATAAACTCTATATAATAAATAAATATATAAAATAAATAAAATGTTGCCTTTGGAATTTCTATAAATAAATTTAACCTTTTTCTCTTGTTTTCTTTTTTCTTGTTTTTTTTTTCTTTTTTCTTTTCTTTTTTCTTTCTTTTTTTATTTCTGTTAAACTAAGAGGTCTTTGCTTTAAGTTCACTGGGCTATGATACCAGCGAGAATGAACTGATAGTCTTTTAAGTGAGACTGCGCCCTCCACGCCTGTGGAAAGGCAGTGTTCCCTTGAGCAGGCCACCAGCCAAAAATCCTGATGAGTTGAAGTATGGCAGCTGTGCTGATATAGGATGAAGTTCAACTGATCAAAAATGTAAAAGCGTGTCTATTTCCCAGCATGCATCAGGCCGTCGTCCTCTTGGCGCGCTGCTGTCCCCCTCTACTCACCCACTCACGCACTCGCACCCTCTCACGCAGCCTCTCTCCCCTGCTTTCACAATAAATCGAGCAAGTGGCCCCAGGCAGCCCTCCAGGAGGACCAGCCAGTAAGTGCAGAGCAAATCAGCAAGTCCCCATCCAAGCCTCCATCATACATATGCATGCGACAAAGTTTGGCAACAGTGGAGCTGAGGTGACGGCACTGCTAATCAATAAGAACCCACCGCATGAAAGCATTTATAGTGGTTATGTTTTAAGGGCTCAAGTGAAGACACTGTCTTTGTCAACTTTGGCTTAGAATATCCTTATATAGTTCAGGTACTTTGTCAGGGTCCACTGGTCTAGGTAAAAAATGTGTGAATTTCTGGTGCCGTTTAGTCCTGGTCCCTTCTCTTGGAGTCCCATCCTTATTTAACGCAACATAGTATCTCCTTCCGGTGTCCACGTGTTTATACAGGTTGGAAGAGTAGGTGTTGTACCAGTTCTCTTCAAACTGTTCTCTGAAGACACACTCTTGAGTTAGTTTTTCCTGTCAAAAAAAGAAGAAAGGAAATAAATACGTTGCAAAATGTAGCTGCCTCATTAAAAAGCAATATTCCCATTGTTACACAAGTTGAGTCCCCATTACTCAAAAACGCTTCGATCAGAATACTTTTAAATGACTTTTTTCAAATTCGGGGCTATCTGCATATGCGTAATAAGGTATCTAGGATAGGGGACCCATACCTAAGCACAAAATCCACTTATGTTTCAAATATACCTTCTACAAATAGCCCAGAGGCAATCTTGCATCATATGTTTTCATTAAAATTCTCATAATATGGAATTTTCCACTTGTGACATCATATTAGTGCTGAAAAAGGTTTAAATGTGGGGACATTTCAGAGTTCAGACTTCCAAATGAAGGATGTTTGAACCATATAAGCCTAATAAGAAAATCATTTTTTTATTTTAAACTTCATTATTTAGAAAAAAAAGTTGCAAGTAAAAAGAGGCACAATGGAAATTAACACTAATCAAAAACTACACGGTTCAATGAACTTGTATACAGTTGCATTTACTGTCAGAGTAGAAGCTGTAAGGCTTCACACTAGATTTTATATTTTCACTATCAGATGAATTTTTTGGACTTGTTTACCACCAAAAATGAAAAAAAAAAAAAATCCACTTTTAACTGCTTCAATTCGTTTTGCAAAAACTGTTTTTAACTCCATCAAGTTAAGGACATTTGAATATCTTATTCAAGATGGCTAAAGCACAAAAGATTCTAAACAATTTGGGGAATGGGAGAAAATCAAAATACTGACTTTTCTTTTAGACAATATTCATTAGGGTTTTTTTTTTCCCCCACAATCTAGCTATTCAAAGTAGAAATGTCACGGATGAAGTCAAGAAAAGGCAGCACCTTGATGAATGTAAGATTTACCACAAAAACACTAATCGGCTCAGGGTGTCCAGATAGGTTCTAGGAGTGTTCTGTGACACTGCATTCACGGGACAACTGGTCCACTGGGCCGTCCTCATTTTCAGCATTTGGATGGGGACCTCCCCGGGGACATCTGCCCACGCAGAGGCTCTGAGAAGCATCTCACGTCAACGGATTTCTATAGGCTACTTGCTATATGCAGTGACACTGGCAATGTCAGCGGTGAGTGGCATCTTGAAGCACCCTGTTGCGTGGATCACACCCTGAAGCCTGTACACTCAAGCTGCAAAGCACACGCGCTCTCCTGAGGCGTGTCCTCCACCCGGGGGCTGTGTGAGCTTCTACCCTTCAGAATTCTGATCTCAAAACTCACAAAATGGCTGTTCTTTAAAAATCCCTGCGAGAGCTGGGCAGCGGCAGTGCAGGCCTGCCACTCGGTAGGCATACGCAGAAGGATCTCTGAGTTCAAGTCCAGCCTGGTCTATTGAGTCAGTTCCAGGACAACCAGGACCACACAGAGAAAGCCTGTCTTGGCAATCAAACAAACTAACAAACAATCCCTGGGAGATTTCTAAAGCAGAGCATTCTCAATGTACATTTTAAAAATATCCATGGCACCTGGGAATACTCAAAGGATTGGCTTTAAGACGCCCCACAAAATCTGTGGGTGTTCCAGTCTCCTTACGTAAAAGTGGGGTGTGTGCACAGAATCCACCACATCCTCCTGCATCACTGAATCACTGAAGACACAGCTTCCTAAACTGTGGGGTGTGGTCCCATGTGGGATCACGCAACTGAACGTGGGGGCCACAAACAGAACTGACAACTATGTAATGTCTCCAAATGTGCAGCAACCAAAACTAATTGACACTGAGATTCAAAATTAATCTGAGGTGCTTCTGGCGGCAAGCACATTCCCATGTTGCCTCACAGGGCCTCACTGCAGCCATGCTCCGAACAATGCGTCATGCGTGTTCCGTACTGCTCATGCTCTCAGCTGCACAGAGCCAACCAGCATTGCCTGAAGCAGCTTGGCTCAGACTGGAGACTGTTAAGTCCAATCAATTGTCATGTTTTCACCATACATAAAAACTTTTCTGCTCTCATAAAAACAAAACCATTTCATTATGAGAAACGAAGACTTTAATATTTTCCACTTTAACACGTAAGTTTTTCAAATTAGAAAATCTTTGGATTTTATTATGTTAGAATGTTTGATTTTAAAAAATATTTGAGTTCCATAAAAACCTGAGTTTCTGACTCGAGTTTTACTTTAAAAAAAAAAATACATCTTGGGTTGAGGTTAGAATATAATTGCCAGCAATTTCTAAAATGATCTAGACATATTTCTGACATTTTTATAGATATATTTATGCAAAGCAATGCCCTCAGCTCTGACGATTATAAAACCAAAATCACAGTCAACTGTGGAAGGCACTGAAAGCACTCTATCAGCACGTCAGACACCCGTCAAGGTTTCTGTATTCGTGTGAATGTCAGTGAGCACACCACCTCAGGAGCATGCAGACTGGTTTCATCCTTACATCCAGGCCAAAGACCTGCTTTAAATTTCTTTGTTATTAGCAAGTGTTTGACTAGAGTACCTATGTGTGCCGAGGGTTTTCCATCCATGGTGATTTGGGGATGCACATATGCAGCCCGTGGGTCAGGAGGGATGCCCAGAGTTTCTGTCTTGACTGACAGAATATTTCCAAACACAGTAGAGTGAAAACAAATCCTCTAGCCCCCTGGTTCTTGAATTAACTGGAGAAGTACTCCTTATTTCAAAAGCCACGCCCAGAGCACAGAGATGCCAACAGAAGTGCTAGCCTCAGTTTTACATCCCCACTGTTAGATAAAGCTCTGACTTCCTAAATACCTTCTCCTTCCTCTCTCCCAGAGCCCCAGAAAATCACAGTCCCTTCTGCACCGCACAGTGTGGAGATCACGTCACATGGGCAGAAATAATATGCCCATCACATCCCCTAGCCGCAAACACACTCTGGGCTGGTGAACAGGGGGGCTGGTAAACAGGGGAAAGGGGACCATCTACCCCTGGTCATATCGCCACTCAGTTGAAGCCTTTAAAATCAATACCTTCCTAGTTAGTTATTGTAAAACTAAAGACTAAGGGTGCTCTTACATCCTTTCTGCTGGACACCTGCTGGTTGTTGACCAATGGGAAAGTTGGTGAAATGAGGGAAAGTGGGGCCAGTCCTGGCTGCATCCTCCTCCAGATGCAATACCACAAATGTGAAGAACATCAGTGATGGCCTTCAGACTCTCCCTGTGGCCATACTCTGGTACCTGGAATTAGCTAGCTGCTACTCTCACTAAATCAACAGATGCACACACAAGAAGAAAATCAGCAAGAGGCCGAAGAGCAAGCCTCCATGAAAGTATGCAACCACAGTCACCTCGTGGCCTCAAGGTACCCTATGAATATTCCCTTGGACAAAACTGTCATCACAAAGATGTCTTCAGAACCAGCTCTAAAACACAAGGCCAGATGGGAGACCAAGTCCAACACGGAGGAGAGACACAAGATGAACAGGAATAAATCGTTCTTCTAAAGGCTTAAGTTCTAGGTGCATTTTTTGTTGCTGTTATTGTTTCCATCATTACAAATAGGAAAAAGGTGACTTTTAAAAACCATCACTTTTGCTGAGATTTATGGGCAACCTTTGGGCAGAGTGCAGAGAATCTTATGAAAGAAGTGGGAAACAGTAAGATCTGGAGAGGACAGGAAATCCACAAAGAGAGCAACAGAACCAAAAAATCTGAGCACAGGGGTCTTTCCTGAGACTGATACTCCAACCAAGGCCTATGCATGGAGATAACCTAAGACCCCTGCACAAAGGTAGCCCATGGCAGTTCAGTATCCAAGTGGGTTCCATTGTAATAGGAACAGAGACTGTCTCTGACATGAACTGATTGGCCTGCTCTTTAATTACCTCCCCCTGAGGGGGAAGCAGCATTACCAGGCCACAGAAGAAGACAATGCAGCCAGTCCTGATGAGACCTAATTGACTAGGATCAGAAGGAAGGAAAAGAAGACCTCCCCTATCAGTGGACTTGGGGAGGGGCATGAATGCAGAGGGTGGAGGAAGGGAGGGATTGGGACAGGAGGAGGGAGGGAACCACAGGGGGGATACAAAGTGAATAAAGTATAATTAATAAAGAAAAAAATTTTAAAAAGAAATCATTGCTTTGCTCTTGTCCACTTGGCACCTTGACTAAGTAAAATAAATAAATAATAAACCAGGCCCCAGGCTCCACGGCCACATATCCAACCAATGGCAGAATGAAGTTATTTCGAGTAGCAGGTGCGTGAGGGCCAAACATGTTACAATAGATGTTTCTAGAGTACTCCCACTGCTTTCAGGGTGACGAATTATGCTGAGATGATCTTCGGGAAACTACGTGTGGTTTCTGTGCAGTGCTGTGGTGTTTTAGGTAAGAGACCTGAACATGGGCATGTTCAGGGGGCCTGTCACGGGGATCCTAGAACTCACCCCCACAGACCCTGAGGGACAGCTGCCACTGAAAAGATAAGGGCATTTAATACTCTTCTGTTCCTGTCATTCAGAACTCAGCACCATTTACACATCACCAAAATGCTAATGTCTTTTTACATTCATTTGTTAAGCATATGAATTAGTACACTAAGTTCAGAAAAACCAACTGGACGGATCTCCTCCCATGGACAGAAAGTCAAGGCAAAATCAAAAAGAAAAGAATTCTAGAAAATGAACCAACAGTTCAACATATGGCATACTTTGCCTCATCTCTTTTTGTTTTTTCATTTGCATTTCTTGAAGGGGGGGGGCCACGGTCCTTGTGTAGAGGTCAGAAAATAATTTGCATTCTCACCTTCCACCACGTGGTTCCTGGAGACTGAACTCAAGTGGTCAGTCTTGGTAGCAAGTGCCTTTACCCATTGAGCCCCCTTACTGCCCTCTCCTCTCTTTCTTTACCAGGAGGCCTAACACATCCTTGAAAAGGTCCTACCAGCTTCCTCATAGTGGCCGAAGAGCATCAGCAAGGATGCTGGTGTTGTTTGCTTCTGTTTTGTTTATTTGGGTTGTCTGATGTATAGAATCTAATTTTGGCCCTTTTACATATATATGCAAGTACTCTACCACTGAGCAAGCACCCCTGTGCCCTGGGGTGTGTTATGTAAGTGGACACAGGGAAAGCAGAAGAAGAGGGTCAGCCCACTCGTCCTGGGCTCACAGGGACATGGACTGCAGACAGCAAAGCCTCATCCATAGTACCCCCACACATGGGCTGCTCCCACTGGCCCACCCCAAGGAAGCTCAGCCTTGCCAGAGCGCATGGCGAAGAGCAATCTTCCACTCTCTATGCCTGTAAATCCAGAAGGGACTTCTAGACAAATGCAGCCAGCCCTGTGCTGAGGAAACAGCCTGAGCCTCATTATTTCCCACACATCTCTATGAAAGTCCTTGAGAGAAACAACAAAAGAGTGTGTTCAAACCATCAGTCACTATCTTAGGGTTTACTTCCAACTTTATAACCATCTCCTCGCAAGCAAGTTAATTCCCGGCTAAAAGCAAATTCAGGAAAATTTCTAAACATTTCTTTTCATTGATGAAATGAAATAAAAAACAGGACTGGATACTCAGCCTTCGCTGCAGGGAGCACAGGGTGGGAAGACAGGAAGTGTGGATTCAGATGAAGGGTCTTTCTCTCCACTGAAAATTATATCTCTGGACAAATACTGTAAAATAATTTTTAATTTAAAAGAAAATAGAATGATTCTCCATGTTGGGAGCCAAGATTCAGGAGCAGTCCTTGTAGGCATACTGGCCACATGGAGGCCTTTCTTACACAGGAGATGGACACAGGAACATCAGCCACTGAGAGCCGACTCACACCCTGGAAGAAGGCTTTCCTCGTGTCTCAGCTAACACGGCCTCTCCCTCACTGAGGAGACACCGACAGCCATTTATGTCCTTCCCCAAGTCTCAACAGTCTGATCTTTAAAAAGTCAGGCCAGGTCAGGCAACCCTAAACTGAAAGTCCAAAATGCTTCTAAGGTCTGAATTTGGGGGACATTCAATGTCAGCATTCAGTAAACTTCATATGTCAGGGTGTTTCATTTTTTTTTCCCCTTAGGAATGTTCACCTGGTCACAATTCTACAAATACTCCAAAAACTTTTGGCCCCAAGAACTTCCAGTGCTTATCACAAATGCTCAGTCTACAGTAAGGACCCCAAGACAGTGTGATAACAAAGATGCCACCGGAGAGTAGGGCTTAGGGCTGGGAAGCCCTCAGTGGAAACAGTGGTGTCCCTGAAGCTAGGGGAGCATCAGAGCCTCTCAGAAGTGGAGTAAGTGGAATGTAGCCTGTGCCACTTTCCAGTTACACGTGTGGGGCAGTAAGCCTGAAGGTGAGGTGATACATCCTCACCTGGACCACAGCCCCTTGTCACTCCCATGGTGAAGGCATGGCTGCAAGACATTTCCAGAAACCCCACTCAAGCCACTGCTCTGTTAGGACCTGGATCTTTCTGCTTCTCACTTCTCACTGATAACCTTGAGGTTCCTTAGCTTTGTTCACCTCTGGGACATGGGGTGCCAGCAAGCACCAAGGAGGTGATGTGAGAAAAGAGCTAGGGGCAGTGGGCTGTGTTCAGGAGCGGAGCACAGCAACGCCTCAGCGCCTCGGGTGCGTCCCTTTGCTCTTCCACAATGTTGAACACAGACTGTCAGTTTTGGAGGAGGAAGAGAAAAGAGTGAGGCAGAAAACATGAACAAATTTCTACACGTCCAGAAGACTCTGCACACTTTTAAAACAATGGAAAATGACTTAAAAATGTAAGATAAAGCTAAGAGGCAGCATCACCATTTGCACAGCTCACATGGTGTGGCTTTTTCCCTCCCAGGCTGCTTGGCGCTGTTCATATACACGTAACCTTCTGGGCAACCCAGAAAAGACGGTGTTTGTTCAACTTCAAAACGGTCTAGCCTCAAGACAACATTTTCCTGGGGGTCAGCTCAGCGGTCTCATGCAGCAGAGGGTTCCTTAACCTCAGTTCAGTGAGGGAGGTGATGCCAACATTGAACTATACAACCTCTGTGCACCTCTGTGATCACACCTGCCATGCCACCCTGATAACCAGCTTTCCGTCAAAATTAAGACTGTCGCTGAAAACAAAAATCTTCCCTGTGCCACGTACAGCTCACAAATGATTTCTCCCTTTCAGTGGGGATTAGGTCAGTGTGTGATCTTTGTTTTAGACAGACTAGCAAGATTTACAGTCCATTTCTTTGTAAGCACACTTCAGTTTTAAGTGATGAATACTTAGCTGGGGCAAATATTTTAAGGTATGTATTTCTATTCCAAATTATATTTAATTAAGAATAGATAAGCAAATGCAAATTGGAAATCTAGGGGAAAATTGTATTAAGCTGTCTTTTTGCATGTGTGCAGAAGGGGAGTGTAGGCCTCCAAATACACGGCACGCTTTTTAGAATTATAGAACACAGATGTTCTAAAGCTCACCACATGTCCCCAATGCAGACAGTTTATAGAGTATTCCACTATAAAGTGATCAATTCTTGGTTTATTGTATTTCCATGTTTTAAATTTTTTTTAGATTATTTAACTATAGCTGTTTATGGCATACCTATCTTTGAACTATTGGATTTTATCACTAGACTTGGGTGGAGAATGTGGATTTAATTCAAAAGTCTACTAAAGTCCATGCTTTGGAACAAAATCTGGTGAATGTTAGCAGCTATGGAAACCTCTTTTCATTTCATGTCATCAAATTCTGAGCAATGGGAAAAACTGAAATTAAAACTTCAAAACTTTTACCATTCCTGTTTAAAGCAAAGTATGAGATAATATAGTGAAAATTACAGTACAGCCCAGAAAATGCCGAAGTACACTCTGAGACACAGATGTATCTAGACGATAACTTAAAATATTAGACAATGTGAAAACAAGTAATCCACACAGCCATTAGTATGCTCAATTTGAATCTGTGCCTCCTTTAAAAGAAGAAAAATAAATTAGAGATGTTACAATATGTGAAACAGAATAATAGTTCTTGTTGCAAATATACAGGCTTGTATGGTGCTGTTTTAAAACATGACTTCCACAGGAATGTTAACCACGCTATGTAAATGGCTGCGTTTACTCAACGCCATCGTCGCTTAAACAGCTGGCTGCTAGGATATAAACGCCAGAGCAGAGAAACACATGACAAGGACTTAATTGCAAAGCTCCTGAACATTTCCGGAGTTAATGACTTTGCCGGAGTCATTCATTCTCATATCTACTGTTTGTTACAGTCGAGGTAGTTAAACCTCCCTTAACCACAATGACTCTTTCTCATTAATAATACAGCAGTAAAGCCTTAATGGGAGCTGTTGCAAGGACCAGGGCTATTAAATATAATGACTAAAAGACCATTAATAAGAAGCCAGGTCTTTTAACTGTTCTCTCCTGGGAGAAGTCCCCAACTAGATAGAAAGAAGAGTGGGAGGGCACCTTCTCTTAAGCTGTTCGATGCTCCTGTTCAGATCCACCCCACCCCCATGCTCACAACACGCTCCTCACCTTAAGCTCTGCTTCTCAAAACCTCTTCATTTTCTTTTTTTTTTTTCTTTCCTCTCTTTGTTTTTGTTTTCGAGACAGGGTTTCTCTGTGTAGCCTTGGCTGGCCAGGACTTGCTTTGTAGACCAGGCTGGCCTTGAACTCACAACAATCCACCTGCCTCTGCCTCCCTGAGTACTGGGATTACAGGCGTATACTACCGTGCTGGGCTTCAAAACCTCTTTGAATTCCCCACCATTCTGGATGGACTTGCCTGGGTTTCACATTCTTAACCATCTCTATCACTTCTAGAATTCTGGGAACAGTAGAGTTGGTTGTATCCAGGTCAATATAAATGGGCAAATTTTTCTTCTGCCTTGTGAAACTGTATCAGGAATAGATGAGGAAAGGAAGAAGAGGAAATGGCTGACCAATGTGTACATGTCACAGAGAGGTAGGAGGACGGCTACATGCAGTCAGGAGGCAGATAGTCAGGATACACTGAACACTGCAAACAGCAAGATGGGAAGGGCATGGTGCTTCCGAAGAAGGCTGGCATCATACGTGTTTGCAACGAATGCGTCGAACCTGATTTAAGCATGGCACAGCAGTCTGGAGAAAAAGCCTTATGGTAAAGAGCCTACTTAGCAGGGGAAAAGCCCCTGTTTTAACCTCAAAAACACGGAAAAAAAAAAAAAAGATAGTACACAATGTATTCATGGTTCTCCTTAAATATGTAGAATGTTTATGTTCTTACACATTGATTAAAACATAAATTTAAGCCAAGAATGGTGGCTTTACACCTATAATGACAGCTACTTGGGAAACTGAGGGGAAAGCACGGCTTATGCCCAAGAGTTTGAGGCCAGCCTAGACAACACAGTGAGATTCCCATTTCAAAAACGTTTAATTAAGTAATAAATTTAAATATAACTTTAAATGTTAACATGCATTTTAATTCTATAAGATATATATGAAATTAATAACTACTGTGCTCTCTACATTCCTCCCACATCTAGAAAAAGAAAAAGGGAAACAAACGCTTGTACTTTCCAAAGTAAAACTTTCCAGAGAAGCAAGCATGAGTTCCACCCTTGAAAAAGAAGCTATTTGCAACTGGTACCTGCTGGGAGAGGGAAAGCAGTTTCCTCCACTGGAGTGAAACTGGGTATGTAAAAACATAGTTTTCCAACACAAAACAGGCTCCATGATTTTTTTAGTGTTTTTTTTTTGTTTGTTTGTTTGGTTGGTTGGTTGGTTGGTTTGGTTTGGTTAGGCTTTTTTTTTTTTTTCTTTTCTTTTATCTTTTTTTTTTCCTATGGTTTACTGTTTTTTGTTTCGTGGGGTTTTGTTTTGCTTTGCTTTTTTGTTTTTCTGGGAGGAGTAGAGAGAGAAAGAGGTATGGAGGTCTGTAGGATCTAGGAAGACATGGGGGAGGGGAAAGACTATGATCAAAATACATTTTATAAAAATGTTTAAAACCGTAAAAACAAAAACACCTTCTCCTCAAAATCAAGTTACTTCAGTATTCAGGAAGCAATCAAGGACCTAGTTTGAATCTAGACACACACACACACACACACACACACACACACAGACACAGGTAGACAGAGACACTGAATGCACACACACACACACACACACACATCTTCCATGTGTCATGCCCATCCGCCATGTGGCAATAAATAAGCTGCCAAGGACAGATCTGCTCTGCCAAGTAGGACGAGTGAGATTGTTCCTTAGGAGCTGCTTACAGAAGTGAATCTTTGTTTGAGCAAATCACACAGCTCATAAACTTTCTGTACATTTTCAAAGAGGTATTCCCACAGGGGCGGGGAGAGAGAACCTTGCTCTGCACAGAATAGAATATGAATTTAGAAAGTTTGCTTTTTGCTTTAGGGAACATTTAGACTTGTGCTAATGCACAGCTGACATGAATCTAATTCTTCTATAAACACACCTATACAAAAAGTTGATCAAATTTCCTTTAAGATCTTAGAACACTAAGTTGAAAAACAAATCATAGGACACATTTTTCACTGCAGACTACACCTGGTATGAGTAATGACATCATTCAATGACCACTTAAAACACACACAAAAGATACGTAAAAGCTATAAATACATCAATGAAATGTCCTCTGGTGAGAACTGAGGACAGATGCCCTTGAAGGGCCAGGTTGACAGACAATGAAGAAAAACAAAGCTAAGAGGCTGAGAGGTAAGTAAAAGAAAGACAGATTCAAGGAGGACACCAGACAAAGACAGATGAATCCAACAACTACTCAGTTTCTGTGATAATCATCAGATAGTTTGCTGGGAGGTAGACTCAAAAAATGAAAAATGAAGAGGCTTTCCAAGATAAACAAAGCAGTTTAAAGTCAGCACACAGTTTGCAGAAATAAAAGGAAAGGGCTTGAAAGATCAGTGGATCTAATGACAATGTAAGCCCAAAGATAAATTCTGAAGAACTGAAAAACTACACAGAATTTTCCCAGTAGAAGCATGTGCCTTCTAGAAACATGCTCTCCCGTTGCTAACCAATGAGATTTCATTTTATTTCTCTGTAAAATAGGGGCATTGTACAAAGAAATTTCTAAAGCTCTTTTTCTATCATCCCCACCCAACCCCAGTAGCAGGGATGGAAGCCAGTGCCTCCCAGAATGCTAGGCATGAGCTCTACACACATGGACCTCAGCCCTGGAAGAGCTCCATGAGTCTAAGACTCCAATGATTGAGTCTTAGGAACATCAGGATGCTATTCATGATAACACTTAAAGGATATATTGAATAAGAAATAAAGGGAAACTTCCAAGGGGCTAGAAGAGAGACAAATAAACCAAATAAAATGCAGCACTTTGGGTTCTCATTGGAGGGAGATGGGCGGCACCCCAGAAGTGCTGGCTACAAGCAATCTGGAGGACAGGGCTGCTACTTCAGAGATGAGCCAAAGGCAGAGAGGAGGCAGTCACTTTGTCATAAGATGAACCCCAGATGTCTCCCTGGAAGCCACTTGGAGGATAAGCACCTTTTATTGCTGGGGCTTTCCTTGAATTTTCTGTCTTCTTCCCCACACTGACCTCAAGGAACATGGCTCTGAAAGGAGCTGTCTTTGGACTCTCCCTGCAACATGAACTGCCTAGGAGAACTTACACCCTGAGACAGCAAAAGATTAGCAATATGTAGATGTACGGTGTCTGCACAAGGCAAAGAAAAGGCTCTACCAAAGAGATCCGACCATGCCAGGGAGCCTAGTCACTCTGCAGTGTCTCCATGAGACTCTTACATTTCTCCAGCACCTCTAACTGGATCTTGGGCACCACTGGTACCACCATCCCATTCATATGCATGGAGGACCCTCCTCAGACTAGAAGGAAAGGGAGCCTTACCCTGGTACTCTGCCTGCTTCTTGGCTCCCAACTGCTGGTGCTCACGGTGCTCAGTCAGTCCAGACTCCTCTGGACCCTCATCCTTCTGCCCAGCCTTGCTTTGTGCCATATACATGGCTGTTCTCTTCTCCACACATACAGGACTGTGTCTAATTCTCATGGGACCCCTCTGTCTTCTACAGTGTAACTAAGCTTATTTCCAGCTCTAACTGGGACTACCATGACTAACTAGTCACTAGGTTTTGTTTCTGGGAGGTTTTTTTTTTTTGTTTGTTTGTTTTGTTTTGTTTGGAGGGAGTGGTTATTCCCTTACACTTCTGTATCACAGTTCATCATTGAAGGCAGGCAGGGCAGGAACCTGGAGACAGGAATTAATGCAGAGACCATGAAGGGATGCTGCTCACTGGTTGCTCCTCGTGGCTTGCTCAGCCTAATTTCCTTCTCCTCCTCCTCCTCCTCCTCCTCCTCCTCCTCCTCCTCCTCCTCCT
>NW_026585643.1:3925858-3950228 GCF_907164565.1 Psammomys obesus | reverse complement strand
CTCCTCCTCCTCCTCCTCCTCCTCCTCCTCCTCCTCCTCCTCCTCCTCCTTCTTCTTCTTCTCCTCCTCCTTCCTCTTCCCCTTCCCTTCTTCCTCCTCCTTCTCCTTTTTCCTTCTTCTTTTTATTCTTCTTTCTTTCATACAACACATTGCAACTGCAGTTTCCCTCCCTCTACGTTTCCAGTTTTCCACCACCACCTCCCTTCTCCCCAGATCCACTCCTCCTCTGTTTCCCTTCAGAAAAGAGCAGGCCTCCCA
This sequence comes from Psammomys obesus, assembly GCF_907164565.1. Classification (NCBI taxonomy): domain Eukaryota; kingdom Metazoa; phylum Chordata; class Mammalia; order Rodentia; family Muridae; genus Psammomys; species Psammomys obesus. The sequence goes on along the minus strand of NW_026585643.1, from coordinate 3,949,970 downwards.
TTGGAAATCAAGTGAACATGGCACATCAAGTTGCAATAAGACTAGGCACACACCCTCATATCCACCCAGGAGGAAACAGGTCCCAGGAGCAGGAAAAGGAGTCAGAGTCATCCCACCCTGGGCGTCTATAGGGTCCTTTTTAAATATTCTGTGCTGAGCAAGGTCGCTCATGCCTAAAATTCCAGCACTTGAGACTCAGGAAGATTGTCATGTGTTTGAAGCTAACCTGCCTCAAGCAAAAAACTCAAATAAATAAATGATTTTTAAATAAATTTTAAACTATTTTAAAATTCTCCCCCCACCGCCTTGAAAAAATGATTCTGGGTACTATGAGAGCCTAGTGAATTCACCAATGTGTGAATACTAAAAGCCATGGCAAAGAAAATTACAAAGTAGATGAAACTTCTAATAAAAGAATTTCTCTATTTAAGTAGATAAAACAATAATAGCTAGATATGAGAATAAACTATTGGGCAGGGGAGATGACTCAGTTGGTACATGTACTTGACATGTAGGCAGAAGAATCTGGGCTCAAGCCCCAGCACTCATGTAAAAGCCAGGCATGACACACACCTACGATCCTAGCACTGGAAAGGCAGAAACAGGAGGGTCCCTGAGGCTTACCAAACCAGGGAGGCCCACACTCAATGAGCGATCCTGTCTAAAACACTAAAATGGAAATCAATAGAAGAAGACCCCAGACATCAAACTCTGGTGTGCAAGCATGCAAGCACACACACATTAATAAACTACTTAACATTATTCTTTAAAAATTGCTTTTTAAAAAAAAAATCTTTAAACATTAAGGATTTTATTATGGCAAAGTTATTGTATTTAAAGTGTAATTCAGGTAAGTCATGAGTCTTAACTTCAGAAGTCAACTTGCAAGAAACACAAGTCACAGTGTCTCCCACGCAGTGAGACGCACCAGAGGGCACAGGCATGGCACTGCCACGTGGGCTCTTGAGGAACAGTGGGGAACAAGCGTGAGCTGAACAGCAGCATGGCCAGTGCGGAGCTGCCCACAGCCCAGGCACCGTCAGTCATAGCAGTGCCGTACAGCCACTATCACCAGCTCTGAGGATTAACACTGAGAAGAGGCCACTCTCCAGTAAATAACCTCTCATCCCTGCTCATACAAGTGACCCTATTAAACCCAGGAGGCCATGTACAGTATGGGAGGAAGAAGGAGACTTGTTGGGGGAAAGAGTTCAGCAGAGTAGAGGACAAGAGAGGTCGATGGAGTAACTATGATCAAATATTTTATGTGCTTGCATGAAACTGACAAAGAGTGAATGAATGAATGAATGAATGAATGAATGAATGAATGAACGAGTGACAGAACATGAGCCATATTTGCTGTTGAGCAGCAGAACTAAGACCCCAAGCTTCAGGCTTCCATTCCTCCATGCTAACCATCCATGTTCTAAATCCTCATAATAAGAACACAAATCAGAATCTCCCATAAAGCACAGCAAGTAGAAATCAGTTGGAAAGATAGAAAGGATACAGAATCTGAAACACTGTAACTTCTATGGAAAGAATAGTGGGAACAGGAAGGAAGAGAGAGGGAGACCAGGAGGAAGGTGGGAGAATGGAGAGAAACCCAGAACTTCCTTTAGGTGGCTGTGGGTGACACAAGGAAGGCCAATGCCACATGGCAGCAGAAAGGCCACAGTCTCCCAGCACTGTGCAAACCAATCACATTATGTACCACCAGGAGAGGGGCATCCTTAGAAAGACCTTGGCCACTCAGTTCTTTGGTTACTACATTGAGTTTTCATCACTTCCTTATAAAAGAGACACAAACCTCAATGGGTATGTCAAGGAATAATTTTTAGAAAACCTATTAAGAGGAAATCACCTGGATTTTAAGCATTTACAGAAAGTAAAAAGGATGAGAGCTCTGAGTATGGCCATCCTCCTGCTGAATGCCATAACCTTATAACCCTAGGGAAGGCTTCTGCAGTACGTGTGTCAACAAGGCAGGCTTTTTTTTTCTCAGCTGCTTATCACAGTGCCTCTAAGGCACACCAGGCCAACAGGCTGACAAATGATGTTTCCTCACAGCTTCAAGGTGGTTCCTCACGGAGGCACAGCAGGGACATGTGGCCCAGCTCCTGAGAGGCCACCCCAGGGCAGCTGCTTGCGCTTGGTTCTAGTGGAGCTAGCTTTTTGTGAGGCCTGAAGGCATCTCCTCAGATGGGCCACAGGATCACACAGAGGCAGCATCCTTCCAGCAGCTCTGATACTGACAGGGGAGGACCCTCCAAATGTCAACTCAGAGGCCTCTGGCACCAGTTGAGATAAGCAGAGAGGAGATGGATCAGGGCACAGCTAGCAGCCACTGTTTCCAAGCCAGACAGCCAAGTCCCTCGGCCTCAGCTGGGAACTGAGCTGCTTGTTTCTCTCCCTCTCCTCTGCCACATCCTCTCCTCTGCCAAAGCTTCCTCTTGCAAAACCTCAAGAGTTCTTAGATCTAATTGTATTAGGACATTTATTATACTGAATCCTAATTCTTTTTGTTTTTATGGTAGTTTGGTTTGGTCGTTTTGTGAGCTGGGGCCTGAGAGGCACATGTGCACCACAGCATGGACATGGGGTCACAGGACAACTTGTGGGAACCAGTTCTCTCCTACCATGTGGGCTCCAGGGATCAAATTCAGACTGTAAAGCCGTAGCAGCAAGCACCTTGACCACTGAGCCATCTCCTGCCATGTAACTCTTGGTTCACTTGTCCAATAGCTACACAAAGCCTTAGGTTCTTCCTGTCACTCATATGACAAAATGCGAACACCCAGCCAGTGCTCATTATTCACAGGAGTTAACGTCTGCAGGGCCTCCCGGAACGCTGAACCAATGCTCCCGGGAAAACCACAGGGTGAGGTTCCCATGAGCTTCCAGCCACAGCATTTTTGTTAGCCTATCAATACACCCTACGCCTGCTTCTGTTTAAAGGCACTTACTTTACATACATTGCAAATTCATGACCATCTGACCCACAGCAATATCACCAAATCAAGCCTCAAGGAAGACTTTCTAAAATCAAGCTTGCTCACACACCCTTCAGGGCTTTCATTAGGACTAGGCAGCCCTTCAGCACTTGCTGAAAGACAGTTTATGAGGCAAAATCATCAATAAAAGGCACAGAATAAAAAATGCACAACACTAAATAAATGCCCTAGGGAGAGCCCCAAGACAAGAGGGCAGGGCTTGACCTTTGACCTGAGCTGGGAAGGACTGTGGAGGAGACCCTCTGCTTTTCCTTCTTCTCTGTACATGTCTACAAACAAGTGTGAACGGGAGATAAATGTATATTTGAGGGTTGTAAGCAAAATTTAGCAGCTACATAAGTTCCTCTGAGGTAGCTGGCATATATCTGCAGCGATGGGCGATCAATAATGTTTACTGGGTTTTGAAAGAAAGCCAGGAGTGAGTGTGAGAAACTGTATCCAAACATGTGTAGCCAAGCTTTGCAGATGAATGTGTGTGAGTGAAAGGAAGTGGTGAATGGAAGAGAGAGCATGTGCGTGAGTGAGTGAGCGAGCGAGCGAGCATGTGAAGGAATGGAAAGTATGGACTAAAAATGCAGTGGAAAATGAGTATCGACTGAGGGTGCAAACGAGTAACAGCCTGAGCCTGATCTGGCTCCACACTCTCCCACTGCATCAAAAACTGCGAGGGACACTCTGTGCTCCAGGAGCAATGGAAGAAACAGGCTCCAGCTGCAGGGTAGTTTGGGTCTGACAAAGCCAAGTGCAGAGAAGGGATGAAGAGGAGCAGCTGAGTTTAGGAGAGTAGGGTGGGAGATAGGACGACAAGGGATGTGGAAGGTTGCAGAAGGAGAGTCCGGCGGGAGAAGCAGAAGAATTTGAAGGCCACGGGCCTGTGTTTCTGCTGTCCCTGTCCTGTTGTCATCTAGGTGCACACCCCAATTCACACACTAACTGGGCTTTCCCTGAACACACCAGGACTCAGGACTGCAGGAAGCAAACATTAGCCAGTAAAGCACGGGAATAAAGCAGCCAGCCTGTAGACCCACTGTGTGTTTCAAATGTATACAGGAACTGCTCAAAAATCAGTTCACACTGAAGTCCTAGGGGTTATCACCAAATGTGTCCTTTCAAAAATCACTTACAAATGCAATCAATATAAAGTTCCCTAACACTTTCTATTCATAAAGAACTCTTGCAGACAAATAGTCAGGAACCCCAAACCACTCTGTCAACTCTTTCAGTTCCAAATAGCTACTTAGAAATTAAACACCAGGAAGAGAGGAGGGGTGTACAGGAAGGTAGGCAAAGGGAAGGGATAGGAAACGGGGAAATGTTCAGTAACACATGTCTAAGTTTCCTGAATTTCTTTTCATAGCTTTTTGTCTGTTTTTACTGCTGAGTAATATTGAATTATAAAGATGTACCAGAGCATTCTTAGGCTATACCAAAGCTTACTTATACATTTATCCACTGAAGTACATCTTAGTTGCTTCCAAGTATGGAAAATTATAAATAAAACTGCTATAAACAGAAAGAAAAAAGGAAAGAGATTTCAAGCTCCACTGGAAATACACTCAGCTAATATTTAATTGGGTATCAACTACATATAAGACTTTGTTTTAAATATCATCCGTCACTTGGGACACTAAAGTAACTGAGCAACTGACTTCCCAGATCTTCCACTTAGGCAGGGTCAGCTTTATCACATGTCCCAAAACCACTCCCTCAAGCCTCCGTCTGCTAGCCTCTGACAGGACATGGAGCAGAGGAACTTTGAGGGTGGGATCAATACAGAACAGGTAGCGTCAGGTCAGGATGGAAGAGCAGGTGCCCCTGAAAGGCTCCGAGCCTGGAGAAAAGCTGCCATTCCTTAGCCTATTCCCTAGTACTAGAGCCACTGCCCTCCAACCTTTCAGAAACAGCTCATGATTAAATTTGTCCCCAGCTGGGGTGTGGCTTGGTGACAGAGCACTCGCCTAACATGGGTGGGTGAAGCCTCACTCAGCCCCCAGCACCACAAACAGGGATAAAACAAACAAACCTTTCACAACACATGAGAACCCTCCAGGTCAGGTGCACCAACTGAGCAGCAGCCTGGCATGTCCTCAGTGTCCCTCAGTCAAACTTGCTACTCTGCCCTGCTCAAACGTCACCCTGACCAAAACTAAATGCCAAAACTTCAAGATCAAAAGAAAATTTCTCAGTACCTAAAGGCCAGAAGTCTGGTCACAAAACAAACATAAATTTCATGAAATAAGAACTAGGTGCTGGAAAAACATCCCTTCAGAATCCCATCTGTGGAAGAACACGGAACTGTTTCTCTCCCATGTGGCTAACTCTGGATAAAATACTATTTTTTCACAAAAACAAATGGTCATATTTTTGAGACAGGGTCTCATTGAGCCCAAGCCAACATGTAACTCTGGTTAGCCTCCTTCTAAGCACTGGGATTACAGATGGTACAACCCATTTTGGGGTGCTGGAAGTTGTGTTTATCTAGCAGCTCTTGTACCAATTAGACTACACCCCTATGAATGGTCACTCTTAACATGTCCATGTGTGAAGTGAGATTTCCTGATTTGCCCCATCTGTCACTTGCTACCTTGTGTGATCTTAAATCAGCAATCCATTAAAACCTTACTCCTTGTCTCTGAAATAAGAGCACTATGAACTAAGACAATCTTCCAAAGCAATGCCCTTGATCAGCTAGAATTATTTCTAAATCTTTTGAGAAGTGACCACACGCTTATGAGCTGTAAGATAATGCTTTATCACTCAAGCCATCGGCTAAAAGCCACCCATTCCCAAAGCACACCTGATACTTGTTGACCATTCAATGAGCAGACCTCTTCATTTCCTTCCTGGGAGCTGCATTCTTTCGAGATTCTGAATGGAACATGTATGAACATCTCCCATCACAGGAAGTTGGGGCAAACCACCAGCAAAGTGACTCTGTAGCTCCAGCGATACCTTGCCATTTGCTAAGCTGTGCTGTTCCATGAACACACACGGGTGCCCTGCTGCCCCAAGTCAAGCAAGTGTCAGGATGGAGAGCACGGCTGACACGTCCTGACCTTTCCTCTGGCCAGCCTCTTGTATCTGCAGCCACACGGGCATGGAAAGACCTCAAGAGACAAGCTCTAGAAGGACCATTCCCCTGTCATTTCAGGGAAAAAGTAGAGGAACAGAAAGTAGTGAATACTCAGGACCCTTGTGCTAACCTCACAGCCATCCACAAACACAGATAGTCCTCCTTCCACGCCTGTGCGTACACGCAATCACAGAACAAAAACATGCAGGGAGAAAGCTGTGTGTACTGGCCACATCCAGACATTTCTAACAACAATAGTACAACTATTTCCATATTATTCACAGTGTAATATTTATCACAAGTCATCTAGAGATGGCTTAAAACTGTGATGTGTGTAGTTCCTGTGCAAATACTATGTCCTTTTATATAAAGGACCTGAAAATCCAAGGGTTCTGTTATCCAAGGAGGGTCCTATAACCGATGCCCCTGGAAAGGGATGGAGAACTGTATTTGAGCCCAAAACAACTTTCAGTGCTAAATGGTGCTGCTTCCCACGCCAGGACAAACAGGGAAGAAAAGGACCTGCTTGGTCCAGCACGGTAGGCATCCAACAAGTGACCCAAGAAAACATCAGTGGGTCTCAAAATAATTCAAATAGGAGCAGGGGATCTCCCATCTTCAGAACCATGAAAGAGAAGCACAGCTGACCAGAAGCAAGGCTGAACCAGGGCTGACAAGGACTCATATCACAGTAAGAAGATATGACTGAAGTGACACCATTCATAATTAAACCAACCACACCAGTTTGCATTCTATTATCCTGCAGGTCTACTTTGACATAAAGATACCTGGGATTTTAGTTGCCATTGTTCACTAAACAAAATACGAAAATCATTCCGGTAGAAATTTGTGCTGCATTAGATGTTATGGACCACTGTGCTTGTGTGCATTGTACAGTAAGCTGTCTGAAAATGACTGGAAGTCCGTAGGAGCACGCGTGCAAGTTCAATGCAGGTGTTCTGTTACTTTATACAAGCAAACTTCAGCATCTACAGATACCATATATATATATATATATATATATATATATATATATATATATATATATATATATATTCAGTGGAACCACAATTGAAACCCATTGTACCCTCGTTACAGATTGTAGAGATTCAAAGAAACCAAGGTCCAACTGTATCCCTAGAAATACAACCAGAGACACTAGCTAACCCCTGTCTGAACAAGCCTGTCAGGATGCCCCAAGGTGCTGGCCTGAGCTGCAAGAGCTCGGCCTGAGTCCTCAGTGCACCTGCAAATTCTGGGGAGAGTGTCTTGTTTTCATTTGGCACTTGACAGAGATGGCTGCCATGGAAAACCTGGACATTCTACCTGCACAGCCACACAGCACGTAGCGCCGTGACCGCTTGACGCTGCAGCATACTGGGCTCCGTGTACAAGGCTGGAGCAGGCTGAGAAACTGGGTCAGTGAACATTCACCACATGCCAACTGCACACACTGTGTATGGCTGAGCTTCTGGGTAGCGGAATGCTTATAGAGAGAGACTCTACTCTGGCCTCAAATCTTCATCTAGTAAAAGGCCAATAAGAGTGAAATGTGAGGCCAGATATAAAGCAGAAACGCCAGCCCTTCTCGGCCTGGTGCTGTCCCTGGCTTACAGCTGTGCTCCCCACACCCCAGGTCCCTACATCAGTATTTTAGTGGCTGCTACCCTTTTCTAAATGAGAGGATCAGATGCCTCTAGGCTTCTCGAAGCAGACTCATTTTTTTTCCACAGCATTCTTTTTAAATAGAAGGTTGTTGTAGTCAGTTATTCTTGGTGTTTTAGCGCACCTTAGCAGTTATTAGATAATTTAGATTAAGCCCCTAACAATAACTATCTGAGCTGCAGCTCTAGTCTCTTCGAGATGAACAAAAGTGACAAATGCAAACTAACACTCCTAGTTGTCCAGTCATATGAGGCACATGCAAGTACATGCATGTAATCTAGTGTTCTCTCAACCAGACAGGATTTTCTATTCTTTATGTAGCTCAAGTGTTCTATGTCCGAACCTGTCTTTCCCCCCTTTGTTGAGACTCCTAGCCATCCCTCAAAATCCACTTTATGCTACAATACACATTTCCCAAGTGGTTCTTTAAACCCACCTCTGCGGCTCCAAGACATCTGAGCATTCTTCAGTTACAGCAAATCTCACACTGCATCAAACTATTTACAAAGGTGTTTCTCCTGCCTGATTCTGAGAGCCGTTCCATGGCTGTGCGCGTTATCAGAGGGCCAGAAACTGAGTGGCCATGAATGTCTATGAAAGACATCAATGAAAAGGACACACATAAATACTCAAACCATAGTGAGAAGTATTTAAATTCTCCTTTTAATTAAATTGTGACTCATTAACAACGCAGTTTTTCAGGTTTCTACATTATCATAATAGCATCCTTTCTATTTTCCCATTCTCTTCTGTCTACTTTAATCTAGCCCTAGGGTAAATTCAAAACTGAGGAGAGGGAGAGAGCAATTAACCCCCAATACAAAAGTATATCCACTACATGTCACGTAGTTTGTTTAAAAAGCGACTCCTGTTTCCCCAAACCTGTTTGCCTTCTTTCATGAAGACACTCATCTTTTCACAGCTTTCCTACCAAATCTTCATTCCCGCATGCTGAGCTGTATCCTATCACACAGGGAGGGGGTTTAGTGGCATCATCACCTATTTCTTTTCTTCCCTTCCTTTGCTCTCACAGCACTCTAAATAAGCTATTTTGGTCACTCCTCATTCCCACGGCTGCAGGGGTCAGAATAACCACAAAACCTGATGGAAACCATGAAAGCACCCAAATCTCCCTTAAGAGGTCAGAGCACAGGGAAAACCCGGCTACCCAGGGAGCTTTCCTCCCAGCTCTGCCCAGTGGAGGAGAAAAGATCTTGATACACAAACACTGGGGGGGGGGGGGGGGTATCAAAAACAAGACCGAGAAATATAAACGCCAGGATTCTAGAGTGCAAACCTCAGCCAGAGTGCCAAGCTCATATTCTTCAATTAGAAAAGAGGCGAACAGGTACATGCCCAGGAGCAGAGGCAGAATGGGAGCCTGGCCATGCCTCTGCTGCTATCTCTGCTCCAGCCACAGCGGTATCCCCTTTGGGCTATACACACCAGGGACAGCACACACACAGTCCAATTAGGCACGGGAAGGAGGGGAGGGTTCCTCCTACAAATCGAATCCTGAGTACACACTGACCATACAGGCGGAGATACATCGAGGTCTGTTCCTGCCCAGCTTGTAGATAGAAATCAAGCACCACGCTATTCATTTCATGCTAAGCACCTCTGGGCACCTCCCACTGCAAGGGCCATGGATATGCACTAGGTAACATTAGGAAGTAAAATGTGGAGTGGCCAGGCCCTTTGGATCTACTATGGGAAAAACACTGGACTATCCATACAAATTGTACTCTTGCCTGTGTGGTGATTAAATTATTAAAAATAATAAGAAGAAGAGGCTCCCAGGAAAACAAGACAAGCTAACTGGAATAAGCAGAACCACAGCTGGGGCTGTGAGGAAGGCTCTGCAAAAAAAGGTAATTTTCCATTGGACCTTAAGTAAAGAGGGCTATTTTCCCAAGGAGAGAAGAGAAAGGCATCCCTGAGAGCCTTTAACTTGCCCCTATGCACAAGTCAGTCCTGACTCATTTGGGGAACAGTGAATAGATTCAAATACCATGCGGAAACTGATGCAAAAAATGACACCAGAAGCACAGACCCAGGCAAAGCACGTGGTGAGAAGGGCTGGATGCTACACAGGCAAGGGCCGAGAGTGCTTCCAGACAGGTGCTGGAGAGAGCTCAGTGGAATGATCTGGGTGTGGAAGGTAATTCTGACATCACTGTGGAGTCGGGTTGATGCTGAGAGGTGCTGGGGCAGGGGCACCTCTGAAAACACGTTTCCACACAGAGATTACAACATACAAGTGTGTCTCTGATAGTGCTCGGTCCTAAGAGGGATCCCCATCCTGAAGACACCTGACCTGAAGACCAACACTGTGAGTCCCTTGCTCTGCCTCACTGGAATTCATAACTGGGACTGTCAGCTGACTGTGGCCTCGGGGAAGGTGGGTAGAAGTCTGTTATTTTGTTTGTTTAGATTCTAGTTGGGGATCTTGTCATCGTTTTCTGAGACAGGGTCTCACTGTGTAGCCCTGGCTAACCTAGAACTGTAGACAGGCAGCCTCAAACTCACAGCTGAGTGCTGCGATTAAAGGCCTGCGCCATCACACCCAGATAGAGCTTGGGGTTTGGTTTGGTTTGGGGGTTTTATGTTTTGGGTATTTATTTTTAATAAAAGAACGTGTTTAATCAGGCTTACAGCTCCAGAGGGTTAGAATCCATGATGGTGGACCAAAAGTATCTGGCAGGAACAGCTGAAAGTTCACAACTCAAGCAACAAGGCCCAGGCTGGCCTCCAACTTTCAGCAATCCTCCTGCCTCACACTTCTGAGTATTGGAATTATAGACATGGGCGACCACATCCAACAAATCTGCTTCTAACTGCACACCGTATGTGCTCAGAAAGCCCTGGAGGAGGCAGGGGTTGTCCCGGCATTTTTAGGATCAGGCTTCAGTCTACTTTCCACCCTGTTCCAGGCACTGTGCCAGCACTGGGGCGCGTGCAGGAGAGGGGACAACCACCAGATGGGGAGGGCAGCTCCAGAAGCCACCGAAAGCATCCAGATGAGAGAAGAGCTCAAGCCGGTGCAAAACCCGGCAGACGACGCTGCTGAACACGGAGTCAGCCGGTAACCCTCCTCAAAGAGCGACTCACGCCAGCCACTGCGCCTGACAGGCTAGTCAGCTGGGGGAAACATGCCAGGGGCATGCAAGGCAATCCTTGGAGCAAGAAGCAAACAGTGCAGCCCAGGGATGAGTTAACTCCCTCACTACATTCTGCAGAGACGCTTATTTTGATGTATATTTATGTTACAGTGTATACGAACCGTATTTTCTATATAACCCAAAGTAATTTAAAATTCACATCTTGAGATGAATACTCACTGGGGAAAAACACCGTTTTAGGTAGGAATTTGTACTCAGAGAGTTGGGGAGCACTGGGATAACATAGTCCCTGACAGGTGTTGTCATTCATGATATAATCTCAGAACCGAGGAAGAGATTGCAGAAGGACTGTCATGAGTTCAAGGCAATCCTGGGCTACAGAATGAGACCCTGTCTCCAAATAAATAAATAACAATAAAGAAATAATTAAACCTATAGTGCCTTCAACCCACTTAAGGACAGAATTTCTGTTCTATATTTTAAAAAATTCATTGTATTGTATTCAACTGGGATTGACTTAATTACATCCACTTACATGTCAAAAATGGAAAAGATAAGAGCATATCAAATAGAGAACATCTTTATATAAATTTTTATTTTAATACTTTTTATATCTACACCTTATGTATTTATCTTTGCACTTAAAAGTACCAGCAAATTCATTTAGAAAATTCATAATTTTACAAGGTCCAACACCTAGATTTCAAAAGCTAAATTAAATTCTATACCCTAACAAACATTATTTTCAATTGTTTTATTTCAATCTATTTACTTCACATCCCAAGGATGCCCCCTCTCTCCTCTCCTCCCAGTTCTCCATTTCCCCTCCTTCTCTTTCCCCCTTCCCTTCTCCCTTCACCCTAGAAAAGGGGAGCCCCCGCTGTATCAACCCTCCCCAGCACATCAAGACACTTGTGGGTTACCTGGCTAGTGGAGGGGGCCCTATTTCTAACATGAACTCTATGGCCTGCTTTTGGGTCACTTTCCCAGCCTTGCCTGCCTCAGGGGGTGAGGGCATGCTGAGTCCTAACAAACACTTTTAAATGATTTCTCCTCTCTCTCAGGAAGCACTTCTAAAAAGTATTCAAATATCTAAACCAATTAACCTATAGTAGAAAATTATTCCAAAGTAGAAAAATCACATTCTATAACATTAAAAATAGTGTGTGTTATCAGCAGCCATGATATGGAACCAGCTTCATCAACACATGCACGGACAAAGACAATGCGGCACACATTCCAAGTGGAGTTTTAATAGCTGTAAAGAAGAATTGATTTTATTGTTTCTAAGAAAATAGACGGGCCTAAAAATCATGTTAAACTAAATAAGCCAAACTTAGACAAAGATCACACTTCTCTCATATGTGAGTGATATGTCATGAAGCTAGAAAGGAGGTAATGCAAAAAAATGCTTTCTCTTACATACAGAATGTAGATTTAACAGTACTTATTATACACATGTATCTATGTGACATGAAACAGGAGAACTAGGAGAGGAAAGAAAGGAAGAGGAAAAACAAGGAAGGGCAATAAAGGGGAAAATATAAGCAAAGTTTAACACATGTATAAAAACATAATAATGAAACATTCTTTTAGACACCAAAAAAATTAATTTTAAAAACTTTCAAATATGCAATATATTCAAATTACACAGGATATAATTTTGTCATTTATAATTTGGGAGTAAAACTTTGCACTAGGTGTGTGTATGCATACTTTTAAAGCAGGATGTGGGACTAGAGAGCTGGCTCGGCAGGGAAGGGCACTTGCTTGCCCCGTTTTTCAGCACCCACAAGGAGGTTCGCAACCATCCTCCAACCTCTGAAGTCACTGCATGCACATGGTATATATACATACATGCAGACAAAACATTTATATTTTTAAAAAGTTTTTTAAAAAAATCTAAAAGCAGAAGTAGGATGTGGATAATAAAAAAAAAAAGTGTATCTAGAAACAGGACTTCAGAATGTTTCCTGGTCTGAGCTTCCTCTAAATCTCAACCCTTTGTAAGCACTAACCCACATTTCTATAGTTCAAGTAACTTGGATTATCCACCTGACCATGGGTAATTACAATGAAAACCTTAAAGTTACTTTGCTCAAAGCTTTCCTGTCGAACTCTCTTAGTTCCACACAGTAACTGATAAGCCACTCGCCATATTCAAATGTGTAGCATAAGTACTAAACCCCCACTGAGTTCCACACACCAGGCTGTGCTCCCAGTCTAGGGGAACGGGAGAGACGCGAGGGGACAAAACCAACCCCCTTCCTGCAGAGCAGAACCAGGGTCCTGGTGTCAGGCAGAGCTCCCAACCCCTGACAGGTTGCAACAAATACTCCATCACCATAAGGACCTTCCACACTAGTAAGGAGGGAGAGTGAGACTAAGAAAAAAGAAAGTCATAATGCTTGCAAATAATTCCAGTGCTGCTGGATCTTCATTCACACGCATGACTGTCTGACAATAATTTCCACCTCCATCTCTCCCGCATAGTGAATAGCTTGTGTTGTTCAGAGAAAGGGTTTAGACTCTCACTGCATGGCCTATTTCTAGTGTTAATTGCAATGCTTGGCAAAGCCTGGGGATCATTTCAATTCATTTCAAAAATAACTCCCATTCAATACAAGACGGATTTTTCACACTTGTGAATTTTTATTTACTTGATAATGAAGGTGGCTTGGCATGTAAATAAAGCATTTTCTTGGCAAATTTGGTCTGATGAAGATACGGAATTATAATGAAACAGCATGCTTCAGAAAAAAAAAAAAATGCCCATTCGCCTTCCAGACTCAGTTTCTCTTCTAACTCTTATTCAACCCCGCGATAATAGAGCTCAAATCAAAGGTGGGCCGTGGGAATAAACCAAGCATCTGCTGTTACTTACTGATCCATACAGCTCCCCCTTCTCATTCATGCCCAGGTAGAGTCCACTGTCCACGCCACGGATGCTGACCAGTCCCACTGCTATACTGATAAATTCCAGAATGCCTGTGAGATAAACAGCAGACAGAGGAGAGTTAGAGCCCAGATCATGTCCCCAGAGCCACAGCATTCCCAGGGGCTTCAGGGAGGAAGCTGAGCCCAGCTTCCTACAACACCTGATGTTCCAACTAAATTCTACCTTATCACAGTCACGCACTAAATTACCATAGTGGACATGACTTACATGATAGCTAACAGTATAAAAAAACAGAATTCCTACCTACATAGACATTCTAAATGAAAAGTCTGATAAAACTAATATACCATTCTAATGAGCTAAGACTATACTTGAAGGGGAAAATGACATATTTCCATTTTACATATGTGAAGTTAGGTAATTATATATGGGTATCTTGAGTTTTTACTTACTGTCCTCTGGGACTGGGAGAAATATCACACACACACAATATGTATGTTGTATATGTGCGTGTATGTGGATAGAAACACATACATGTACATATGCACAATTTTTTAAATTCTATTCAGAGAATAATCCTATGTGTCTAAAAATAACAGTGTGAGGTGCTAATTAAAGCCTTCACCAACTTATGCAGAGAATTATCTAGCTCTCAATTCTATAACCTTATTGAACGCTATTTGAAAACCTAAAGTACCAAACACACACCTCAAATATCTCTGCTTAAACAGAGTACTGATTCTTTTTCTGTTCTTGCGTAAACCTCAACGATACAGTTACAATTAAAATAGCTTAATATTAAGGGGGAAATGCTGGCTCAGAAAGAGAGGGAGAGAGAGAGAGAGAGAGAGAAGGAAAGATAGAAAGAAAGAAAGATGTTCCCTATTAAAATAACCTGGAATACTCTATCCCCAAAGCAAATCAATATAATGATCTCTTTCGCTTCCTTCTTTCACCTTGCTTACCTCACTAAAAATAACAACATCTAAACTGGGCATCAATCCAGAATTTTATGACCACACAACAGCAGCTTCAATCTCTCTGAGCCTACTGTTGCTTTAAGATGATCATTCCGCAGGAAACACAGATGCTGCTAATCATCTCGTGCTTGGCCATGCGCCCACTTCGGTTATAAATTAAAGTACTACATTTTGTGTAGATCTTGTATCAGTGCATACCAAATAATGAGTTCTTGTTTTGAAATTATTCAATTATTGAGAAAGTGTACTTACATCTAAGAGTATAAAAGAAAGGGGGGAAGCTTATGGTAACAATATAAGTGATATATATATATACATATATATATATATTATATGTGTGCTAAAGTCAGTCTCCTGTGGCTAATGAAAAAGCACTTAGATGGATTTTTAAACAATTAATTTTCCAATTCTCACAGACTAGACTGGACTGCCATCAAATGAGGACTCTGACTCCATAAATCTAATAAAGTAAAGGATTAAGTCAGAAGGAAACCCAGTTGCAAGGTGATAACTCATTCTTGTATACACAGTATCACTCATTCTTGTAGACCCACAAAATGTTACAAAGATCCTCATGTTATGCTTACAAAACATCTGCTCACATGCAGAAACTTATTCTAACAGAACATGAGATTGTGAGTGATAAAAGAGCAAAATTACATCTCAGCTACTAGCCCATAATTTTCATGGTCCATCCACACAAGCCAGTGTGTGACTAGCCTTCTCCTTCACAGAGCAAATGAAAAAGATTACAGAGGCAATATCTCCTCAAGATTCGCTGCACAGGAGTTGTACTTCCTTTCTGATGCAGTAATTTTATTTTGTGATAACACTTCTAACCCTTCTAAATCAAAATAATCAAAATTAGAACAATTTATCTTTATTAGGGGTGCTTATACAAGACTCACTTCTTGTTATCAAAAAAGTACACCCTAAGGAAGGTCATACAGATCATGAAATTAGCATAAGGACTTACTGCGTGTCTACTTTCACTGTAAAATGAAACAGAGGAAACATTTCATCCACTCTGAGGTCTGTGCAGTTTAATTTACCAGGTCAATGAGGAAAGGGTTAACCATAAAACTAAAAGCCATTTGTGCCCTCTGAGAGGCCACATGATCTGTTTCCTCCACACATGAGGCGGTGCGGAGAACTAATAACCCACCAACAGCTCTCCCAGATCCAACAGAGTATGATTTCACAAAAGGACCTGACTGGCCGCTCTGAAGAAGAGCAAGAATAGTAGTGATGACTGCAGTAAGGATCCGGTGACAGCCAGGATGCTTAGGTGTGAGAGGCCTTCTCTCTCCAGTCTTCAGATGATCCTAGGCACTGAAATGTCCTCAGACCCAATCTACAAGAGGGGGACTGAAATTTCAATCGTCCACGCCCATCCGACTATAAGGCCTGTTTTCTTGAATATCATGTGCACTGTACAGCTCTAACATTTTGGTTTTTTTTTTTTAATCTGTAATTTTTTGCCATTTTCATACACTTAACTTCTGAGGCTATTGTTACATAAAATAAGAATGAAAGTATTAGTTATTGATCTTGTTTTTCTGTTTATTAATAAAACAGCTAACATGCATATATACATTCACTTTTTCAGCCAATGAACTGCACTAACCATGCACCATGCCACTTATTAAACGTAAAATATGAGAGAAATATATAATGTAGGCCCTGCCTCCTGCTCAGTGGTAGTCTTTCCTTATCTGTAGACACATTCCTTGCATGCCTGCAGCCTCGGCACCCCAAACCCTACTTACACTACTTTATCCTGTACATCTATACTCATAACAAAATTTAATTTACAAATTAGCCCCCTAAGGGGTTAATAACAACTAATAATAAAATAGAACCAGTATCAAATAATGTAACTAAGAGTATTTAAAACTTTTGAATTATTTCTAGACTATTCCATGTAACATCTTCAGACACAGTAAAAAAAAGTTACTAAGCAGGGAGAAGGGGCTACTGTAACAGGAAGAACAAACAAACAGAAAACTATGGTGGCTCACACAGTGAGAGGCAGATGTGTAGAAAACAAGTGTATCCAAAGACCAGTAGTTTGTTCAGTTACAGAAAGCAAGTCAGAAGAGTATCATGAAAAAATATCTGAAATGAGTCTGAGGAGCTCGTCTAATAGGACCCAATAACCCCAAGTAGAAATATTTCATCACTCCAAACCATCATCCTGAACCATATTCCTGAACCTCCTTTAGAGTAGGAAACTCAAAAAAAAAGTCCAGATTTTTATGAGGTCACTCTCATGACCCAAGGGCAAGCAGAACATCCAAATGTGTGAGTCACAGTTCTTCTCCCACACCCAGAAAACGCCAGTGTGGAAAGGTCAGGGAGACCTGGCAACAAAGCAGCAAGAGCCCACCCCATCCAGACTGGAATCTTTATCATTCTTGGTGCTGGTACGGCCTCATCCACAGTGAGCTCTACAGCCTCTGCCACATCAGCCAGGTCCCCAGCTGGCACCAAGCAAAAGCCTCCAGCTGTCTTCCTTGAGGACAGGGCACTCCTTACACCAATCTGCCTACCTGTGCAGAGCTGAGAAACCAACATGGACAATACCAGATCCGTGACAACCAGGAGGAGACTGTTCAAGATCAAGGGAAGGAGAAAGAGAGAAAAAGAAGGCAAGGGGAAGGGAGGATAACGGACTGACCTAAAGCCGGCAGTTTGATCTGTCTCTCCTAGCACACACAACCGAGACAACACTGGCTCAGAAAGGCCACAGTGGGGAGTGGCGGCGGGGCCGCAAGTAGACCGGTGATATTTGCCTGCTCTCTTCCACCACAGACACCCATTTCTCTTAGGACCCACTCAGGGCCTCGTGGGAGCTGGTGAAGCCAAAGATCATTGCTCACATACTTCTTCTGGAACAGTCCCAGGTTATGTCTCCCTCTTCCCAGTCTCACGGACTACTAATGATTGGCGTGTCTAGTTCTGTCCAATAGTGTCACTAACCCCAAGTTAGTCCACCTTCCTAGAGTCCCCCTATGCTGTGCCTCACCTCTAAAGCCAGCCATTGGAAATGGGGCAGTTGACAGTTCTATTGCACGCTCACCTGTGCCCTCTTTAGATCAAACAGCAAAAACAGGAAGCCAGTATTGTTCAACTTCGTTGACCATCATAACAAAATGGTAACTGTCAGACAATCTGGCTGCAGGACATGGAGAACTCAACCTCAAACTAACCAGGAAACTTCCACTCTGCCGGCTAGTTTTCACAGTGATAAAAAGTGTTATGCAGACCACTGGAGACCATTTATCAATATTACCCTGCATGCCACAATACAGACCTGCCAGGTAAGATGTGCCCATGGCACAATAGTGGCATAGCTGTTACAGGGGTAACCAATGGCTCTCTGCTTAGCGTTGAAGCATGAGCCATAGGAAAGAATTTATACCTGATACTGTAAACCTAGTCAGAAGCCTGTGACTGGCAATCTCACAGGCCCTAGGGTAGAATCTGTTGTTGTGATTTTGCTAAACAATCGTGTTGTCAGGTTGCCTTTTAAATATTTATGTTTATACTCAAAAGATCTATGTTCCTCTCGTCTGGTTTCTAACCAAAGCTTCTTTTTGCAAAGGGAAGCTGTGAATGCAGAGACTCCTAATTTGTTAAGTTGCTTAGGATAAGTGACTGTGAGTACTCAGCCCTAAATGGGACATTTACATCACTACCACCAAGGCTCAAAGAGCACTTGGGAAGAGAGGGTAGAAAGAATATAAAAGCCAAAAGACAGGAGAGAGTGTTGTGAAATGCGCCCTTCTGGACATGGCATGGCTGGTACGCTCATGAACTCATAACAACTGTGGTTACCTGAGCAAGACTTGCACAGCGTCAAGCCAGGCAACATTCCAGCACCAATGGGAAAAAGGCTCGTGAACTCCCACCTCTAGCTGATGAGCTTTTGGCAGCTGACAGCTACCAGTTTCCTTTGAGGGTGTGGCTACAGGTAGGTTGGCCATGCTCCCACAGAGAAC
Source organism: Psammomys obesus (assembly GCF_907164565.1). NCBI lineage: Eukaryota > Metazoa > Chordata > Mammalia > Rodentia > Muridae > Psammomys > Psammomys obesus. The sequence continues at coordinate 3,931,213 of NW_026585643.1, read as the reverse complement.
CCCACAGCCCTGTGCATATGTGGGCTAGACTAACTGGGCTCAGAAGGAGAAAGAGGAGGAGGAGGCAGCAGCTATGAAGTTAGGGGAATATATGCAATTCTCAGAGACAGCACAGTGGGGTAGCCAACGGTTCCAGCTACTCCAGAAGGCTTGCTTGAGGCCACGATGTCCAGGCCAGCCTGGGCATCATAGTGACCTTGCTGACAATGTTGAAGAAGAAGGCGGAGGAGGAAGAGGAGACTAAGGAGGAAGTGGGAACAAAAGAAAATGGGAGAAAAAAAAAAAGGATAAGAAATGGTCCAGATTTTTACAGAGAAACATGGCATGAGGCTGTCAAAAGGGAGAGGTCAAACTGAACTTGGTGGTGCAGGACTGTGACTCCAGCACTTGGGAGGTGTGGGCAGGTGGGTCAGCAGTTGAGGACTAGCCCGTGCTTCTCATGCCCAGTCTGGAAAGTGGGCGGAGTGAGCCGCTAAGCCCCTTGTCTTCCGAAGCTTCCGGAGCATGCCCACGGCTACCTGTGGTCCAGAGGCTCCTCACAGATCCCTGCCCCAGCTTTCACAAAACTGGGGACAAGTTTTCTGCAGCAAGCCTGAAGGTAGCTCGCACTTAGGAAGCCTTTCCCCCACCCAGTACCACCTGACATGGGCTCCTTTAATAGGGCAGGTCCTGCCCTCCAGTGGCTCGCCAGCAGGGGTGCCTGTCCATCAAGGGTTCGGACCTCTTGAGTCACCACCCCACGCCAGGAGGTGGGCCTGCTTCAGCTTCACTTTTTCCTTACTCTGCACTGCCTACTTAATTTTTGCCCATTGTCTTAACAGCTTAGCAAGACCAGAAAGCCCTTCCAAGTGAAAATCACTAGCTTCCCAGCCCAGCACTCAGAGACCCCCAGCTCCCCTCCTCCCACCTCCCGTCACCCCAAGGAAAAACAAAGGACTCCTTAAGGTCCCACCTTCAACTCCCCGGCCAGGCTGCAGCCCCTGCAGAGCTGAGAGCCCCCCGCCCCCTCGTGCCCTGCCCCGCCGCGGCCCTGCCCCGCTGAGCTTGCCCGCGGCTGCCGTCACCTGCCCCGGCTGGGGGCGGCAGAAAGCAGCTGCCCTGCACGGCTCCTTCCGCCGTTCCTTTTCAGGTAGAAAACGCACCTTCTATTTTAATCGAGGTGTAAACCCACCCCACTACAGCTACTCTGCGACCCGGGGAGCAGGCGAAGTCCCCCGGGAGGAGCCGAGGCCTGGGGTGCGGGGAGGGGCGGGAAGGTGAGCCGCGGAGGCCGGACGCCAGGTGCGCCCCGCAGCCCCTCCGCCCCGCCCGGCCCGCGCCGCGGGGTCCTAGCGCCGCCGCAACTCCCTGCGGGCGGGGCGCGGAGGCTCCCGGCGCACGCACTGCGCCGCAGAGGTTGCTAATATTGGGACCTGCCGCAGCAGCAGCAGCAGCGGGAGACCGCGCCACTGCTGTCACCCCGGGGGCCCGCTTCTCACTGCAGCCGGATGAAAGACTTAAATAACCCTCCTTCCCCACCCCCACTGCGCACAACCGCCCACTCAGCTCCAACCAAACCAGGGTGAGTGGCACTGCCTAGAGCCAGGCGCGCCCTTCCCCCCGCGGCAGACACCCGGCCGACCTGCTGTACTTGCACCCGGGGTCCCCGGCATGGGCCGGGGCTTCCGCTTCCCTCCTACCGACACCCCCTCACACGCACACAGACACACACTCACACAGACACGCACACACATTGTGCGGAACCACAGAGTAGAGATGTCACTTCCTTGGCTACACCTTCTCCAACCTCTAGGATCGAGGCGGGGTGAGGAGATGGGGCTTTTTGTTTGATAGTGCGGATTCTGCGGCGGTACCAGCAACCCTGGTCCTCCGACCCCTGAACGCGCGCTCCCCGCCCTGCATCCCAGCGCAGACATCCCAATAATCTGAAGTCTCAAGTGCGCGTGGCAAACGTCCTATCTTAAAGGTGACTGCATCTTTTAAAAAAGAAAGAAAGCAAGCCGTGGCGGGGAGGTGCGTGGAGGGGCCCGGCTGTAGGGGCTATCCGGTGTCCTGGGCCCAGTTGTGGGGCGCCCTGGGTTGGGGCCGGGAAATTCACACAATGAAGGTGGCCCTGGCCGGCCGCAGCGCCCCTGCAGCCGTGCGCCCCGGGAGCGGCCGGCCAAGGCCACCGCGAGACGAGCTCGGGAGCCCTTCCCAGGGCTAGCGGTTAACAATAGCATGCCACCCCCCGCCGCCGCCCGCGCGGCCCTTTGTCACCCCACCCCCACCCCTTCCCCTGCGGCTGTGGCCTCGCCGGGCCGGGAGGCCCCCCGACCCACCTCCCGGACCCAGCGGAGCCCTACGACTCCCCCGAACCCCGCTGCGCGCTTCAGAAAACAGGGGGGGGAGGGACCCTGCGCGGGACCGCGAAGCTCAGTTCCGACCTCCAGTCCGTCCTCGGTCCCCGCCACCAAGTCTCCGGCTGCGGTGCGCGCCTCCCGTGGTTCCCACACCGCACACCGCCGCCGCCGCCGCGCCTCCTCGGGCGGCGGCTGTCAGCGCCGCCAGACCCGCATTCACAACACAAAGAGAGGGCAAAGGGACTGGACGCGGGCGGAGAGCAAAAGCCGGGCGCCCTCCACGCGGCCAGAAGGGCGTCGGCCCCAGCCCTCCCGGCCCTGGACCGCAGCGGTCCCCGCTGCACGGAGGGGCGCGCTGGAGCTCGGTGGAGAGGGAGTTGGAACCCGAGCGCTCTTAGGACCGCGCGGAGGAGAGCGCCGCGGGGCCGGGCTGAGCCCGCACCTGCCGGCCCCAAGCGCGGGAGGACCAGGCTCCCGCGGCCCCGGGCACCGGGCGGCCGCCCGCAGCTGGCTCACCCCGTCCCCGCCGCCCCCGGCCCCCCGCGCCTCGTCCCGCTCCGAGAGCCGGGCTCGCAGCACCCCGAAAGGTGGCCAACACTCAGGCTGCACGGGAACTCCAGTAAAGTTTAGTCGCCCCCGCCCCCACCCGCCCCTCCGCCGCGCGACCTTTGCTCGTGGGTGCGGAGGATGGTGGGTCTCGGGGACTCGCGGCAGCCACGAGCTGCCCCCTCTGCTCTCGGGCGGCAGGGGACACTCACGTCCGGTTGGGAAATTGACTGGGTTCCGTGGGGAGCCTCGGGGGTGAGCCCAGGGGGAACCCCGGGGCCTGGAGATCCGCGCTCTCCCCGCCCAGGCCTGCACCCTTCTCACCTCCGGGCGACAGCCGCGGTGCTCGGAGCTAAGCGTGTAGCTTGGGCTGCGTCCCACATCTGGCATGAAAGCACGAGGAAGAAAAATCACCACGGGACTTGGTTTTACGACCTGGTCTAAGTGTTGTCAGGTGGGTTCACTCAGGAGTTAACTCCTTCCAACAGCCTGGTCGCCCAAACTGGCGATTTTTTTTTTTTTTAAAGTAAGGGGAAAACCTCGATTCCACACCCCCGTCCCTCCCTCCCCAAGCCCAGGCGGCTCCGTGCCCGCTGACTTAAACCGCACTGCTGAAGGTGCCCCGCCGGGCACGTGTGTGCCTCATGAAAGTGGGCAGAGTCCCCACCTGAGCCCGCAGCCCTCGATGCTGAGTCACAACACCCTGCTCGGAACGGGAGATCCTCGGAATGCCCTTTAAAGCGAGCCTGCAGCTTTTGCAAGCGCACGCAAACACGCACAGCAGAAAGCCACCGGGAAGCCCACACGAGGCTGAACGCTGTGGAAATGTAAAAGCAGAGGTCGAGAGCCGATGGGTGGACGGTCCCGCACCCCTGGGGGCTGCAGACCCTTCCCAGCCCCTTCTCCCCTGGAGCTTCTGCCCTAGATGCTTCGGGTCTAAAACAGGACTTCACTGCTCCCCCCAGAACCGCCCGCAAACCCTGGCCTGCAGAGCTTTCCACCGGCCCCGGGAACAAACAAGGAGCTTAATTTACAGTCCAGGCAGAGCACGTACAGGAGGAAAGGGGAAAGGAAGAAAACTCAGCCTGAGCAAGGTACCGGCTACCGACAGGAAACTGAGTGCATCTTGAAGTTCTTAGTGATTAAAGCTTTAAACTCCTGGAAATAGGCCCATTAAAAAGAAACTTCTTAAACCTGATCTTTTCGCTATCTGAGAAAAAGAAAAAACTTCGGATTTGGATTATAGTCATAACTCACCCCCACCCCACCCCGAGAGAGAGAGAGAGAGAGAGAGAGAGAGGCCTTCCAGTGTAGACTTGCACCAGTGCCAGCCGCAGATCTGCAATTCCGGAGGCTTTTTCCCTCCCTGGGCTGGCAAGACACTCAGGGGATGGGGGGGGGGGGGGGTGAACATGAGAATATATTCCTTCCAGCATCCCGCCTGCTTCCCGGCGGCCGGCCCTCTGAACGCGTCCCGGCGCGGGCACGGAGGGGTTAAAGGCATACCTACCGAATCGGCTGTGGTCTTTCCTGGTTCCCTGGATAGTACCGTTGGGGAAGATTTCTAAGTGAAAGCCAGTCCTGCAGTACAGCTGCCTCCGCCTGAGAATCCCCTTTAAATGATCCAAGTCCGTGACCGCGGGTCCCCGGGGCAGCCCCCCTGCTTCAGACTGACCCAGGTGGTCACTTAGCAACACCGGGCTGTCCACCGGCAGCACGGGCACGTTCCCGAACGGCGCCGCGTCCTGCACACCGAAATAGCTCCCAACTTCACCTAGGGGAGCCATCGGAGGACTCGGGCTCTGGAGCGCAGGAATAAACAATAATGATGGTTCCGACCGGGAGGACGCCGGGCGAGGTGTTTCCAACTCCGCTCCCGGCCGCGGCTGCGGGGAGAGAGGGCAGGAGGCTTCTTCCCTTCAATCCATCCGATGCACAAATAAAAGTAATCCGCGCTTCCCTGGCACGCGCTCAAGGTCACAGCGCCGGCAGCCCGAGCAGCCCGCTCTCGGTACTCACAGGCTGGCACGGCTCGGCGCGGCTGGGCATCGCGGCGGAGGGAGCCGCGGCTCTCGGCGGGCGGCGGGCGGCGAGCTCCTCATCGCAGCCGGCCGCAGGCGGGGGGCGACGCGCCCAGCCTCCCCGGCCGCCCCGAGGCCCGGGCGACCATAGCCGCGGAAAGTGCTGCGGGGCGCTCTCCACCGGGATTTTTTTTTTTTAAGATGCTCGGGCTACGTCAGGAGGTACGGATCCCGACTCCAGAAAGGCATGCGCTGTTTTTACTCTCGAACCGACTCTGCAGACCTCAGCATGAAATCCGTCAAGGGGGAGGGGGGCGGCGGGAAAAAAAAAAAAAAAACCCTCCCGTCGGCGGCGGCGGCGGCTACCCTCCCCGCCCCTCCTCCGAGGACATGGAAAGGGAGGCGGGCGGGCCGCCGGAGGAGGGGAAGTCGCGGGCCGGGCCGCG
>NW_026585643.1:3908427-3925458 GCF_907164565.1 Psammomys obesus | reverse complement strand
CGGAGGGGAAACCCGGAGGGCACTTTTCGGGCGGACTCTGTAACCTTGCGTCGCGTGATAAAAATAGACGTGGAGGGAAGGGTTGGCTGGTGCAGGGGAGCTGGGTGGGACGGGGCAGTTTCCCTTTCATTCCTCGGCCAGACTCACAGGCGCGCAAACTACATTGCAGGTGAGACAGTTGGGTGTGAGTCAGACTCTCTCTCTCTCTCTCTCTCTCTCACACACACACACACACACACACACACACACACACACCCTGGTGTGCCCACACTCCTGGGGCGTTGTGGCCTCGCACCTTCGGGTTGTTCGGGTCCTGCCTCCGTCCTCGCGCGGCCAGGACCAAAGGGCACCCGGGGCGCCTGAACGCAGCCTCTGGCCCTGAGTTCGACTCACGCCCCAGACCCGAGCGCGCGCCTCCGCGGAGGAGGCTCCACGGAGTTCCCTCTCGCCCCCGGGCCACGCCGCCCGGGGCAGCCTCTGGCACCCCGAGCTCTGCTCTGCCCGCAGCTCTCCTCGCTGCCTGAGCGGGGGCCGCCGGCGGGGCACGGACGCCGCTGGCTGCCCGGTGCCCTCCCGGCGCTGCCGGTGCCCGGGGAGAGCCAGGGCTCCCGGCCGGCGGCCTCCGAGCCCAGCCCCAGGCGGGGACAAAGAGACGCGCTGCCCGGGACGGCCAGGGCAGGGCCCGCGGCGGCGCTGTCCGCGCCCCGCCACCCACCCGCGCCCCGGTGCCCGCCCGAAGGCCCCCTCTCTCCCCCCCTGCTCCTCTTTGTTCACATTGTCTTGGACTCTAGGGTCAAGATGGTGAAAGTTGCTAAGACTTGAGCGCGGCTGCTGACGGCGTGCGGGAGAGAAGCAAAGTCCAAGAACCGGAGCACCGCGCTGGAGAAGCAGACGAAAGGCTGGGGGGGGGGGGGGGGGGGGGGGGGGGCCCGGGGGGGGGGGGCGGGCGGGGGGAGTCAGCCTCTGGCGGAGAAGCCCCGGGGCTGGCCCTACTCTCACCGGGGGGTTTCAGCCCCCAAAGGCTAAGGCGGCAATGAATTTGCAGATTTCACGGGTGTTGGAGGTGCCCATTCCTGGAGCGACCTTCCCCTGCCCCCGCAGGGCCCCGGGGAGACGAGTGGGGCCCGGTGACCCTCCCCTCTGTCCACACCCACACCTCTGCCGCAGTCCGGGGTCACCGGCAGTCAGGGCGCTGGTTCCGAGCGCCGGGGCTCACAAGTTTGCACTGCGGAAGAAGCCTGCGGTGGGGCGTTTTACAGCAGTCTCGTGCCGGAGTCAGGGAGCGGGCTGTAACGCCGACTGCGGGGAGGCAGTGCCACTTCTCCTAAACCCTTAGAGTAGCTCGCATTAATCACCCCAGGCTGTCAACAGCCCCGGGTGAAGCAGGAGTGCTGCTAGACCCCTTGGGTACAAAATGCCAGGTTGATTTAAAAAAAAAAAAAAAAAAACTGGTAGAGATGAAGAGAATGAAATGCAGACGGGAAGGCGCTTTGTAAAGGGATGGGGAACAGGGCGCAGACATTTCCACTGAGGGCTGGACTGGGGCCGTTTTCCACCAGCTGTCTCCAACCACGTTCCTTAGGTCTGAATTTAGCCCGCTAGCCTATGAGCAAGGACCATTTCCGCCTCCCGATCTTGAAGCATCCTGTCCCTTTAAAAGTGATGCAGCAGCAGGAGAGAGTAAAGTCGCTGACCCAGCACTTCCGCAGGTAGAGCCAGCAGCCTGCTCTTCCCACCTCTCCCCCCCCCACCCCCCCGTTAGCTCAGTCCCCCTTTCATCCGCCTCCCTAACTCCGGCTTCCTGCTGCTCTCCTGACTCCCTGCCTCTCTGCTCGCCCATCAGGTTTCTCTGCTGCCTACCCTTGGTCCCTTTTCCTGCGTGGTAGTAGAAACGCTGACCTTGTCTCCCGGACCCTATCACAGTCTTCCCGGCAGGCACCCCACTCCTCCACCCTAACCTCTTCGAGGTTGCTTCAGGCCCTAGGACGTTTTACCAGTGCTCCTCAGCCAATGCGACAAGATGGTGGCTTTGCTTGTAGACACTCATGGCATAATCAGCTGGCTTCATTACACCTGCTGGGTACTGGCCTTCGGAGTAAGAGGCACAGAATAGTCAGGACACTGCGTCTTCACACCCTTCCTCGAATAGCCCCCCCCCCCCGCATTTCTACACACGGGGCAGTAAGTCAATTCTAGTCAGTGCTAATCCCCAAATTCTCTAATGCCCTCTCTCCTCCGGCTGCCTTAATCCCTCTTGCTTGTCACTTTCTCCCCCTCTTACCTGTGTTTTCTCTCAGGTTTGAATCTGTCTTCTGCTGTCGTCACGTTAGTGCATGGGCCCAGACTGGAATGCATGGTGAGAGTCCACAGAACTGTAGCATGGCAGCCAACATCCTACCTGCTCTCACTGTGGTAGAGGGTACCACAGTTGCTGTGCTCCTGGTTTAGATACATGTATGGAAACATGGCCTATAAGTTATCAAGTTCTCCACGTGTGTGTGCACACACACCACAATCAGCACAGAATCCTTCCCTTCCAGGAACAATGACTGCATGGCCAGGCCACAAGCCTTCATTTTCTATTTTCTCCATTCTCCCACCCCCACCCACAACCCTTCACTCTGCTGATGGCATGGGGAGAAAGGGAAACGTCATGGCTTCCCAGACTGACCGCATGGAAAAGTCTGAGCTTGCAGGTGCAGAACCATTGCAGCGAGCACTGGATTGCTTCCGGTGCTGCAGACTCTCCAACTACTTTTGTGCTTTTCGTCCATTCTACCCTCAAAACTAACTTTGTGATGTGAATACTATTTTGCTGCATTTTTCTGATGACAAGAGTGTGGCTTACAAAGACTAAGTAACCCATCACCCCATTGCTAAGGAACCGTGGCACAACAATATCACCTGTCGTAACAGGCATATCCTTGCAGGGTGCAATCCCAGCACCCCAGAGGTTGAGGCTAGAGCATGACAAGTTCAAAGCCATCCTGTGCTATATAGATGAACTATCTCAAACACAACCAAAAAATAAATACATGAGTTTTTACAAAGTGAATATCAGGAATAAATGTTGAGTATATGTACTTGACCCACTGTTCTGGGTGTATGTAACACACTTAGATAAGTTACATAAAACCCAGTTATAGTAAGAGGAAAAGGATGGGATTGAGAGGATCCTCAGAAACGGAACTTTAAAAAATAAAAAAAGTACCAGAAGCATATGAAGAAATGTTTTTGAATCATCCTATGGACACAAAAAACTTGAACAGATTTAAAAAAAATATGGTAATTCTAAACAGAAAAAAATCTCAATTTTAAAAATATACAGTCCTTCCTAGATTAATCTAAAGCTTAGCATGATTACAGTAAAAGTACCTACAAATTGTTATATTAGCCACATTGCTGCTAAAGATAATCTAGAAAACTCAATTGACAAATTTTTAACAAGAAAAAAATTAGAGGTTAACTGATTACAAAATTATCATAAAATAATTTCAAATATTTTTAAATCCCAGTAAAAAAAAAGAACACATTACAATATAAATAACTGGATAGGGCAACAATAGTCTATAAATTTTAAGAATATGAGAACACATTAGAATTTAATGTAAGATAATTAATGAGGAAAATTAACTAGTGAGTAACTGTTTCTAAGAGGCCACTGGGAGGAAGCGAGCTTTCCTTCACACTGGAAATGAGGCTAGAGAGGAGCAAATACTTAAGCGTGAATTTAAATTGTAACAAGTACTAAAAGAGACAATGGAGACATTCCTTTACACTCTGAGTGGTAAAAGCCTTCCTAACTGGATTGCAGAAGTCAAATGCCTGAAAAAGGATGTTGAAAAATCCAACTACATACAAACTATAGCTGCATAGGGAAAAGCCAAATTCAAAAGATGAAATAAAACAAACGGTGCCTGTCAAGTTGAGGGACTATTTTTCCTGTCTATGATTAGGATGCCTCTGCTGGGCACAGTGACACATGACTGGAATCCCAGTACTTGGGAGGTGGAGGTAGGGGGCATCAGGAGCTCAAGGCCAGTTCAAGAACAGCTGGCCAGATAAGACCCTTTTCCAAAAGACCAAAATAATAATAGTAATGGTGCTGGTGATGATGATGATGATGATGATGGTGATGGTGATGGTGATGGTGTCGGTAGTATTATAATATAATAATAGTGATCATCGTCTGGTGTCTGGTCTGATATATAAGCCTGGCCTGGATGTCATCAATCCCATTCACAGAGAAAAAAGCAGTGACTGAAAATCAAGAGCTCACCTTAAATACTCAGAGAATTGAAGTCATGAGGCAAACTGCTGGAGAGCATACATCAACTCACTGCTTCTAAGAGGCAGAGGAGAGCAGCAGCAGCCCACACCTGGGGCCAGGGTAAGTGTACTTACTTCAAATTATAATTCCTGAAGGTTCCATGTGCACAAGTGTGGGAGTTAAAAAAAAAAAATCAAAGGGGCATAGTCTCAGAGGACACACACACACACATACCTTTCCCAGAGTTTATTTCCAGAAGCTTTCTCAGGTTCCCACTGTGAAGATCTGAAAAAGAATCCCTCCTACTTGCCTTGAGGGAGAAAGTACCATTTTGGAATACACTCAGAGCTCCATTTTCCTGACCCTGAGGAAACTTTTTACCCCAGCCAGCCTACACTGGAAAGGGAGATACCTGACTCCAGCATCTCCTGCCCTCAACATCCCTGCATCAGGCTCATTAACAGACAGGCCTAGTCATAGTAATATTGAACACATCCCTCCTCCATGCCATTGATGGTTTTAATTATCAGTTTGACACAATCCAGAAACACCTAGAAGAATCTTGATGAAGGATTGTCTGCATTAACTGTGAAGCCTGTGAAGATTGTCTTGACTACATTAATCGAGATGGGAAACCCAGCCTAAAAGTAGGAGACACTATTCCCTGAGTTTGAATCCCAAACTGCATAAGAGAGAGAGACAGAGACAGAGAGAGAAAGTATGCTGAGCACTGGCCTTCATGCTCTCTCTCTCCCTCTGTTCACACGTGCGTGCATGTGTGTGTGTGTGTGTGTATGATTGCTTCCAGTTCCTGCTGCCTTGGCTTCCCTGCTCTGATGGGCTGTAACCAGGAACTATGAGCTAAAATAAACTCTTTCTCCCCTAAGTTACTTTTGTCAGAGTATGTAATCACAGCAACGGAGATGAAACTGGAACACTGCTTTTCTGTCTTGTCAGCAAGCATTGGCACAGAAAGAACCGCAAGATTCAGGTTCTATTGCAAATGATTTCTAGAAGATTGCATTGATGACTTTTACAACATAAAAGGAAAACCCACGGTCTGCACAATGCAGTTACTTCCTCACTTTTCAACCCCAGCAAATGCTTAGCAGTATTTACTAACAACTGTGCTTACTAGAACAGTGCTGACTAACTCTGAAATTCTAGTGACTCGTTGGGGTAATAGTTTTTACTCTTCCCAATGCATTCTTCCGGTAGTTATCTTCCTGTTTCCTCTATTCTCACTTTTCCCCAACTTAAGTTTAATCTCCACTCAGGCCCCACTGAAATGTCTTATTTTGTCTTGTTCTTTTTGTCTCCAACTCTGAATGTCAAGGTCATTAATGTGGTCCAAAGCTTAATGACACTTCTGTCTGGATCTGAAATGTCCCCTCTACAAAGGGACTTGTTTCCCCAATGGAGGTGCTGCCTTGGGAGGCCAGAAACTTCTTTTCAAAGTTGGACCTGGGTGGGAGACGCAGGACAGCAGGAGCAGTGTTTGGAGGCTCCTGTGTAGGGCTTGGCTTTTGCTCCCTGTGGCTCAGTGAACACACAAGTAATCACAAAGCAATGTCACCCCTCATTTCTATATACTGAAGACTGCATATTTCAAGTACTTTCTTACGTGGATTTCAAATGGTACAGTAGCCAGTGGACAAACCAAAGCCCCCCAAAATCCATGACCTTTCCATGAACAAAATGTATTGTCATCTGAAATAAATGTAAAGACATAGACAGGAATGAAATGTCAATTGAGGTGTGCCTAAGGAAGAAAGAAAAAAAAAAAACACTTCACTGTATTGAACTGAAAAAACAACAACAACAAAAAAAGTGACAAAACATTGATGCACGTGTGGAACCTTTGCTCCTATTTTTTTTTCCTTCTGTAAAACAAGATAGAGTGGAGTGGGCTCCCACAGTCCTCTTTACCAAGAAAAGAAAGGTCTTGTATCCAGGTGTGGTGGTGCACACCTGTCATTCTAACATCTGGGGGAAAAAAGCCAAAGGACAGAGTTTGATGCCAGCCTCAGCTTCATGCTGAAACTCTGTCTCAAAGAGTGAGGGAGGAAGAGGAGGAGGATGAGGAGAAGGAGGAAGAGGAAGTTAATGGACGGAAGGGAGGGAAATAAGTAAAAATAGGATAGCAAGCTAGAGCATGTTTTTCAGAACGCCTCCATCATGCAGACTGAGCTAGCTCCTTAGGACTGTGGGAACCTGGGCTACGGTAGAGACGTGTTCCAGGCCTGAGCTCCAGCCTCAGCTTGGAAAGAGCATAAATAAATGGAAATAGTTCCCAAACTATTTTCCCCTACTGTACAGTGGGTTGTTTCCAGGATTAAAAAAAAAAAAGATTAAAATAAAATAAATGTGTAGTCACATTTATTTTAACAAAATAGTAAACTATTTTCAAAAAAAAGGAGGGAATAATATTTATGAACAGGAAAGAGAATGAAGAAGTGACTTGAATACAGCACGAACAGCACTACACAAATCACATGGAAGTGTGGGGTGCAGTTCAGGAGGCGAGCCCAAAGGACACATCAAAATGCTCGCACCAGGACCACGAATTTATTCATACCTTTGTCCCCCATCTTCTAAATTTTCAATAGGGTGATAATGATTTCTCGGAAGCTAAATGTGAACATTTTTCATAATAACTTACCCACTTCCTAGCAGAAAGATACTGTTTCATACCCTCTAGAGCTGTTTGTAATGATCATAAACAATGATTTTATTCGACTCATCATTTATGGCAACCCATGTTGCCAGCCTCCAGAAGGAAACAAAATAAATCAGAGGGTCCTGCCCTCATTATGTCCCGGGACAATACAATGGTGGAAGCGCTCCCATTGTAAGTCCCTTTGAATATTGACTGTACCAGGGGTTCCAACGGAGTGACAGGGAGAGAGGGCAAGGGAAGGGCAAGTGAGAGAGATTTGCTGGAGTCCTGGCTGGGACTGCAGGTTGGCAACTGGAGACGGGAGCCTATCCTACCATCCACAGTGGAATCTCTCCTGCCTTGGAAAAGCTTCCATTCCCCTTTCAAAGCCTTTTGTTATAGTTTGAATGCAGAATTTACCACTACACACACACACACACACACACACACACACACACACACCAATTTACAAATTAAAAGCTTGCACCTCAGCTGATAACACTATTCAGGTGATCAGAGTTGAGTTTATCACTTTCCTGCTGCTGTAATAAAATTCCATGACCAAGGCAACTCATAGAAAAAGGCGTTTATTTTCAGCTTAAGGTTAAGAGTTCATCGTGGAGAGGAAGCATGGCAACACGCAGGAGGCATAGCAACAAGAGCAGGAAGCCAGCGGGGAGCTCAAGTCTCAACCAGCGGTGGTGAGCAGAAAGAACTGAAAGTCAGCCCACTCCCAGTGGCATAACTCCTCCCCCAAACAGCACCACGTGCTGGGAAACTCGCACTCAAACGTCTGAGCCCGTGAGGGACATTCTTATTCAAAACACCATAGATGTCTCATTAGAAGAAGTGCGTCACTGAAGGATGCTCTATCAGGCTATCAAGATTCCGGCCCTGTCCTTTCCCTGGCCATGAGGTAAACAGCTTCCATCATCAGCTTTCTCGCTGCCATGATTTCTGCTTCACCTGAACTAAAAACCCTGAAGCCATGGGTCAAGCACAAATATCTGTTACTTGAAGCTGTTTTTCTTGGTACTTTGTGTCCATGAAGGAAAACTAAGTAAAATGCCTGTCAGCTGACTGGGTGATGCCCAAAGATTATCTAGAAGAGTGGTTCCCAGCCTATGGGTTGAGACCCCTTGGGAGGCTGAACAACCCTTTCACAGGGGTCACCTAAGACCATTGGGAAACAGATATTTATATACAATTCATAATGGTAGCAAAATTACAGTTTTGAAGTAGCAACAGAAGTAAAGAACTATATTAAAGATTAGGAACATTAAGAGCCTCAGACCTAGAATGACCTGCCTTACTTAAAGCTAATTGGTTACCCATGTTAATCTCATCCACCTAAGCATGGGTTTCATTGGATCACTGAGGCAGTCACTTTGCTGAGACACATCAAATAGCTGTTCACGGTCACTCAATATGTCTCTTCATTATTTTCTCCTGTTTCCGGGCTTATCTAAAGTCAGAAAAGATAGCATACACCTTTAAGCCCAGTACTCAAGAGACTGAGGCAAGAGTATGGTGAACCGGAAGCCTGTCAGGGCTACGTAGCAAGACCCTAATTCAAAAGATCAGAAAACATCCGTGAACACCACTGATGTCTCACTTCATCTCAGACCCCACTGAATACAGTCCTCTCAGGAAATATGACATGCTTACTTACACTTTTTATTTTTTTCTTTTCCAAGGCCAGGCTGACTCAATGCTCAATCATTAAAAAAAAAAAAAAAACCTGTCAGGAGACCTTAAATGAGTGCAGTATTCCTTATTTGAGGAGGCTTTTGCTTTAATCCTGGTTTTAGAAAGATAGAATTCAAAATACAGAGATGTTGGAAAAGTTGGTGATGGAGGCAAACTTTGCATCCTATTGACTGTAACATCAAATGTGAGGAGGTGAAGTGTGGAGAGGAGCCTCAATTTTCACACTGTGGATTCCAGATACTCTGTGATTGATGCCCTTTGTCAACCCCTGATTGTACTGATCAAGTTCTTGTTGAAAGTTATTTTATCTATGACTCCTAATTAACATAACTGACCTCATTTGTGCTATAGGCCGTTTACCAGTGTTCTTAACGAGGGTCATTTTACCCCCAGGAAAATTCACCCACCATCTAGAAAGCGTATTTGAGCATAACAACTAGGCACCGTGAGGACCAAACATTCTACAGTGTACGGATAGGCCATGGCTCCCTAAAATGTCAGCAGTGCAGGTCCTGGGGTACCCTGGTGTGGAGCAGGCTACTTTGAGATCTGTCACGAATTTCAGTCTTCTTTCTTAAAGTCTAGATCTGTGAAGAAAGTAAAACAAAAAGAAAGGCTGGAAATACAACGACCATCATGAGGGCTCTTATCTATCATTCACTGCTTCTTCATATGAACAGAATCAGTAAGTGATTAGATAGATAGATGATAGATAGATAGATAGATAGATAGATAGATAGATAGATAGATAGATGATACATATATAGAAGTGTGTGTGTACATGTGTGCAAAACTATGAAGAGAGAAAGAGATTTACTACAAGAATCAGGCCTACAAGCACAGAAGTCTGAAATCTGCAGAGCCAAGGTTCCAGATCCGGGCTAAGGCAAGAAGCAATTGTAGAGCCGGGGAGAGTCTGAGTCCTCCCCCAAAGGTCACCAGGCAGGAAAACTTGCTCATACCTCAAGTCAGCCTTTTACTATCATTCTTTTACATAAAGGAATCCATGGTAAAGAGTCATTAGAAAAGACAATGATGGGGTCCTGTGAGACAGGCTACCTTTCATCCTCTTCAGTTGATTGGATAAAGCTCACTCACATTCAGGAAAACAGTCTGTTTTACTCTGCAGATTTAAATGTCAGTTATAGCAAAAACATTCCCTCAGAAATACCCAGAATAATATTTGAATAAATATCTGGACACCTCATAGAACAGTCACATTGAACATAAAATTAAGCACCACACCCCTGAGGACACTAGGACATACCAGAAAAATTAGGAGTTAATGTTTAACCCAGAAATGGTGGCACATGCCTATAATCCCAGCACTTAAGAGGCAGAGTTCAAAGCCTGCCTGGGCTACAGGGCAAGCACCAGGTCACCCAGGACTGAGTAGCATGGCCTTGCCTTGATTCTTTTAAATGCTTAATAAATAAAGAATTGATAGATTGACATACACTAATATATTATCAATTATTATTTTTATTGAGGAAGATCAGTAGGTGTTACTGGAAGGTTTCTGGCAAAGGCTCTGGAATTATATGCATGAATTCTTTAAGAACCTTGAACGATAACACACCTCATGCGAGAATTCAGAACCACCTAGAGCTCTCGGGCCCTTCCCTGCCAGAACCATAAAGCCAAATCAACCCTGATGTAACCCTGATGACCATCACAACTAAGGACCCTAAGAACGAAAACTTAAACGGGGCTGGGTAGCGCTCAAAGACAGAGTGTTTGCCTGGCACACATGTGCCCATGGCTTTGAGCTCCACCACTGGAGGGAACGTTAACCCGTAAAATTTACAATCCCAAATTAATATATCCTCTGGGGGAAACGTGGCAATTATCTAGATTTGTCTCAAGTTATTAAAGAACATTTAGATAAGATACTGAGCAATTAAATGGCAAACTAGGATTTCGTGTACCACGAAAAGAAATGGAGGGAGGAAAGTCCAATCCTACATGAATAAAATTATGTTCCACGTCTGCTATTTTTACTGAAAGTCAGCAGTGCTTAGGAAAGACTGACTGATGATGATGCTCTTACTGCCACTATCAGATGGAGCCTGGGGAAGAGGGTTTGGTCCTGGCTTATGTGTATCATATGTAGGCTGACATAATAACATAGTTGCTTGGGATTGCAGACTTATTACTAGAGTTTCCTTCCATTTTGGTTAAAAATGCCAATTTAGCTGCCCCAGTTAGGGCTAAGCACTTCACAGTCTTACTCTTCTGTACTCTGACCAGTTGTGAATCTCTGAATTACTCTCTACCTACTACAAAAAAAGACCTTCTCTGATGAGAGTCAGGAGCTATAATAATCTCTGAGTACAAAAATAAGTATTTAGAGGTCAGTTTGATATCATGCCTGATGAGAAAATAAAAGTGGGTTCTCCTCTAGAGTCTATTAGCTACCCATAGATTGTCAACCAAGTTAACCCGTACTGGGCATGAGTCATATCTTGTGGAGAAGACCTTAAATCCAATCAGGGAGTAGCTGGTTACCCTTTCCTCCAAACGAGGAGCAATCATTCACTTCCATAACTATCTCCTCCCAAGGTGCAGGGATTATCTCAAAGAGAAGGATTAAAAAAAAAAAAAAAGAAGTAAGAAGCAGAGTTTGAAGAAAACCTTTGCAAATCAGTGTGTCCCAGATGTGACGGCACCATTGCACACAAGTTCATCCCGCTATGGTTGACAGCACAAGACCTGCGCACTATCAAGCCAGCAAAAATCCCATCCTGAATGGGGGAAGGCCTCATGATACCCATTCCATAGCTGATGAGATGACTTGATGGCTGCTAGGAAGCTGATGGATATTAGTGGAGTGAAGTCAGATTTCTTTAGGGACACAGCCCCTGGTAGGTTGTCCATGCGCCAGGGAATGGCTCTGCAGCCGTAAGCAGAAGTAGGTCAATGAAGGAGTGGGAGAAGTTGGGAAGGGGAAGGGGTGGAGAATACAAGAAGAGCTGGAAGGGAAGGACTCAAGGCTGGATTTGATCAAAACATGTGTATGAGATTCTCAAACAATAAGTTAAGCTGGAGAATGGCAACCTAGGATTTTACTCACACTTTTGGCTTGCTTTGTGTAACGGTTTCAAAGTCAACAGTAAAAAATAACAGCATAAGACATGTAAAGTATGATTAATAAAAAAAAGAAGATAAGGCTCCAGAGGCAATGTTTCCGTAACTATTTTCTCTGCTCTGATTTGAAAATAATGTTTTAGATCAAAGTCTTACAGCTATTTTTCAAGTTAATCACCAAACAAAAATATGTAGTATTAATTTTAATTTGATCAATGTCTTGAAGAGAATTTTCAGAATTTAGTTATACTTTTACAATCCATCTGCATGCTAATAATATTCACATTCCTAAATGCCACTTCATTAGAGCTTAGCTTTCTGATAATGACATTTTTGTTAATACATAATTTATGTACATATACACACACATATACATTTTATACCATATGTAATCTGTGACCTGCTACAAAGTCTATAGAAACACTAAATATTTCCAGAATATGAGCTTTTGCTTTGAAGCTGTTTCTGTTCTATTCTGGAGACTGAGGCCAGTACAAGCTCCAACAAAAGAGGAGCACCTGGAACATATGTTAAAATTCCTAGACAGAAGAAACCACAGACAATCTCAGCACTTGGGAGCCTGAGACAAAAGAAACACCAGGAGTTCAAGACCATCCTGGGATAGATCGTGAGAAAGAAGGACAAAGAGAAAGAGCAATTAAATGCAAAAAAAAGACAATGCATTACAACAGCTACAGGGAATCAATACTAGTGCAGTCATTTTTGCTTAGTTTACCAAAAGATGTGTCTATGGGGTCAAGTGAATGAATTCTCCTTCAACCTAAAATAAGGATGATCAAGGACCATCCTTCCTACCACAAACAACTTCCCAGAACTAGCTACCAGGTAAATGTGCTGCTGCTGCTGCTGCTGCTGCTGCTGCTGCTGCTGCTGCTGCTGCTGCTGCTGCTAAACCACTTGCCCATGGACAAGAAGCTCTGTAATCTTTAATTAAATGCACATTCTAGGGCTAGAGAAAATTTTCCATGGTTGGAGTGGTTGCTCTTCCAGAGAATCCTGGTTCAATTTCCAGCACCCACTTAGTTCCAAGGAACCCAACACCCTCTCTTGGCCTCTGAGGGTACCAGGTCCACATGGTATGTGGACATATATGTAGGCAAAACTCATAAAATGAAAATGTTTTAAATCTTAAAAAAAAAAATTAAAATACACATTCTCCAGTTGATTAGGGTGACTACAGCTCACAGTAGTGTGTATACTTCATAAAGAACTAGAAGAAGTTGAAGATTCCTAATGCAGATGATGTTTGAGGTGATATTATAGGAAATTTGTCATTGTTTCACTGCCTGAGCAGACTTTATCTTCTGTTCTTAACCCAGGAAGTTGCCCATTTGGCTGAGCTTGAGTGCTCTTGTAACCAGACCCCATTCTCAAAGCTACTATGTAGACTCATGCAGGGCCAACCCACCTTCCCAGGTGACCATTGGCTTAAGTCAACTGTAGGTGGCCTCCAGTCCACTCAGCTACTTCATCACCACCTTTGGAACCCATGGCCAGAAACCCAACTCTGAGGACAATGAGGTCATATAGATTAAGAACTTTGATGCTAAGTAGAAGAAAGTCTTATGAACTGAATCCTTCTCATCTTGGACATAATCCCAGAGAAGCTCTTTGGGAAAACTGTCACTCCCTGTGGAGATTTGAATAGAAATAATCCCCTTAGGCCCGTAGAAAGTGGCTCTATCAGGAGGTGTGGCCTTACTGGAAGAGGTGTGTCACTAGGAGCTGGGCTTTGAGGTCTCAGAAGCTCAAGCCTGGCCAGTGTGTCACTGTCACTTCCTGCTGTCTGCGGATCCAGGTTTAGAACTCTCGGCTACCTCTCCAGCACCATGTCTGCCTGCACGCTGCCTGTTTCCAGCCAAGACCATATTGGACTACACCTCTGATCTGTAAGTCGGCCCCAATTGACTGTCTTCCTTTATAAGGGTTGCCACGGTCATGGTGTCTCTTGGAAGCTATAGAACACTGACGAGGACTAATACAAATGCAATAAAGAGCTTTCACTCACAGGACATGTGATTTTTTTTCCCACTGAAGAAGGTCTGGTTCATTCGTGGGGAATGTTTTTCTTTAGTAAGCCAATAATACATAAACAGCAAATAAATTCGTAGGTACTAAATATTTAATAGGTGCCTGGTTACTTTTCTTCTGATGTGACAAGATGCCTTCAAGGAAGCATTTGTTTAAGCTGACTATTTAGGAGTGGATAGAGTCCGCCGTGGTGAGGAAGACATAGTGACAGAAGCCAGCCGCTGGTCACATCGTAGATAGAGTCGAGAAGCAGAAAGTAGCACTGAGCTGTAGGAAACAAGTGCTTACACACGTCAATCTATAGGGGACATTTCACACTCACCCTCCAACATTCCGTCCTTGGTCCCCATAGGTTCACAGCCACCTCAGAGTGAAGGAAAAAATGTATTCGTTCCAACTTCAAAAATTCCCATGGTTTTTACTAGTTCCAACACTGTTCAAAAGTGTAAAGACTCTTCTGAAGATCAAGGCAATTTCTTAACCGTGAGTCCCTAATAAAGTAAAAAATATAAAGAGCAAAACCCAGGCATACGCTTATAGTATACAATGCTACAGAGTAAACATTTCTATTCCAAAATGGAAGGATGAAGGCACAGCAAGGAAACACTGAGACAAAGCAAGGCTAGAGCCCAGCAGGGCCAGTACCAACTCCTATAGCTCCATGTTCAGCATCTAAAGCACATGATAGAATCGTCTGGGCTCCCCAGACTTGGATAGTCCCATTCCGCACCTTTTTCCAGGTGCATCATAAGTAGCCTTTCCCTTGGGATAGCTCTACTCTGCAGCCTGCAGCTTTATTCAGTAAATGCCTAGAGGCCCAGGCATTTCCAACATCCACAGGATTATATTACAACTTAAACTTCACTTTTCCATACTTCAAGAAATGACCTGTGAAGGCCTGTTTTTGGGAGATCCAATCTTGTCACCCAGTGCCTGTCTTCCACATCTTTCTGGAACCTTGGTGCAAACCTCCATGATCCATTCTCTCTTGCATCTTTCACGACTGAAAAGCCAGAACCCTAGTGTCAGTATATATTGATGAGTTCTCCGGACAGCTTGACATGTCATCTGAGCCTTGTGTGCCTTTGAAGTTGATCCTAAGGAAATACTTCTCTGGGTGTTTTATTTTTTTTTTCCAAAGAGGATCTCCCTCAGTAACATTCTAAGGTCAGGCTCTCTTTCCTTCTAGTGAATGTGCATTTTCATAAGCTGAATTTTTTAAGGGTGGGGTCTTACCCTCACAGCAACTTTTCTATTGTTTCAACCAGAACAAGATGTTTCTTTTTAAAGGTGTTAATCTTAACAGTTGCAGCTTTTAAATATGTTCATGTTTTATTCTTCACTGAGGTACATGTTTTCCACGTGTTTCTGCTCTAGTTGTTAGGGTCTCTCATTGGATGAGAGCAGGAAGCAATCTCATGCCACAGAACTAAAACTAGCCTCGATTGATATCTCCTCTGTCAAACAAATTAGTCCAGTATTTTTGATTTGCCCTCAAACAAGTTCTCAGAACACAGGCAAAATGAAACCAGACTTTTTGCCATAATATAACAATTCCCAAAAGAGTTCTTGCTGCTTTCTAAAAACCTCATGAGACTACTGTCTGTTTCACTCAGCATTATCATCTTCCAAATGCCCACCAGAATGCCCACTAGGCTCTGTTTATGCCATTGTAGAACTGCTCAAGCTTGCAGCACCAACTCTTCTGCATGCCTCTGGCAAAATGAGTCCAAAGGTCTACAAGCCACACGACCGGGTTTATCACGGCAGTAGCTCCATCCCTCAGTATGGCCTGTCTGTGTTAGTTACATTTTTTTTATGACCAAATACCTGACAAGAAGCAACATAAAAAGAGAAGGGTTTGTTTCATTGTACACTCTGAGGGGCTATAGGTCATCATGGGAGGAAAGGCAGAGAAGCAGACAGTGACAGCCGTGTACAGCTGGGCCTCTTCCCTGCGCCTTGGCAGAACAGAAGCAGGGAGCAGACAGGAAGTGGTGCCACCCTATGAAACTTAAATGCCTGTTTTCAGTGGCCCACTTCCTCCATCACAGCTCTACCTCCTAAAGGTTCCACAGCCTTCCAAAAACAGTACAACTGGCTGGAGTCCAAGCGTTCAAACAGCAGAAGCCTATGAAGTACATTTAATATTTATCTGCAACAAATGTTTGAGATGCCTTTTTATTTATATTTACCATTTTATCCTTGGCTACTTGAACCAGAACAGTTCTTATGAGGAAAAGGAACTCCTTTTGTTTTTCAATTAATACACACACACACAACACAAGCTTATTGTACAACACTCCAACAATCAGAAGTACAGGAAGGAAAGACAGTGTTTCCACCTTCTCCAGGCATCAGTCTTATCCTTTTCTAAGACAAAGAGACAGACACGCATAAGATTATTGCTAGAAAGGGGAACAACTTATACATATACTATGCAACTTACTTTTAAAAGTCAGCATCCCATGGCCCCACTCCTTGACTGGGCAGTGTGGGAGAGCTGGCCCCAATGGCATAAGAGTGGGGAGCTGTCCCCGGTGGCTTGGGTATGAGAGAGCTGACAGGCTAACCGACTTAAATACCACACAGGCCCAAATGCAGGGCTTTAGTGGTCCACGCCAGCATATCCCCCATCTTTGAGCTGCTGGAGTGCATGACAGGGTCTGTCCTGCAGATCCAAAGCTGCAGGATCTCCACGACACAGGGCAACAATAGGATACTGAGAGGAGTCTTGGTGAGGATCTAGTATTGATCTAGCAAAAGGCAGAGGCCTCGAACCAGACTTGTCGCAATGAATATTGCTGTTTGGGCAAAAGGCTATACTATGTGACACACAATGACACTCCATAACTTCTATAACGAGAAGTTTTTCGTTGGTGGGGAAGTTAATGTATTTTGTTAATTTTGTTTTGTTTTCTTTGTGGTAGGGAAAGTTTGCAAGGGTGGAAGAGAGATATGGAGGGATGGGGAAATGAGTGGGATTGGGGTACATGATGTGAAATTCACAAAAAAATCAATAAAATATATATATAGCTATATATTTATATTTGTATTATTTATATTTACATATTTTGTATATTACATGAGTTTTTATATAATTATGTACTTATATTATGTATATTATATAATTATAAATATATTATCATATATCATGGTATATAATAGCATATATTTATAATTATATAATATTTATATTATATACAATAGATAGATAGATAGATAGATAGATAGATAGATAGATAGATAGATA